>NC_091301.1:47793437-48052228 GCF_038502225.1 Cherax quadricarinatus
TGTTCATTCACACAATTTGCATGTAGTTCATAAAGAGGAGACAAAACCTTATTTCTTGAATGTACCTGGCGGCAGTCAGTGCACGTTTTCAAGGTATCACCTAGTGTGAGACCAGTAAAAGACAACGTCCACCGACTCTTGCTGGATACAAACACAGTCTCTAGAAATAAACACTTCACTTCCTTCAAGGAACCTATTTCATCCCGGCTTACATCATGCCAGGCCTGCTGATGTTGCACAAATTCCGAAACCTCTACCTCATGGGGGTTAACATGGCCCTATTTTTCAGCATCCCAAAACTCCTTCACTAAGGTGCACCATGGCTGAGCCAACACTACAACCCGTCTTTCAGAAGATCCAAATCTTCCACAATCTCTTACAATTTTCCTGCTTACATTATCTTTCTCAGGGACCTTATCCACCATCATTTTGAAGCCACCACACAGTTCCATCATAGCCTTCCCAGGACCCAGCTCCAATGCCAATCCCATCTCTCTAGCTTCCAGAATATGTAGCACCACCTCATGGTCCCACGTCATCCCAGGCGGACTTGCAGGCTGGTGCACTAGTGCCATCGACCTCATCTTAGCCAAGCAGTTTCTGAAACTGAGAAAAAACACCGCGGGGAAAACATCACCATCCTCACGTAGCACATGACTTAATGATTCCAGAGTGCTTCCCCACACGGTAATGAAAAGGAGGGAAATTCCCTCCTCCCAGTCCTTCTGGTACTGGGTAAAACAAACATGCATTGCCCTGAGAGACTGGGAAGCCCATGGTGCTTTTCTTTGACTCCTAGGATGATATACATTGGTAAATTTAACCTCAAGTAGGCCTCTCAAAACTACATGACATTTCATAAAATATGACTTCTGGGTGATTTGTGCAAAGCCTAAGAGACAAAAATGTTTCACCAGAAATCTCAAAATCTCACACACACACAATTATTCAGAAAGGGTATAGACTCTGGTAACCTGTTAGAAAAGGAATTTATTAATAAACACTGATTATTTAGCTCTCCGTCTTAACCTGAAATGCGTTCCTTCAGAATCTGTAAAAATACTACAAAGACCTTTAATAGTTCTGCTGCGTCACGTAAGCACAGGTCCTCTTAAAAAGAGTCTTGTTCATTTGATCAACTCTCAAAATAAACACTTGGTAAATTTTGGGGAAACCCACATCCCCCACCAGCTGATAAATGAATAGTGTTCTGGAGGTCACAACCTTCCTGGGCTTACTAAACTGCTGCAGAATCAGGAGATTTTCCCACTCAGCACCAAGACCACTTCTCCAGCCGATTTCCCGGTTGGGCGGTTCATCACTGCTGGGGTTCTCCTGCAGGTCAGACTCAATGAACAGGCTCCCCAGGCCAAACCATCACCACAGTGTGCAGAAGGGTCACAGGGAGGCCAGCTCCTGCCTTTTTCCCCCTATTTAGTCCTAGAGCACACTGAAAATTTCCAGGCACGTTGTCCATTGGGTCATTACCACTTGTAAAGCAGGATCCTGAAAAACCAAACATTCCTCACTTTCGAGGGTCCCACAAGTTGTTGCCTAGTGAAGGTCAACTCCTGCAAAGGTGCATCTTCTGCAATGCCTACAGGTGGTACCGACTGTGCGCAGACTCTCCCCATAACCTGTGCATTGAGTCAACAGGGACTCCAGTTATCCTTTAGAAAAATGCCCATCGGTGCAGGTGCCATCGACACTGGCAATACCCCCTGCGAAGCAAGGTGTATTGCTAAAATGTCCCTCATAGACATAACCCCCGTGACCCTACCTTCATTTTGGTGTAAGGACAGTAGACTTACTTGAATATACCTTCATCCAGGTCTAAGACAGCTGGTCTTTTTGGATACCTTGAGGAAGACTGCAATGCAAGCAACATCATGTAACTGGTGTATTTACTGGAGAAGCATCTGCTGCAGCCTGGTCCCTAAGCATCTTTCACAATATGGGTGCAGTGGCCCTGTTTATTGCAGTATGTACAGTGATAGGTTAAAGCCCCTGCACCTTGACATAGGCTGGGGCCAAAGGTCTTGGGAACTGGATCTTTCTCTGTCCCGGAAATCCTGGACCTGCACAACTGACTTAAAACCTTCTCGGTGGTACTGGGAAAATTAGGCTTATTAAAACTCTGGTGTTATTAGGCTGGTAAATGGGTGGCTTAAACTTCGAAATTTCCTATTCCTATTGGTGGGTGGAGAAAAATTACCATTATTAGTATGTGGGTGTAACTACTACCAAATTTTTGGTTAGCTAAAATCTGTCACCCAGCTCTAAAGCATTATTAAAATCATCAAGATCCTTCTCCTCAATATATGCCTTAAGGTCAGGGGGACATTTCTCAAAAGATCCTCTAACAAAATTAAGTAAATTTCACCCTCATAATTGCCTACCATTTTAGCGATACCACCTATTTAAAGTGACATCTTCTCCCTACCATATTCCACCAAAAACTGCCCTGCTTGAAACTTTAGTCCTCTAAACTTCTGCCAGTACCCTCCCGGCAACATTTGATAAGCCAGTAAAACTACCTCTTTTAGTTTATGATAATCAGAAAAGGCCGATCCTTCAAAGAACTAATGGCCTGTAACCCTTTACCAACAATTGGTTCTTGCTAATGTTTGCCATTCCTTTTCGCCAAACTTGGATTGCGTGCCCTAAATAACAGAAAAAAATGGTCTTGGCTTTCTCTAGGGAATTTGGGCACAAATTTTTATGGCTTTATCCCAAATGAAAAACATCTACCCCCTTGTCCCCTGGCTGGTTAGAAGCAAGCTGCCTCTCTTTAGCTCTTTCTTGAGCCCCAAGCTCCTCTAAGGCTCTCTGTTCCTGGATCTTTGTACCTCAATCCTTAACCTTCCTTTTTTTCTGCAACTAGGCTAATTTCATTTGTAAAATTACTACTTCCTTTTCAGGTCCCTAACATGGAAATTTTATTCAATGTCACCTTCCAAATGCATGTCATCCCAGAATTTTCACCAGTATCAGCATTTTGGAAATAATAGCACCCGATCTTGCTTCCAGCACGAACACTGATATAAAATAATAAAACCCCACAGCAAAGCACATATACTGAAGAGTATATTCACAAGGAGTTGTCAATGACTCCCTCATTTTAAACAGGATTGCACACAATAAAAAAGTCCTGGCAGAAAAAATGGAGTTGCTGCCTGCAAAGGAAAATTATTCCCAGAAATAATGTAAATACAATTAATCCTTACTGACACCAAAAGTATTAAAACAAAAAAATTTTCGTGAAATATAGATGTAGTACATAAACAATAAAATGGGGAAAGATGAATGAAACATTAACAGCATAACACTTACCTTTTTTGGTGATTCTTCTTAGTGTATGGAAGACTGGGAGGAGAGAGATTGGGTTATTCTGTTTGGGAAGGGAATCCTTATCAACACCTCAGGTACAAGTGCTTTTCTGGGGTTACTTCTCTTCTTTGTTTCAAGGCACTAGGACAGCTGAGAGTCACTGGAGTCCTGTCTGCAAAAGTATCCATAGAGCTCTGTTTCGGCGTCTCTTTAAAACTTCCTAAAATGGGCCAAGACTCTGCCACTGTAAATTGCCGGGAATGGCCAACATTCTTCTGAGGTGATGTTTCTCCATAAATCTTCCATCCTACCCCACATTTCAAAATCTCCTAATTTCTGAAAAGGGACCTTCTTCCATCTCTCTTCCCCTCCTCTGCAGCAAAATTCTGAGCTGCGATCTGTTACTGTTCCCCGCAACTTGCAGCTCCTCAGCGGGTTTGCTCTTTGTTGTGGTCCCCACCACTCTTCCACATCCTCCAAACTCATCCCAAACCCCCTGAACACCCAATGCACAATAGAGTTCCAGCTGACATAGGCTCATCAGGGTCAGCCACAAACCCTTCAAAATCCCTCTTGTGGACACAATCTGGACAATTTTCCAAGCAGAGTTCAAAGTCTGTAGTCACTCCCTCCAAGCCTTACATAAGGCTTATGCAATGGAGGATACTGAGTGTTCTTTCCAAAAAACTTTAGGGTCATGTAGCGTCTGAGTTTATATTAAAGCACCTTTTAAACATTGCTTTGGTGTAGAGGTTTTAAAGTTTTAAAACCTTTCTGGTCCATGGGCTGGAGAGAGGAGTGTTCAGGGGGAAGAACTTTGTGTGTGAATCCAAACTCCTGCAGAATTAAGTCTCAAATTTTGGGGGAGGGGCAGATCGTGTCCATTATAGGGGGGCACGAGATACAATTTCTTTTCAGGAGATAATTCTTCACACTAGAGGGCCCAAAACCCCCATTGACCACTCAACGAAAGTTTCCCTCGTGACCATCCATTATTAGATCTCCAAAACACACACAATTTACTCTTCATAACAAGTTTTCCTGAACACTCTGGGATTTTCAGAGATGGTACACTAAAAGTGGCTTCCCCTTTGGGAAAACCCACTAGCATAGCACAGAACATAGTGTCAGCCCTCTTTCATGCTTGTGTCTGACAGTCCCTTTTCCTCTTTAGTAATGTAGGTCCTCTTTGGCATTTTCTTCCAAAGAGGCCTGTTTTCACAATTGAACACTTGTTCAGGTTTCAGTCCTTCAGCCTCTATGTACTCCTTGAATTCACTTATGAATTTTAGCTGCAATTTTGTCCAAAATGGCAGCCTCACATGCTTTTCACACTGTGATGCCACTACGGTTCTTAATTCTCTCAAACCAACCTTTGCTGGCCTAATTCACCAATATCAGTACTCGATGACAATTTCTTTATGAGAACATCATGCAACTCCTAGCCTTTTCACGAATAATCTCCTGCTAGTTGTTTCGTTTACCCCACAAATAATAATCTCAACATTTTTAAGTACTGGTGATCTCTTTTTTGTAAACATATTTACCCCTTTGAAACAACAGCTTCCTTGATTTCCTTTTTCTTGTACGATGAAATATGGTTGTACTGGATTTTTACATCCTGCCAGTTGCCCACGTCGCCACTTTCATATTGTTCTATCATGTTTTTCTTAAATTCAGTCTTATTCTCCCCTTTTTTCAAAAAGCTTGGCACTAGGACTTTCCTTGAGCCATGGTAGCTTTTTTAGCCTTGCAAAGCATAAAATAAATGGAATATTATGAAATATTTAAGTAGACAATGGGGACCGTCACTCACTGGTAAACAAGGGCACCAACGGCCGAAGAGGGGCCCGAGGCGGCTCAGAGCCGTGAGTTCATGTCCAGGATGAGCGACTTAAGCGAGTGAACGACTTTCAAGAATGTTTGGATGAAAATAACCGATATTTCCAAAAGGACTATCGAGGCCCGATGATTGTCGAGGACCACTGTATCTGAAAGCATTCTCTTCTCATACTCCATCCAATCTGATATCAATCTTTCATTTTTCTAGTCTTTTGTTAATTTTTTTTATATAATGTTTGGGTGTGAGTGTTGCCTAGCATGAGCAGGTAGGTCTCAGGAAGTATGACTGAAGCAGTTCTTCCTTTATTCTGTCACAGTGGCTAATACTTTCAGAATATCGAAATTCAGTCATGATTTGTCTAACTTTATTCCTTTGTTTATAATTTGTTTGAGCTGTTTATTTCTCTATGTTTGTCAAAATATTGTAAGAAGAATTTCTTTTAATCATTTCCATTTGACCCATTTCATAGTCTCAAAATTCAGTCTATTCATAATAAAATGTAAGTATTTTTCTGAAACAAAGTTAGGGTCATCCTATAAACACTGTTGCTTACACCCCAACTATATACAGTAAGTTGATAATCTTGAAAATTACATAAATTTCTTGCCTCTTTCATGTACAGGAGACACAGAGGCCACACTTGTTAACAGGGGTACAGTTGTACAGTAGACCCTCAACCAGCGATATTAATCCTTTCCCTGAGGCTCTGTTAATAAAAAATTGCTAGTCAGTTAATTTTCCCATAAGAAATAATGAAATCAAATTAATCCGTGAAAGACACCCCAGTATTAAAAAAAAAATTTTCCCACATGAAATATTAATTTAATACTACAAACTAAAGAGACATGCACAGTTACATGACACTTACCTTTATTGAAGATCTGGTGATGATTGATGGGATGGGAGGGGGGGAGACTGTTGATCTTCTTAGTGTTTAGAAGGGAATCCTTCACTTGAGGTAGAAGTCTTTTCTGGGGTTACTTCCTAGTTCTTTAATGCCACTGGACCACCCAAAGTGCTGGACTTCTGGATTCCAAACATATCTGTCCATAGATACCTTACTCTCGTTCCTTATGACTTTCCAAAGTGGTTCACAACATTGTCAGTGTGCAGGTTGCCAACACGCTTGCAGTAGCTGTGTCAGGGTGATTTTCATCAAAAAGGTTTGCACCTAAAACTTTCAAAATTTCCTTTAAACTTAGAATGACAAGTTCTTCAATTTCTCTCTCCTCCTCCAAGCAGTTTCCCCAGGTTTGGCCTCTTGCTGTTCAAGATGATCCCAGCAGCTCCTTTAGTGGTTAGTTCATCATTGTCCTCCCACCAGCTCTTCCCACTCCCCACTAAACCCCCAACCTCCCAAGGACTTCCTCAATGCGGCATGGATTCCTCATGGCATAGGATTCTCAGGGTTAGCCTCAAACCCTAAAAATCCTTTGTCTACACATTCTGGGTACAGTTTTTTAAGCAGAGTTCAAGGTCCTCTTAGTCACTTCATCAACTTTCCTTAATGTTTACACAATTGAGGATGGCAAATGATCTTTCCCAAAAAACTCTTAGAGTCAGTTGAGTTTCTGAGGTCACTAAAGCACCTTTCAAACATAGCTTTGTGTACAGTTTCTTGAAGTTGGAAAGCCTCTGGTCCATGGGCTGCAGGAGTGGTATTAGGAAACTCACCCTTTAAACCCCTTAGGGGCCAAGGCCAAAATCAAGTGGTGCTCAGTGTCCAAAAAATTTTGAAAAAAAAATTATTTTTCTACAGAATTAAGAGCATATTTTTTTAAAGGTAATAAAAAAAAAATTCTGAAGTATTACGAGATACAGTGCCAAGAAGTTTTTGGAAATGATGTGATATGCAACATCGGCAATTCCACATCGGGTACATTATTTTGGTTTTTGTTTTTTCTTTTCTTTCCCAATTTTTTTTATTCTACTAAAAATTTGGCTGAGAGAAAATACTGTATATAATTTGTATATAAACTCACTTTGAACTTTAAAACAAGACTAAAAGTTATTTAAAAATTTTTAATTTACCACTGGGGGTTTATTACTAAAATGAAAAACCCGGATAATACAAAAAGCTACAATTTTTACTTTTACAATCACGGGACATGGTTTAAATTTGGGGTTTGGAACCCTTGAAACAAGGAAATTTTAAAGGAAAATTCCCTTTACATTCCTCACACATAAACCAGTGTCTTTCCTTTGTTTGCTTTTTGTTTGTACGACGATGCATCTCTTCAAAAAAAATTTTCCTTTTGGGTTGGAAGGGGGGAATAAATGACCCTCCTTTCCCTCAAATCGGGGGTATACCGGGAAATTCGAGGTTTGTTTTTGCAGGTGTTTTACCTGGTACTTCATTATGAGTTGTCTGACAACAGACAAAAAAACCACCATCGGTTCTTTTGCCAGTCTTTTTTTTGGTACATATTATATCTTTGGGAGCATTGAAATACCCATAAATAGAAGAAAAGTTTCTTTACCACTTTAACTTTTTATGAACACAGTCAAAAAAAACCAATCTGTTCACATTTGTCAACCAAGCATGTTTTGGGGTATAATCAATCACTGTCACGGGTTTTTTAAACGTTATTGTCCCCGATCAACGCCACTGTTTCCATTTCATTAGGGTGAATGGTTGTCCAATGTGACATTTTTCCATATCCCACCGAAAATCCCAAAGGTTTCCTTTGGGAAAAACCCCCCCATGTCATCCCCACAGCACCCCGGGGACCCCGGGCATATGTTTACGATTGGAACATTTGTGCCAAAATCTGTCTTGTTCACTCTTAAATCACTGAGTAATAAAAAACCCAGTTATCGGATATAATGCTTTTACTCCAAGAAAAGGGGGCCACCCTTTTTTTCCATTCCCCCTAGATACCCAATAACATTTTTGGTATTTTTAAATTTTTAATACCTGTGTATACAACAATACCCAAAACAAGGCCACTGCCCAAATCTTTTCAAAACAGTTTATACCGCTTTTCCCTTTACCCCATTAATTTTGAATGACAGTCTACCTTTAACAAAATCAAAGCCCCCAAAAATTACAAGATTTTGAATGGAAAAAGTATATGCTGAACTTTGTTTGAGATAAAAGGGAAACATTTCTAATCTTGTATAACCTGTCCCTTCTGTCGGGCCGGGTTTTTGTCAAAAGAAGTGCAACTTTGGAAGAGAAGATGAACCTGTTCACTGGTATGTTTTCACTAAAGGCCGGTAGAAATTACCCCAAAATGTGGCCCAGTATGCTTTTATATTATGTTATAGAAGTGGGGGAAAGAAATTTTTGTTGAAAAAAACAAATACTTTTTCCAAAAAAATTGCTTTTTCCCCCTTTGGAGTCTGAACGTGTGGATGTTACCGGGGTTGGGGCCTAAAATCTTATTATTTTCCCCTGACAATAATTTCCATCAAGGGTTTAAAGTAAAAGAAAATTCAAAAAATTCCATTTCTTGGGCCGGGTTTCCCCAAGGGGGAAAAGTGGGTGGGGTTCCCCCTTTGGGGAGTCATAAAAGTGGTAAAATTGGGAAAAAAATTGGGTTTTTCCCGCCAATCCAAAAGGTTTGCGGGTTTGGGATACTGAACCCATGGGTTTGGTTGTGGGGGTTTGTGGTTGTGGGGGGGCTTTTCCCGGGCTTTTCCCTTGGGAACTGACAAGTCAGCAGGCGGGCCCCAAAGGGGGCCCCGGTGGCCCTTTGGCAGGGCAATTACCATCACCCCCCTTCCACTTTTCCCCGGGGCCCCTAATCCGGGGGAGAACATCATCCTCCCCATCACCACCAAAACCCGGTTTCCCCCGGGAGGGCCCCGGGGATGTCCCCGGGGATGTGCTATGGAACCCCCCCCTGGGGCACAGCATGGGTAACCCCAAAAGTGCATGCGGTGGCAACATCCAGCTTCACTGGTGAAAGGGGTTTTTCCTCACTATCACTACTCAAATTTTGATCCGGGGCCAATAAAATCACAGTCCACGCCACTATCATCACATTGAAGCCAGAGGCCGGGCCCAATTGAAAATTTTAAAGTTTTCTCGGGCGATGAAACCAACCGCCGCGAGTCAGGGGCCCCACAATTGAAGGAAGGGGAGGTAAAGGGTTTTCTGCACATTATCGATACCCTGGTCTTTTTTTCCGGCATAACTGACGGCCGAAATTGTTTTCCTTTTCTTCCATCGTCTCAAAACCCATCAGATGGGGAAGAAGAAGCCCCAAATTTTTCCGGGGGAGAGCGACGGGAGGCAAGTGAACAAGGGTAACTGGGGGGGCTTTCCCCACAATCCCGGGGTTTTGGAAATTTTTTTTTTATGGCGCACCCCCCCGCAGACCCGTTCCTCCATGTTGGGCTATGGCGGGCAAATTGGGGCCCTAAAGGGGGCGGACCCGATTTGGCACCCCAACGTAAAGCTTGGATCTCGGAGGGACCTAAGGGTTAAAAAGCTCTTGCCCTTTAAAAAAGTCGTTTCCAAGCCTAAGGATGACCAGGAGCATTTTTTTAAATTTAAGGGGGCCCCTTTAAAGGCCCAAATTTTTTTTAAATTTTGGAATTTTTTCATTGGGGAAAAATGCCATTTCCAGTTAAAAAATTTCCCTAGACCCAATCCTTGTTTGCCTCCAAGCACAAACAAATTGGGCCTTGAGGACATTTTTTTTCCCGAAAATTTTGGGGTTTTTCAGAGGGATTACCCAAAAATTTACTTTGAACCCAATGTTTTTGGCACACATCCCGAAAAACCCTGTCTTTAAAGGTTTATGTCCTGGGTTTTCCCTTTTCCTCCGAGTAATGAAGGTCCTGTTGGCTTTTTCTTCCAGAACGGGCCTGTTTTTCAAAATTAAACACCTTGTTTGGGTTTTCTTTTCCTTCACTGTCTATGCCCCTTTGGAATTCCTGCACATTTTTTTTCACCCGCGGTTTTTTCAACCCAAGCCCTCCCCATCCCTTATCACACTATGAATGCCACTCCCTTTTTTTCCAAACCCAACCTTTGCGGTTTTAAAATTTCCCAATCACTAGTTGCGGCTTTTTTTAATTAAAAACCCCATAAAAATTTCCCTTTTTTAAAAATATGATCACTTAAAATTACCCTCCCATCTGCCCCCTTTTACCCCCAGTAAGAGTCTCTCAACATCTTCCAATGCCTCTAATTTTAAAACCATAGTTGCATTTTTGGCGTTTTTTGAGCCATTTTTTTGCCCACAAAATCCCGGGGTTTGAGTGGTTTTTTATACAAACTGCCAGCTCAGAACCGGCCCCCACTTTTCTTAGCAAGGGTTTTTTCTTCATCTCCAAAAGTAATTCCCCCCCCTTTTTGAGGTTTGGGTTTAAAACTTTCTTGGGGAAAAATTTTTTTTGCAGGTGAAATACTAAAAAAGGTTGGGGAAAAGAAATTTCCAGTTGTATGTTTGGGGCAAACCCGGGTGGCTGGCTTGTAAACACGGGGCTTAGGGGAAAGGGAGGCGCCGGGCCCGGGGGATCCTCAACAAACGAATACCCTTTTTGGTTTTTAAGCTAGTAAAGGCAAAATTTTGCATTAAAATATATCGCAGTCAGTTTATCGAAATATGCCACCCTGGTTGAGGGCCCCTCATTATTAGGTTCCCAGAAATTTGCCATAAATGAATGTTAGCTTTCTTATTGAACCCCAAGAGGAATTGCTTTTAAAACGGTTTTACTTTCAAATTGTTATGAACAAAACTATCATTAAAGATCAAAACCCCACATCATAGCTTTTTTTTTAAGCCCCCTCCCTTCAATACCCCTTTTAATTTTACCCCAAAAAGGTGATCTCCCCCAATTAAACAAAAAAAAAAATCGGGAAGAAATTTTTTTAAGGGTTAGGGGTGACCAATGAGAAAAATGGGGTTTTTTCTTTTGTTAAAATTTATACAGAGAAATTTAAACCCCTTTTGTTTGGGATTTTATTCTTTTTAAAAATGCATAGCTTATAAGAAAGGGAATAAAGTGATTATATAAAGGCTAAAGTGGGGCCCCCAAACCCGGGTTTAGGCTCGGGCAAACCCCAGAAAGCAAAAACCTTTTTTATTTATAAATGTAAAAAATCCCAAAACAAAAAGTTTTAAAATTTTTTATTAAAATGAACTAAAAAAATAAAAAAAAGAAAAAAATACATACAATTACATACATTACTTATTTTAAAAAGTCGTTTGTATTTTTAATGTGGGCAGGGGATACAGGGCCCCTCGCCAAACAACGCACCCATAAGGGTTAAAATTCCCCCGGAGCATTTTAACAAAAATTTTGGGGCTGGCGCAAAAAACTCACTCAACCGTTTGAAACGCCCCTAAAATGAGCCCGGCCTCCTTTTTGTGGTCCCAGTGTTTACAACCCCGCCACTGCGGCCCCCTTAAACATACAAAAAAATTTCATTACCCAACCCTTTTTTAGTGATTGCACCGAAAGAAAATCAATTTTTAAAAAAAATTTTCATAAACCCCTAAAAAAAGGGTAAAAATTTTAATATGAAGAAAGAGATCACCTAAGTAAAAAGCGGGTCGTTTCCCCGAGCTGGGGTTGTACAAAAAACCCCAATCAAACCCTCCTTTGGGCCAAGCGGCAATAAAGGGGAAAGTTTCCCAAAAGGTTTCAACTTTTTCAAACGAGATGTAAGTGATGAAGATGTTGAAAACTTTATTGGTGTGGATAAAAAAAACAGATGGGAGATGGCATCCCCCAAAGTGACCAATGTAAGGGCTGGGGAATTTTGTGGCGATTTAATTAAAAAAATGCCTGAAACCCGGGGGTGATGGGGGAAATTTTAAAGGCCAGAAAAGGGGTTGGTTTGAAGTTTTTAAAAAATAAAAGGGCATAAAAGTGTGATAAGGCATGGTGAGGCTGGCAGGCCCCAAAAGGGCTAAAAAATATGTGCGGGAAATTTCCCAAGGAGTACATAGACAGTGGGACTGAAACCTAAGCAAGTTTTTTGGGGCCGAAACAGGCCTTTTTTTGGAAAAAAATTTTCCAAAACGGGAAACCTCTTTCCTAAAGGGGGAAAAAAGGCACTCCCAGGCCCTTAATAAAAGACAGGCTTACTCTTTTGGGATGGGGCTAATGCTAGTGGTGTTTTGAAAATTAAAGGGCCATTGGTGTACCCTCGGGAAACTCCCAGGGTGTTGGGGAAAAACAATGCCCCTCGGCAAATCTGTGTGTGTGGGGGCCCAAACAGTAAGGATTGGGTCACTGGATTTTTTTTTTATGACTGGTTACACCAATGGTTCCCAATGTGAAAAATTTTAATTAAAAAAAATTAAAAACCTTATCCCCCTGGTATTAAATTTGCCCTTTACCCCTTCAGACATGGCAGAGGACTTTCCGGAAATAAAGTTTACTAATCCCTTCAGGGTCCAAGCCCAAAATCTGATGTGGTGCTCCAGTGCCCAAAAGAAATTTAAAAAAAAAAAATTTTTTTTTTTCTTACAAAATTTAAAAGGGTATATTTTTGTGAAGGTAATAAGAAAAAAAAATTTTTTTTCTGATCAGATCCCGAGTTTACGGGAAGTTGCCCTAAAATGCCCGGGTGGCGGCAAAATCAGGGGGATTTCCCCAAACCCCTTTTTTTATTTTTTTTTTTTATACTTTTTTTTTTTTTTCTATTTTTTTTTCTTTTAAATAAATTTTTTAAAAACCCAAATTATAATGTATATTGAAAGTGAAATTTTTATTAAACCCTAACTCCCCAATTTGTTTATAAATTATTTTTTTTTTAAAAACTTTTTTTAAAGTTTATTGAAAACAAAATGATAAAATATTAGTCTAATTTTTTGTTAAACAACTTCCCATATGACCCTTTTTGGTAAATTTTGGGGTTAAAATTTTTTTCCATGTTTAAAAATCCCCAATATAATCAAAGGGAACCAAAGGGGTACAAGGGCCTTTCCCCCAATTTTTTTCCATAAACAAGGGTTCCAAGGGGCAATGGTACCATGGGGGTGCAAAAAAAAATTTACTTTAAAGGGCCTTAAAATTACAATGGTACCTTTCCTTTTTAACGGGAAAATGGTTTTTGAAAAATTTTTTTCCATGTGTTAAATTTAAAAAGGGGGAATACCATTTGGTTAATGGTCCCAATACAATGGTCCCTTTTTATGGTAAGGGAAAAAAAATTAAATATTTTAATAAAGAATATGGTACCATATGATGCAATGGTCCCCAATGGTACATTTTCCCCAAAAGCACAAGGGATAAATATGGTTTTTTGCCCCCTTTTTGGTATTTGTTTTAACAAAAAAAATTTAATTTTTTATTATTTTTTTTCCTTTGGGTTTAAAAAAAATATGAAAAAATGTGTTTTAGAAAAATGTTCAAATATATATTTACAAGTGTGGGAACTTTCATTTTTTCCTTTGGGAGGGGGGTTGGCCCCTTTGCCCTGGAAAACGGGGAGTCAGAACCCCCAAGCTTGTGTCGCCACTCACCCCAGTTTTCCCAAGGTCTCAGCCACCAACATTTTGGGGGCCCAATTAAAAGGTATATTTTGGGGCCTTTTGGTACTTGTACTTTAAAGGATCATGCAGACAGGATAAATTATGGGTTACTATATGGTCGGGGTTTTTATAGGGTTAAGGTCCATAGGGGTACAAATACCATATGGTAAGTTTCCCATTTTTGGGCAAAGGTACCATGGCCCCAATTACCATATAAACGGGAAAAAATTTAAAAATAGGGGGAAATATTTTTGGGGTGCCATATGGTACGGGTCCAAAAGGTACGGGGTTTTAAATACGGGAAGGGGCCCCCATATGGTACAATAGGAAAACAGGGAAATAACTGGTTTTTGGGTTACCCAAAAGGTTTTTAACAATGTTTTTTTAAAAAAATAATCTATGTAATTGTATTTCGGCCACCTAAAAACTTACTCAAGTGCATGTGGCATTTGTAAGTTTTTTAATTCCAAAAAAAGTTAAAAAATATCATACTTAGAACATTTTTTGGGAGAACCTAGGAAAAACCCAAAAAATGCCAGACAGACTTTTTCCATTGGGGCCCCCCTTTTTTCCCTGTACCATATGGTACAAGGGTACTATGTGGTAAAAATGTCTATATGGTACAATGTACTATATGGTACTAAAATCATATGGTACTATATAATTTAATGTACTATAGGGTACCATTGTACCATATTTTCCATTTATGAATGGCACCATTGTATCTTATGGTCCCCATTGTACCATATGGCACAATGGTACCATAGGGTTAAAACCCATTAAAATTTGTTTTAAAAGCTCCACCCCATCAGTCTTAGAACTGTAAGTTGGGGAAAGAGGAGAGTTTTTTCCCCCCGGGAAGTGAGAGGAGGTTTCCTTCCCCGGGGCCCCTTGAAAAAAGTTACTTTGCCCCATTCCCACCCATGTGGGTGCCCAGTTTTTTTCTATGGTGTGACACTGACCCCCCCAGCCCCATTTTTCTTAGATGTGGCCACCACCCTTTTCTCTTTTAAATTTTGGGGTGAAAATTTTTTTAAAGATCTGGTTTGGGACCCTGGCGAAAGGAGATCTACGGGGCCGGACCCTGAAAGGGTTTAAATTTTGTTTTCCTATAACTCCTCCCTGAAACCCATGGACCACGGCTATTTTAATTTAAAAAATTGTACACAAAGCTATTTTTTAAAAATATTTTGGTAGTGACATCAGAAACTAAATTTGGGATTTTTTTTGAGAGTTTTGGAGAAACTTTAGCACCCTCAATTGTGTAAACATTATGGGTGGGGTTGGGAGAAAGTGACAAAGGGGATTTAACCCCATGGAAGAAACTGGGCCCAGAAGGACAAAAGGGATTTTTAGGGTTTGGGGCCCAACCCCCGGGGAACCCTATCCCGGTTGGGGAACCCGGGGGTGGCGGGGGGCCCCCTTTGGGGGGGGGGTTGTGGGGAGGATGTAAAAGGGTTTGGAAGGAAATTGAAGAACTAACCACTGATGAGCTGCTAGATCTTTTCCCCCAAAAGGGGCCGACCTGGGGAAACTGCGGGGGGAGGATAGAAAATTGAAGAAGGTTTTAAAAGATTAAGGAAATTTTCAAAGGGGCCCGGGGAAGCCAACCATGGGATGAAAATCACCCCCACACAGCTATTGAAAACCGTGCTGGTGACTATTACAATAAAAAATTTTGGGGTGAACCACTTCGGGAATGTCAAAATAAAAGGGGTACAGGCCTCTATGGACGGGTATTTTTGTGCGACAGGGGGCCCGGGCTCTGAAGTTGGCCCTTTTAATTAACCTCGGCTGTCGCGGCCGTTATACGTCTTGTTGGGTTATTGAGGCTGGGTTTTTGGGGGTAGTTTCAAATCTGGGGTTGGAAAAAGGAGTGGGGGGGGTTGGGTTTTTGAGGGGGATTTCCCCATAATAAGGGGGCTTATATCGGGGTGGCATTAAAAGGGGGTTAAGAAATTTTTTGTTAGGGGGATAAATTTAAAGGACCTCCCTTAGTAGGGGAACAGGCCCCCGGGGGATCCCCCTTTTTAATGTTCTTAAGTTCTTCGGGGTCCGTTTTTGGGGGTATACTCAAAATTTTTAAAAGCTTCAAATCAAGGGAGAAAGCTGGTGGGCCCCACATTGAGGAAAAGGGGTCTGAAATGGTTCCCCATATAAAAAAAATCATACGAAAAAAAAAACCCGACTTTTTTAATTAAAATCCCGATTTTGTGGTCTATTTTTTAAAAGTTTTTATTGTTGTATTCTCTTTTTCTTGGTCTTTTGATAGAAGGAAAACATATTATAAAAAGGGTTTTTTATTTTTTTACTCAAAAGAACCTAGAAATGGAGCCCCAAAGTAGGGAAATTTTTTTTTTACCAATGTTAAAAATAAAAAATGATGTCATTGCCCAAAAAAAATGCCCAACTACCCATTCAAATTAAAAAGAATAAAAGGGTTTTGATGTTATTTAAAAAATTTTACAGTATTGCATTAGTCTGAAAAATTTTAAATCTTGTTTTTTTTTGTTTGAATAAAATTAAAAAAATAAAAAGGGGAAAGGGAAATTTTTGGGGGTTTGGGGGACATGACTGATAAACCCAAAAAAATGTTATTTTAAAACCGGGAATGTCTGCATTGTTATTCGGGACCTTTTTTTTAAATTGTCATATTTTTTAGTTTTTAAAATGGCCCCAAATTTTAAAACCACTTATTAGGTTGTTAAATCAGAAAGGGGCAGTTTCTTGTCTCAATCGATAAAAAAAGGGAGTTCAAAAGAAATAGTTTGATTTTGGGGGCGACTGGAAAATGGAATTAGAAAAATAGGGCTAAAAGGGGGGGAAATAAACCATTTGTAAACAGCCCGGGTGCTAACCCGGAAACATAATTCCTCTTTTTCCATAAAATTTCTTTTTTTTGGTTTATTTACAATCGGAAAAAGTTTTCTTATCATTTCATAAAAAAAATAATTTTTTTTTTAAATTTTTTGGACAAGGGAAACCCCCGGGATTGGGGGTTGCAAACAGTAAAAGGGGTTTAAAAAGAAAAAGGGGAAGTAACCCTAGAAAAGGATTTTGCCCCCCAAGTCCTAATGGAAGGGTTTCCCTTTTCCAAAAACATTAACCCCATCCAAGTCCCCCTCCTCCCATCCCTTAACCCATCCCCAGATTTTAAAAAAAGGTCAGAACCGTATGTCTTTTTAGTTTTTTATTAAAATTAATTTTTCCCAGGGGAAAAATTTTTTTGTCCATGCTTTGGGGTGTCAGGAAGGTTTAATTTGTTTTCCCATTTTTTTTTGGGGAAAATAAAGGGCTAACGATAATTTCCCCCAACGTTGAGCCTCGGAAAACGGATTAATAGCGGGGGGAAAGGGGTCCACTGTATTTGTTTGGGGGGAAGTCAGGTGTAGGTGGGCCCCGGCTCCCGATATTTAAAACAGCCCAGGGGGTTAAAATAACATACAGTACCTCATTATTTGCCTTAAAAAGTGTGTGTATCTTTTGGAAGAGAGGGGTAGTATTTATTTGTGGGGGAAATCAGGAAGCCAGGTGCCAATTTTTGCTACCCCCGGGTACTTTCATTGGGGCCCCGAAAATTTTTAGATCACATTTTTGTTTTACTGAATTTAATCGTTTCCCACTTTTAGATGCCATCATAAACGGAAAGGGAAAGAATAATTCCCTGCCAAAAAATTTTAAACAAAAACGGAGTGGGGTTTGGGCCAAACTGATTCTCCGTTTTTTGGTGCCTGACCAGAGAAGGCGTAATGTTTCCCTCCCCCCGGGACCACACAGGCCCCCAAGTATTATTTATCAGAGCACATATAAAATATGCAATAAATGCCAGACAACAAGTTTAACTAAAATTTAATTGTTAAAGAAATAGGGATTTAAAAACAATAAAAAGGGAAAAAATAAAAGGGGTACACTTATTACTTACCCCAAAATAATTTAAAAATGTGTGGGGGTGGTGGCAGAGTGTTTATTGAATAAATTCAGGAAAAAGACCCCATCATCCCCCCTAACTTTGGGATTTAAACCCTTTTTAGGGGTTTGGGGCTTTTAAAGTATGGTTTTCATGCCAGGGTTGGTGCCATACTAGTATGCATAAATTCTAGCACCTTCCCAAAACTAGCGAGACAGTGGAAGGCCTCCCTGAAAGAATGGGTCTATGTGGGCATTGTTCAGTATAAAAAAACCTGCAGCACAATTATAATGGAAAAAATTTATTTTTTTTCCCCTTTTTAAAAAAAACTTTTGTTTTATTTTTGTATGCTATTTATGGTTTTTATTCATTTTTTTTCTCATTTTTTAGAATGGGTTATTTCAGGGGAAAAAGAGGATTTTGATTGGTTTCACAATGAAAAATAGCTTGAAATTGAGGGTCAAATGCAGAAATGTTGATCTTTTGGGGAAGTTTTGGGGAAAAAATCATACCTTCCAAAAAAACAACTGGTGAGGGTAATATTCTTTCCCCCGTGGGACGTATTATTTATACCATTTCAACACTAATGCAGTATTCTGATAACAGTAAATCTTTGTGAGAATAAAAAATTTAAGGGAAACCGAAATAAAAAAAGGTAAGACAGACAAAAAAAAAAAAATTTATTTTTGTGAAAAAGGGAAAAGTTTTTGTTTTCTAACCCCCATTTGGGAAAATTTAAAATCTTTTTAAATTTTGTGAAATTGGAAAATTGCTATTTTGGCCCCTTTTTGGGATGGGTTTAAATCAGTAAATGGTGGTTTCTTGTACTCCATTTTGATAGAAAAAAAGGGGGTTCTAGCAAAAATTTATGACCCTTTTTTCGACTGGGAGATTGGGTTTTAAAAAAAGGGTCGTAAGGGGAAAAGGCCCCGTAACCATCATTAGACCACAATTTTAAAATCATAATTCCGTAAGTTTTCCATCAATTTCATACTTTTGGTGTCAAGATAGAAAAATTTCACCTTTGAAGAAAAAAAATTTTTTTTTTTTCTGAGAAACATTTTGGGGAGGGCCTTGGGCCCGGGAAAAAGGGGTTTAAAACAAGAAATTTCGATTTCCCCTTTTATTTAAGGGAAAGGGAGTTTAATTTGTCAATAAAAACCAACTAGTTAAAAAGGAAACGAAGAAAAAAGATAAAAGTTCAGACAATGTAAAAAAAAAAACTGAACCCGGGGGTAGTGATTACTTTTCAGGTAAAATAAATGGATTTATTTTCTCTTTTTTGTTCATTCAACGTTTTTAAAATTTAAAAACCCCCTTTTTCCCACAATATTTTTATTAAAAATTTGCCTCAAGAAACCCTTCATTTTTCAAGGCAAATTAAATAGAGAGGCAAAAAGCAAGCTCCCTTTTCAAAGCAACACACCATTTTTTATGAATGAAGATAGAAAAATTATTGTTATCATCTTAAAAAAATTTTAAACCCCAATTTTGAATTGCTATGTATAAAAGGGAAAGGGATTGAAGGAATATTTTTTTAAAATCCCAGTGTTTTGGGGGAAAAAATAATTCTTCCTAAAAAACCTTTTAACTGCTTTGTAAAAAAAATCTTATTAAATAATTTTTTTTTTGGGGGGTACTTTTTTATATGCTTTAAAAGTGTTTCATAATTTTGAGGAAAAATTTTTGGGTGGATTAATTTTAAAAGGGTTTTTGTGATAAAATTAAAAAATTTTTTTAAAATGATGATTTAATTCATACTATTGGCTTTATAGGAATTGGTTTTTAAAATTTTACCTGCACACGAAAAACATTGTGTAATATTTAGTTTTTGGTTTCAGGTATAATTATTTGAGGCAAAAAATGAAAAAACTGTAAAAAAACGAAATTTTGGAAAGTTTCCCGACATAATAGTGTGGGGCACGGAGAAAGTAAACGGGGGGCGGGGTGCCGAGAAAGACCACTTGCCCATAGTTTTTGGGCATAATTTAATGCGTGTGAAGGGAAAAACAAAAGCCATTGCGGGCCCTTTGAGCATTTGGGACACAAACTATTTGTGCTGGTCAACAAATCTTTGAAAGAAAAACCCTCTTTAAACTTATTCATAATATCAAAATTTAATGGTAAAAAAAAATGGAAACCCATCTGGGAAAACAATAACTTTAAAATCAGTTTCTAACTTGCCCTGTCTTGAGGAAATATTCACAAACAAAAAGTATACCTGGGGAAAGGGTTTGGGGGTCTGGCCCAGTCCAATTATTAAAAATTTTAAAGTTTAAAAAATCACTTCCCAAAAGGCCCCTTTATTAACCCTTTTTAAGGTTTTCCCGGTTTCCAAACTCATTTTCCCGGGGGCGGGCCAAAATTTAAAAAAAAAAAAAAAAATTTTTCTCTTTTGAAAAAATAGAAAATTTTTCCCCATCAAAAACCCCAAAAATTTGAAATTTGATAGAAAAAAATTTCGGGAAATTTTCCCCGCAAAAAAGGGTTTTGGAAAAGTTTAAGCGGGCGGTACATTTGGCCCCATTTTTTAAAATTTTACTGAATAAAAAGACAAAAAAAAGAAATTTCGCTAGAACTCCTTTTCAGGTAAAAAAAACCACCCATTTTTTGAAATTCAACTATCCAGTACAGTGGTCAGAATTTAACAATTTTGGGCCCAAATTTTTCACAAATTTCAAAAAATGCCAATTTGAATAGGGTCCCGAAAAAAAGAAAAAATTCCCAATTTAAAAAGAATTTCCCCTAGTCATTAAATTTTTTTTCCCGGCCCCCTTATTTCTTTTTTCTTTCCACTTTTAATTTTTATTTTCACAAAAAAAAGATTTATTTAGAGACTATTTTCATTAGTGTAAAATGGATAAAATTTTTGGTTTCACTTGTGAAAGAAATTTGGGCTCACCCGTTGGGGAAAATTTTTGCCGGGTTGGACGTTTTTTTACTTTGGGGTTTGGAAAATTTTTAAAAATTTGCATGTTGAATTATTAAACAGAACCTAATTTTCCATGCTTGTATTAATATTAAGTAGTTCATAGAGTTTAAATTTAGTTTTGCTGAAATGCTTTGCATAATAAAGGGCTTTCCTAAGAATATGCAAGGTGTTGCAATTTCAGCAGTGTACCATATCTGTAAATAATGAAACTTGTTAATAAAACCTCTATAACATTGTTGTATGTTTTAATGAAATATTCATTAAAATATACATATAATTACAATTAAGTATTCCCATAAATTATTGCAAGTAATTTCTTTCCAATATGCAGACCATGCACACATCCTATCTGATAATTTTTTTTTTTTTTTGAACCGGCCGCATCCTAGCATGACAGGGTAACCTAAACAAAAAAAAAAAAAGAAAGTTTTTCTTTTTAAATTTAGTAATTTATACAGGAGAAGGAATTACTAGCCCCTTGCTTCATGGCTTACAGAGGAAGAATCCTTTTCCACTTCCCCATGGAAATAAGAGGAGATGATGAAGAACAAGAAGTATTTAGAAAATAGAAGAAAACCCAGATGTGTGTGAGAAATATATATGCATGTATGTGCATGTGTATTGTGGCTTAAGTGTAAGTAGAAGTAGCAGGATATACCCATTACCCCACATGTTTATGAGACAGAAAAAAAAGTCACCAGTAATCCTGCCATCATATAAAACAATTACAGGTTTCCATTTCACACTGAAATGGCTGGATTGTAATACGTCCCTTGGTGGTTACTGTCTATCAACCTACTACCTATGTAATTCTAGTTATCTGATAATTTTTTTGAATCATTTGTTATTTTATAGAAATAACTGAGTTATTTTATTGAATTACATTGTTTGAATCTGTTTCCAGGGACTGGTAAGACACTAATGGCCCGTCAGATAGGAAAGATGCTCAACGCTCGAGAACCTAAAATTGTTAATGGTCCTGAGATATTAGACAAGTATGTGGGAGAGTCAGAGGCCAATATTCGTCGCTTGTTCGCTGAGGCGGAAGAAGAAGAAAAAAAGATGGGTCCTAATTCTGGTTTGCACATTATCATTTTTGATGAGATAGATGCAATCTGTAAACAAAGAGGTTCTGTAGCTGGCAATACTGGTGTGAATGACACAGTTGTTAACCAGCTGTTATCTAAGATTGATGGAGTGGAACAGTTGAACAATATCTTGGTGATTGGCATGACTAACAGGAAAGATATGATGGATGAAGCTTTGCTTAGACCCGGCAGACTAGAAATTCAAGTAGAGATTGGCCTTCCAGATGAAAAAGGTCGTTTTGACATTCTCAAAATTAAAACATCAAAAATGAAAGAGAATAACAAACTTGACCAGGATGTAGATCTTGAAGAAATTGCATCTCTTACCAAGAACTTTTCTGGTGCTGAACTTGAGGGCCTTGTGAAAGCAGCTTCTTCATCTGCACTGAAGAGATATATTCACTTAGGAAATAAAATTGAAGTTGATCCTGATGCAATTGACAAGCTTAAGGTAACAAGAAGTGATTTTATTTATTCTCTTGAAAATGATATAAAGCCATCACTAGGTATGAATGATGAAGCACTCTCCAAGTTTATCGAGAGAGGAATTATTAACTGGGGACCGACTAGAGAGTTGGTTGAAAAGGGATTGATGTTTGTCAAGCAAGCACGCTCCCCAGAAACAAGCAGTCGTCTCTGTTTATTGCTTGAGGGAGCACCAACAGCAGGAACATCAGCACTAGCAGCGTACTTAGCAAAGAACTCTGATTTTCCCTTCATCAAAGTTATTAATTCTCGTGAAATGGTTGGATTTATGGAATCTTCCAAGTGTTTCCGTATTAATAAGATATTTGATGACGCTTATCGCTCAGAACTGAGCTGCATTTTCATGAATGATCTGGAGCACTTGATGGGCTACTCTCCCATTGGTCCCCGCTACCAATCCCTGGTTCTTGACGCTATGTATTCTCTTCTGTCCTCATCACCGCCATCAGGCCGGAAACTCCTAGTCATTTGTACGACAAAGCGAAGGTCTGTTTTAGCAGAGTTGGGTCTTCTCTCAGCCTTCACTGCTGTTATAAGAGTTCCATATATTGCACACCAAAAGGATATCAGACTTGTTCTGGAGGAGTCACAGGCTTTATCTCCTGAAGAGGTATGTTCATTAGCTCACTCATTGTTATGACATAGTTTTAGAGTATGTCAAACTACTTTGTTAGTAGCTCATAATATTAGACAAAACATGAAATCAATCAATCCTAGTTAGGTGTCTCCTTGTAAATTTATTTCCTACATATTTTCATTTTATGTTAACAATTCCTCAATAGAGTCACTTAACACTTAAGGTGGTTATGACATGTTATTCCTTGGGTAATCAACTAGTTTGCCTCAGTCATCTAGGAAAATGCTACCGTAGGAATTAGAGCAGCCTTGATGCAGTTGATTATTGCTCATCCACTTGCCATTCTTTTTGAAAGCCTATTTGTAAAGTACATTCTGCTGTCATGGATAGCTGGATTTAGTAGGATAAGCATTTAGATTGGCTTTCTATTCTGTCATCTGTAAATAAAAATCCTCTGTAAATTAACATTTCTTCATTCATTAAACTATTTCTTGAGCAAGCATTTGATTTTGATTTATTTAGCTTTATAAAGTAAATTTTTAAATTTGTAAATCATGTATGGAAAACTAAGAAAGGTTTTCAAGTTGTTTCATAACAGCCTAAAAAAAAAGTAAGGTTCCTCAGTCTGTTCCTTGCCAGGTAGCCTTGCATCTTTTAAATGTCCTTGGAAAACAATGTCCCTCAACTTCTGAAAAAAAAAAAGTCCTTGAAATGTCCTTGATATTTCATTCATTTGTAGCAGTTCATAATGAACATTGTATAACCAGCATACATCCCTAGATAGGAAAGAAGCCTGGCAGAGTACTCTGCAGCTTAAACAGTGCTAGAGCACATATGTTTCTCATTGTTTTAGCTACACAACATTGAAATAATTAACTTGGATTAGTGTATTTAATCATATCTCCTCCAAAATGAACCGAGTGTTTCAAATTTGAATGACTACACCATAAGAAAATATAATGCTCTTGCTTATTGTAAAATGTGTTGACTAGACATTTACTTAAGTAGTATAAGACTAGGTGCTATTAAAAGTCAGCATACAGGTAAGAAGAACTTGCTTCCCTAGAGGCTGCTTCAATTGGTGAAAGTAGTTGAAGGTCTCGCCCACTGCAGCAAGCAGCTGAAGACATGCACTCTCTCTTCCAGTCACTTTCAATAATGTTACATCTTGGTGTTTTTAGGACATCGGCTGTTCCCTACTGAGGCAGCATGACCCAAAAAGAAAGAAAAACTCAAAAAGATAGAAATATCTTTAGTCATCATTCAGCACTTTTACCATCGAGTTATGTAAACAAACGTTGTTGTTGTTACCAGCCCGGACACGAATGATTCGTGTTCACTCTGTCAAGCCAACCAGAAAAACATCTCATATTTGTTAATTTATATGTTTATATGTTATGTAGCATGTTTATTATATAATTTTGAAAAAGAAATCATAGATGGATTAAGCAAAA
Organism: Cherax quadricarinatus; assembly: GCF_038502225.1. NCBI lineage: Eukaryota > Metazoa > Arthropoda > Malacostraca > Decapoda > Parastacidae > Cherax > Cherax quadricarinatus. The sequence goes on from NC_091301.1 coordinate 47,817,496, forward strand.
TGTCTATATCAACGTTTTATACACATTTAATGCGCCTCATTGATTATTATTGTGTTATTATCATTATTAATATGGCATCTTCAAGACCAATTACACCCTTAATGAGTGGCTCTGAGACAGACAAGCAGACAGAAAGACAGACAGACACAGGTAGACAGACAGACACACAGGTAGACAGACAGACACACAGGTAGACAGACAGACACACACAGGTAGAAAGAAAGACACACACAGGTAGACATAAAGATACACACAAGTAGACAGACACACAGGTAGACAGGAAGACACTCACAGATAGACAAAGACACAGACAGAAAGACAGACACACAGGTAGACAGATAAACAGACACACAGAGATACACAGATATATAGGCAGACAGATACAGACAAGTTTATGTGCAACAGTGAAAACAAATAGAGTTTGAGAGTAAGAGCCTTTCTTGCCACAGATTTCGTTTTAGGGGCCATTGTGAAATTTACTGTCCAGTTAGTACAGTTAATACAGTATGATGCTGCTGATAGGACAGGGTTACTCAAACTGATGCTGCCTGCATGAAGCATTGCCGCCGCGAGTATTGTCAAATATTGTACAGTGGTGTGCATCAGCTGGCCCAGCCCAGCTGCCAGATGCATGGTCGTAAGTCGAGTGGATGTATGTTGAGCAGGTCGTAAGTCGGATGGTAGGTGTATGTATGTATATATATATATATATATATATATATATATATATATATATATATATATATATATATATATATATATATATATATATATATATATATATATATATATATATATATATATATATATATATATATATATAATGGGAAGTACAATGCCTGCACTTTAAAGGAGGGGTTTGGGATATTGGCAGTTTGGAGGGATATGTTGTGTATCTTTATGTGTATGCTTCTAGACTGTTGTATTCTGAGCACCTCTGCAAAAACAGTGATAATGTGCGAGTGTGGTGAAAGTGTTGAATGATGATGAAAGTATTTTCTTTTTGGGGATTTTCTTTCTTTTTTGGGTCACCCTGCCTCGGTGGGAGACGGCCGACTTGTTGAAAAAAAAAAAAAAATATATATATATATATATATATATATATATATATATATATATATATATATATATATATATATATTTATATATATATTTATATTTAATATATATTTATATATATATGTATATATAATATATATGTGTATAATATATATATATATATATATATATATATATATATATTATATATATATATATATATATAGTATATAATATATATAGTAGTAGTAGGTAGTAGGTTGGTAGACAGCAACCGCCCAGGGAGGTACTACCGTCCTGCCAAGTGAGTGTAAAACGAAAGCCTGTAATCGTTTTACATGATGGTAGGATTGCTGGTGTCTTTTGTCTGTCTCATAAATATGCAAGATTACAGGTAAGTCTTGCTACTTCTACTTACACTTAGGTCACACTACACATACATGTACAAGCATATATATACACACCCCACTGGGTTTTCTTCTATTTTCTTTCTAATTCTTGTTCTTGTTTATTTCCTCTTATCTCCATGGGGAAGTGGAACAGAATTCTTCCTCTGTAAGCCATGCGTGTCGTAAGAGGCGACTAAAATGCCGGGAGCAAGGGGCTAGTAACCCCTTCTCCTGTATATATTACTAAATTTAAAAGGAGAAACTTCAGTTTTTTCTTTTGGGCCACCCCACCTCAGTGGGATACGGCTGGTACGTTGAAAGAAGAAAGAAGAATATATATATATATTTATATATATATATATATATATAGTATATAATATATATAGTAGTAGTAGGTAGTAGGTTGGTAGACAGCAACCGCCCAGGGAGGTACTACCGTCCTGCCAAGTGAGTGTAAAACGAAAGCCTGTAATCGTTTTACATGATGGTAGGATTGCTGGTGTCTTTTGTCTGTCTCATAAATATGCAAGATTACAGGTAAGTCTTGCTACTTCTACTTACACTTAGGTCACACTACACATACATGTACAAGCATATATATACACACCCCACTGGGTTTTCTTCTATTTTCTTTCTAATTCTTGTTCTTGTTTATTTCCTCTTATCTCCATGGGGAAGTGGAACAGAATTCTTCCTCTGTAAGCCATGCGTGTCGTAAGAGGCGACTAAAATGCCGGGAGCAAGGGGCTAGTAACCCCTTCTGTATATATTACTAAATTTAAAAGGAGAAACTTCAGTTTTTTCTTTTGGGCCACCCCACCTCAGTGGGATACGGCTGGTACGTTGAAAGAAGAAAGAAGAATATATATATATATTTATATATATATATATATATATAGTATATAATATATATATATATAATATATATAGTAGTAGGTAGTAGGTTGGTAAACAGCAACCACCCAGGGAGGTACTACTGTCCTGCCAAGTGAGTGTACAACGAAAGCCTGTAATTGTTTTACATGATGGTAGGATTGCTGGTGTCCATTTTTCTGTCTCATAAACATGCAAGGTTTCAGGTACATCTTGCTACTTCTACTTACACTTAGGTCACACTACACATACATGTACAAGCATATATATACACACCCCTTTGGGTTTTCTTCTATTTTCTTTCTAGTTCTTGTTCTTGTTTATTTCCTCTTCCCTCCATGAGGAAGTGGAACAGAATTCTTCCTCCGTAAGCCATGCGTGTTGTAAGAGGCGACTAAAATGCCGGGAGCAAGGGGCTAGTAAGCCCTTCTCCTGTATATATTACTAAATGTAAAAGGAGAAACTTTCGTTTTTCCTTTTGGGCCACCCCGCTTCGGTGGGATACGGCCGGTGTGTTGAAAGAAGAAGAAGATATATATATATATATATATATATATATATATATATATATATATATATATGTATATTTATGTCTTTTGTCTGTCTCATAAATATGCAAGATTACAGGTACGTCTTGCTACTTCTACTTACACTTAGGTTACACTACACATACATGTACATGTTTATTTATACACACTCATCTGAGTTTTCTTTGATTTTATCTTAATAGTTCTTGGTCTTATTACTTTTCCTTTTATATCCATGGGGAAGTGGAATAAGAATCTTTCCTCCGTAAGCCATGCGTGTTGTAAAAGTCAACTAAAATGCCGGGAACAATGGGCTAGTAACCCCTTTTCCTGTAAAGATTACTAAAAAGAATAAGAAGAAGAAAATTGTCAAAGTGGGAAGTCTGAATGTGCGTGGATGTTGTGCAAATGATAGGAAAGAGATGATTGTGGATGTTATGAATGAGAAGAAACTGGATGTCCTGGCTTTAAGTGAAACAAAGCTGAAGGGGGTGGGAGAGTTTCAATGGAGAGGAATAAATGGGATTAGGTCAGGGGTTTCAAATAGAGTTAGAGCTAAAGAAGGAGTAGCAATAATGTTGAAGGATAAGCTATGGCAGGAAAAGAGGGACTACAAATGCATAAATTCAAGGATTATGTGGAGTAAAATAAAGATTGGATGTGAAAAGTGGGTTATAGTAAGCGTATATGCACCTGGAGAAGAGAGAAGTGTAGAGGAGAGAGAGAGATTCTGGGAAATGTTGAGTGAATGCGTGGGGAGTTTTGAATCACTCCTAAAAGATGGTATACCTCCCTGGCCAGTGCATGAAATTACCGCCTCCCTTTCTTCCTCAACATTTAAAAGTTCCTCAAAATATTCTCGCCATCTACCTAATACCTCCCTCTCCCCATCTACTAACTCCCCTACTCTGTTTTTAACTGACAAATCCATACTTTCCCTAGGCTTTCTTAACTTGTTTAACTCACTCCAAAATTTTTTCTTATTTTCATTAAAATTTCTTGACAGTGCCTCTCCCACTCTTTCATCTGCTCTCCTTTTGCACTCTCTCACCACTCTCTTCACCTTTCTTTTACTCTCCATATACTCTGCTCTTCTTATAACACTTCTGCTTTGTAAAAACCTCTCGTAAGCTACCTTTTTCTCTTTTATCACACCCTTTACTTCATCATTCCACCAATCACTCCTCTTTCCTCCTGCCCCCACCCTCCTATAACCACAAACTTCTGCCCCACATTCTAATACTGCATTTTTAAAACTATTCCAACCCTCTTCAACCCCCCCACTACTCATCTTTGCACTAGCCCACCTTTCTGCCAATAGTCGCTTATATCTCGCCCGAACTTCCTCCTCCCTTAGTTTATACACTTTCACCTCCCTCTTACTTGTTGTTGCCACCTTCCTCTTTTCCCATCTACCTCTTACTCTAACTGTAGCTACAACTATATATATATATATATTATATATACAGTGGACCCCCGCATAACGATTACCTCCGAATGCGACCAATTATGTAAGTGTATTTAAGTAAGTGCGTTTGTATGTGTATGTTTGGGGGTCTGAAATGGACTAATCTACTTCACAATATTTCTTATGGGAACAAATTCGGTCAGTACTGGCACCTGAACATACTTCTGGAGTGAAAAAATATCGTTAACCGGGGGTCCACTGTTTATATATATATATATATATATATATACAGTGGACCCCCGGTATTCGATGGCATCGGTATCCGATAAATCCGGTATTCGATGCATTTTAACGCAAAAATTTTGCCTCGGTATCCGATCGAAAACCCGGTATTAGATGCGATTCGTACGAGACGTGTCCACGTGTGGCCTGAACTGCCCCATGTGTGCCAGTGTTTACAAGCCAGGCAGTGTGCGCGCATCTAAGGATACATTCGGTACATTCCATATTATCACTGTTTTTGGTGCTTGTTTCTGCAAAATAAGTCACCATGGGCCCCAAGAAAGCTACTAGTGCCAACTCTGTGGTAAAAAGGGTGAGAATTAGTATGGAAATTAAGAAAGATTTTGAATGGTTTGGGGCTAACCCTGAGAAGCCTATGCCAGTTGTGGAATCCATTGTGCCTACTTCAAAAATTAAGGAAATGTGTGCAAAGTGGGTTGAACTGCAAACCTTTATGGATGAAAATCACCCTAACACAGCTATTGCAAGCCATGCTGGTGACTATTACAATGACAATGTTGTGGCCCATTTTAGACAAATCTTAAAGGAACGGGAGGTACAGAGCTCTATGGTCAGATTTGTTGTGCGACATAGGTCCAGTGACTCTCAAGCTGGTCCTAGTGGCATTAAAAGAAGAAGGGAAGTAACCCCGGGAAAGGACTTGCTACAAGTCCTAATGGAAGGGGATTCCCCTTCTAAACAGTAACAACTTCAACACTCTCCCCTCCTCCCATCCCATCAATCATCACCAGATCTTCATTAAAGGTAAGTGTCAATTATTCTATTGTTATTTTTCTATTGTTATTGTTGTTATTGTAATTATTCTATTGCATTAAACTTAATATTTCATGTGGTAAAATTTTGTTTTTTCATACTTTTGGGTGTCTTGCACGGAATAATTTGATTTCCATTATTTCTTATGGGGAAAATTGATTCGCTTTTTGATATTTTCGGTATTCGATGAACTCTCAGGAATGGATTAATATCGAATACCGGGGGTCCACTGTATATAATATGTATATATATATATATATATATATATATATATATATATATATATATATATAACTATCTATATATATATCACGCATGCCTGCTGGAAGTCCAAGCCCCTCGCACACAAAACCTCCTTTACCCCCTCCCTCCAACCCTTCCTAGGCCGACCCCTACCCCGCCTTCCTTCCACTACAGACTGATACACTCTTGAAGTCATTCTGTTTCGCTCCATTCTCTCTACATGTCCGAACCACCTCAACAACCCTTCCTCAGCCCTCTGGACAACAGTTTTGGTAATCCCGCACCTCCTCCTAACTTCCAAACTACGAATTCTCTGCATTATATTCACACCACACATTGCCCTCAGACATGACATCTCCACTGCCTCCAGCCTTCTCCTCGCTGCAACATTCATCACCCACGCTTCACACCCATATAAGAGCGTTGGTAAAACTATACTCTCATACATTCCCCTCTTTGCCTCCAAGGACAAAGTTCTTTTTCTCCACAGACTCCTAAGTGCACCACTCACTCTTTTTCCCTCATCAATTCTATGATTCACCTCATCTTTCATAGACCCATCCGCTGACACGTCCACTCCCAAATATCTGAATACATTCACCTCCTCCATACTCTCTCCCTCCAATCTGATATTCAATCTTTCATCACCTAATCTTTTTGTTATCCTCATAACCTTACTCTTTCCTGTATTCACCTTTAATTTTCTTCTTTTGCACACCCTACCAAATTCATCCACCAATCTCTGCAACTTCTCTTCAGAATCTCCCAAGAGCACAGTGTCATCAGCAAAGAGCAGCTGTGACAACTCCCACTTTGTGTGTGATTCTTTATCTTTTAACTCCACGCCTCTTGCCAAGACCCTCGCATTTACTTCTCTTACAACCCCATCTATAAATATATTAAACAACCACGGTGACATCACACATCCTTGTCTAAGGCCTACTTTTACTGGGAAAAAATTTCCTTCTTTCCTACATACTCTAACTTGAGCCTCACTATCCTCGTAAAAACTCTTCACTGCTTTCAGTAACCTACCTCCTACACCATACACTTGCAACATCTGCCACATTGCCCCCCTATCCACCCTGTCATATGCCTTTTCCAAATCCATAAATGCCACAAAGACCTCTTTAGCCTTATCTAAATACTGTTCACTTATATGTTTCACTGTAAACACCTGGTCCACACACCCCCTACCTTTCCTAAGGCCTCCTTGTTCATCTGCTATCCTATTCTCCGTCTTACTCTTAATTCTTTCAATTATAACTCTACCATACACTTTACCAGGTACACTCAACAGATATATATATATATATATATATATATATGTATACATACAGTAGGGCCCCGCTTTATTGCGTTTCACTTTACGGCGCTCCGCTAATACGGTCATTTCAAATCATGACCAAAACTCGATATACGGCTCCCCCCACCTGGCTTTCTAATACGGTCACCGTGCCCCACCCGGTTTGTTTACATTCTGTGAGATCTGTAAGCACTAAGTCTCTCCATTTTGTCTGGAAACTCCAAAATTTCAAGTGTTTTTAAAAGTTATTTCATATTTTATATATACTCTGATAATTATACTTATGTATACCTGTACCTAAATAAACTTACACACTGTGCTGGCGTGCAAGTACACATTAAAATCAGTAAGAGTGTCTTATGTCTCCAGACGTCATATTAGTAATGATAATAATAATTATCGAGTCATTTAAACGTCGTATATTACGTTAATATACACATTTTTCATTAATCCATCTATGATATTTTTTCAAAATTATATAATAAACACGATGCTTAACATATAAATATGATAAATACACCCCACAGTAGAATAAATAATCATAAATGTGAGATGTGGTAGCAGACAACTTGCACAGGTGACGCCATATTAGAAATGACAATAATAATAATAATCACCGAGTCTCATTAAATGTCGTATATTACGTTAATATACACATTTTCATTAATCCATCCATGATATTTTTTTAAAAATTATATAATAAACACGATACGTAACATAAAAAGATGATAAATACACCCCACAATAGAATAAATAAACATAAATATAAGATGTGGTAGCCAGATAACTTGTACAAGTGATGCCAAGAAAAACATTTTCTCTAATCTAACGTAAGAGAAAATGTGTTACTGGGGGTAACTGTAGAAAATTATTCCTTTTGTATGTATGTAAGTTTATTCAGGTATACACAAATACAGTTGCATAGATTATCATACATAACATATGTGTAGAGAACCTAGGATAACCCAAAAAAGTCAGAGTGACTTATTTCCATAGCCTTCACTCAGAGCATCATTTCTTCTCAAAATGATGTTACATAAGAATGGGAGTGTTCTTCTTTATTTATTCTACCATATCAATGTAGAGACAACTTGTACACAATGTAACTTGTACACAAACCAGACGTGTACATTTTGTTTGTTTACAAAACTTACCTTCGCCTGGTTTGTTTACATAACTCTGTGCCTGTACTCTCTCATGCACTCCTTCTTTCTCTCTCTCATTTATTTGTTTTATCTCATTTACTTACTAACTCCTAACCCTACATTAAGAGTACAAATATTTTAAGGTAAGTAATGAGTGAACTGTATATACATTTTATTGCTCTGGGATGCTTAAATATCATAGAATAGTATGTGTGGGTGGGTTGGCCTGGTATGGTAGCCTGACTGACTACTCTACATACCACACTTGATTTCTTACAGTAAATACTACTCATCTCACCCTAGATTAAGACTACAAATATTTTAAGGTAAGTAATGAGTAAACTGTATATGCATTTTATCGCTCTAGGATGCTTAAATGTAATAGAATATTATGTGACCTGGTATGGTAGCCCGGCTGACTACCATACATACCACACTTGATTTCTTACAATAAATACTGCTTGTCTCACCCTAGATTAAAACTATAAATATTTTGTTCACCTCCTCCTCTCCCCCCCAATCTGATATTCAATCTTTCATCCCCTAATCTTTTTTTTACCCTCTAACCCACTCTTTCCTGTATTCACCTTTAATTTTCTTCTTTTCCCCCCCAAATATTTAAAGGTGGGTAGTAGGTTATGACCAACCGGGGGAAACACTTCCCGTAGTGTAAAACTGAAGCCTGTTTTTTTTACATGATGGAAAGTTGCTGGTGTTTTTTTTATCTTCTCATACACATAAGTTTGGTATGTCTTCTACTTCTACTTACACTTGGGTAACTACACATACATGTACAAGCATATATTAAATATATATATATATATATACCCCCCCTTTGGGTTTTTCTTCTTTTTTCCAGTTCTTGTTCTTGTTTATTTCCTCTTTACCTCCATGGGAAGTGGAACAGAATTCTTCCTCGTAAGCCATGCGTGTTGTAAGTGAGCTAAAATGCCAGGAGAAAGGGGGCAGAAACCCCCTTCTCCTGTATATTTACTAAATGAAAAAGGGGCTTTCTTTTTCCCTTTTTTGGGACCCCCTGGTGGATCGGCCCGGTGTGTTGGAAAAAAAGAAAGATATATATATATATTGAGTAGTAGGTTGGTAGAACAACCCGCCCAGGGAGTCCTCCTCCCAAGGGTGTAAACAAACCCTGAATTTTTTTCATGATGGTAGGATTGTTGGTGTTTTTTGTGATCTCATAAACATGCAAGATTACAGGTACATCTTGCCACTTCACATTGGGTCACACTACACATTGTAAAAGCTATATATACACCCCCCTCGGGGTTTTTTCTTCTTTTTCTTTCTAGTTCTTGTTCTTGTTCTCCTGGGAAAGTGGAACAGAATTTTTCCCCTCTTAACCATGCGTGTTGCAAAATGCTAATATCCCGGACAAGGGCTGTCCTTCTCCTGCATTATTACAAAATTTTAAAAAGGGCTTTATTTTTTCTTTTGGGCCCCCCCTGCCTCATGGGATCAAAAAGTCGTTAAAAGAAGAATATATATTAATATATATATATATATATATATATATATATATATATATATATATATATATATATATATATATAAAATATATTTTATGCAATAAGACCCAATAAACAGGTGTTTTCAGAATATGAAAAACAACCACTCTGAAAAAATAGAAAATTCCCAAGCGCTTTGTGACTCTAAATTATCGGAACTATAAAATAAAGCACCCAAGGAAGCTATAAAAGGGGCCCCATGGCACCCCCTATCAGCCCCAACGGTTTAAACACCGGGCCCGACCCAATTTGGGAAAGGCCCTTGGCCAAACTCACAAATTTTTTTACCCGAAAAAAATTTTTTAAAGATTTTTGTCAGTGTATTATTAAATTTTTCCCCCAAATTCTATTAATTATAAATGGATCTAATTTATATAAACCAAAAGGAAATACAATTATTTCAAAACTCTTTTTAAACAAGTTATTATTTTTAATGGACTTCATCTCTTTCTCTTTTGAAAATCTTTTGGATTTAAAATCTCTTACATGAATAAATAAATTTTGGGGGTCTGTGTTCTTCTATATTTTGTTTTTAATCTTGTTAAATTTTTTACCATTTTTTGCTAAAAAACTTTTAAATTTTTAAAAGGAATCTATAGAACCATCAGCAGGGAAATTCTTTTAAAAAGTTTTTATAAAAGTTTTTGATACAACTTTAATATTAAAAAGTCAAGAAAAAAAGTATCAACCAAGTTTTCATAGTAGGAAAAATACATTTTTTTTTTGAAAAAACGGTTTCCTTTTGGTTAAAAAATTTTTTTAAATTTTAAAAAATTTTAAATTATTTCTTGGTATTTTAAATCATTCCTTTTCTAAATTTTGGATATTTTATTTTGAACTCAGGTACAAATTAGTCCCCAAACATTGAGAAAAAAAAAGTTACTCTATTTGATGAGGAAAATTGGACATGGAACAGTTATTAGTGGGTTTTTCTGAAAAATTTTAAAAATTTATTTTTTTATTATTTAAACATCTGAAAAAATGGTTTTTTAAACTCAACAGAAAGTTTATTAAAGGGGGTAAGCTATTTAATTTTAAAAGGGGTGTATTCCTTTTTGGGGAAAACAAAAATATCATCAACTTCTAAACCCAGTTCGAATTGGGGGATGTTTGGAAAATTTTAAAAAAGAAAATTAAAAAAAGGAAAGAATAATTAGAGGAAACAAAAATTAGGTGATAAATTTTGAATATAGTTGGGGGGAGAGAGTAGGGAGGGGTCGATTAGATTTTGGGGGGGGGGTTAGGGATGGTTATAAAGTGGTGAATCATAAATTGTGGGGAAAAAAGAGTGAGGGGTGCATGGGGTCTTGAAAAAAAACGTCTTAGGAAAAAAATTATTATTTTTTCCACTTTGGGGGTGTGGCGGGGGTGATAATGTTGAAAAAGGCTGGAATAATTCTTTCTACAATGTGGGGGTTGAATATAATGCAAAATTGTTTTTTGGAATTGGAATGCATTCAAAACTTTCCAGAAAAGGGGTTTTGGGGTGGGGATTGAAAATGGGGCAAAAAAATACTTAATTATAAAATCTTAGGGGAAAAAAGGGGGGGGGTGGGGCCCTAAAAAGGGGTTTGGAAGGGGGAAAATTTTTTCAAAAACTGGCTTCCACACATCGGGGGTGTTTGTAGAATGAATAAAAAGGGTTTTAATACTTTGTTTTAGGTAGAAATAAATTTTGGGGATTAAAGGCCCGACATTTAGTCTGGAGTAATACAGTCCTCCTCGGGGGTTTATGTGCATTTTAAAATGATGTAAAGCACCCTTCTGGGCGTGATGGAGTGAAGTTAAAGTTTTTTTTTTAGCCCCCTTTGGGAAAAAACGTTGAAATAAAAAAAAAATAAGGGGGGATTTGTTAAATAACCTTGTTTAAAAAAAATTCCGTATGGGGTTTAAGAAAAATGAAAAGGTTTCCCCATTCCCACCAAATTGAAAAATTTTTTTAAAATTTTCATCAAAATCAAATTTTAAAAATTTTAATGATAGTAAAGGGTTAAATCATTTCAGTTCTTGATAAAAATTTAATAAATCATAAACGGATTTTAAACAGATAACATCAAAATAACTTTTAAAATCATTTAAGTCATCAGGGCTTTTTATAAAGAGTTTGAAAAAAAAACCCTTTCCTTTTCTAGATTTTTAATTATTGGGATAATAATGATTAAAATTTAAAATTTAAAAAAACCCTATTAAAAACTTTTTCCTATTCCTTTATTCCTGCATCAAGATGAATCAAACTGTCTGTTTTCTCATCAATTTTTTAAAAACTTTGAATTTGACCCTGGTTCTGATGAAAATACCCAAAATTTATAAATAAAATGATTTAAAATCCCCAGAAATGTAATTGATAAATCTTTAAAGTTGCTGAAATATTTTTTAAAACCCAAAAAGGACAAAATTATTAAAATAAAAAATTTGGCCCTTCCCAAAAACGTTGTGTTTCTTCTTAAGATTTTTTAATAAAAAGTTTTTAAAATCTATCAGTAAAAACGATAAAAATTCCCCCCCAAAAAGCTGATGGTGTGTGTAAAAATTTCCCTTGTTTTGAATAAAAGTTTTTTAAAGGCCCAAACTGGTAAAATCTCAACAAGTTTAAAAACAACATAAATATAGCATTAGAACTGGACAAATTCAATCTCTATTTATTATGAAAAAATTTTAACCATCAATTTTTTTTAAAAAATTTGAAAAGTAGTATAAAAACAAGTCCATGGTCGACGGGAAATAATTGAATTTTTTATAAAAGCAGTTTTAAATTTATGAATTTTTTTGGTTTAAAAAATTGATCCTTTATAATTAATAAAATTTGGGGGAAAAAATTTTTAAAAATGGAAAAATAATTTTTAAAAATTTCTTTTTTCTTGGGTGAATGTTTGTGGGGTGAGTTTTTAAAGGGCCTTTCCAAGGTTGTTTTGTATGGTGTTTTTAAAAAGTTTGGATCCGATAGGGTGGAAGACCCCTTTTTTTTGGTTTTAGTTTCATGTTCTTTATAATGTAATTAAAACCTTGGAATTTTTATTCTTTAATTAGTTGTTTTGTATTATATATATATTATATATATATAATATATATATATATATATATATATATATATATATATATATATATATTATATTATATTATTTTATATATATATATATATTTTATATATATTATTATTTTTATAATAATATATCCTTTATATCCATACAAATAAATACTCATAATACATAATAAAAATTACTAAGTGGACCCCCTTTTTGATTCCTTAATGCTAAATTTAAATTATTTTTAAGTCTTTGCTGAGTTGGTTGAAATGGCTTCTACTTCACAAAACTTTGGGAAAAAATTCGGAGTCGGCCCACACCCCTATAAAAAAATTCGTTAACGGGGGTACTGTATTCAAAACAAACCCCAAGAATGGGTTCCAACTTTTGCTATCAATTATAAAAGGAACTAAAATAACAAAGGGAAGTATATAAAGGTAAAAAATTCAATCCCGTTAAACCCCTGCGAATAACGATAGGTTTTAAAAACTACAAGCATATTTGTCAGTTATTATTTTTTTTTAAATTTTGTAATTTTAAATGGGTCTAATTTTAAAAAAGGGGAAAAATTCTATTAGCAAAACCCTTTTTTTAAAAATTCAATTTTTTTGCCATAAAATTTTTTTCACTTTTTTTTTGAAAACAATTATGTTAAAACCACATGAAAAATAAAATTTGGATTTGTTTAGTTTTTTCAATTTATTTTTAATTTTTAGATTTTTACCATTTGCCGTAATAAAATTTATCCCAAATTTTAAAAAATTTATAAATATCCTTTTTTCTTAATAAATTTTTCTTATAAATTTTTTGATACAACTTTAAAATTAAAAGTCGAAAAAAATTTTTAAACCAAATTTTTATTAAAACCCCCATTTTTGTTGAAAAGGCTTTCCCGTTTTTGGAATAAAAAGTGTTTTAGCCCAAAAAAAAGATTTACAAATTCATTTCTTGGGGATTTTTTAAAACACCGGGATTTCATTGCAATTTATTATTAAAATTTTTTTTTTTTTTTTTTTTTTTTTTTTTTTTTTTTTTATCCAGCTCCCAAACTTTCCCCCAAAAAAAAATTCCCCCAAACCCCTCACTTTTTGGGGGAAACCTCAATGCCCCCCCCATAACCTTTTCTAGGCCAAATTTTTTTAACCCCTAAAATTTTTCACCCCCAACCCGAATAAAAACCCCTTTTTTTTTTATCCCCCCCTTTTAATGTCACAAAATTTTTCCCCCCTTCCCGTCCCCCCTTCCCCCAGACCAAAAATCAAATTTTTTTTGTATTTTTAGGTTTTTTCTGGACAACGTTTTGGTAATCCCCCCTTCCCAACTTAAAATACGAATTCTCTGCATTATATTCCACCCACATTGCCCTCCCCGACCGCTCTCCCTGCCTCAGCCTTCTCCGGCCAAAATTTATCACCCACACCACACCCTTAAGGTTGGGAAAAATATTCTTTCCCCCTTTTTCTGGACAAAGTTCTTTTCTCCACAGCTCCCAAGTGCACCACTCATCTTTTTCCCCCCTCAAATTTTTGGTTCACCTCATCTTTTGGAAACTGACCCTCCCTCCCAAAAATTTAATCTTCCCTTCCCTATCTCTCCCTCAATCTTATTTAACTTTTTCACTAATCTTTTTTTATCCTCTAACCTTTTCCTGTTTCCCTTTTTTTTCTTCTTTCACCCTAAAAAATCAAATTTTACCTCTTAAATCTCCCCAAAAACACAGTGTCATCAGCAAAAAGCAGCTGTGACAACTCCCACTTTGTGTGATTCTTTATCTTTTTCTCCCCCCCTCTTCAAGACCCCCATTTCTTCTTTAAACCCCATCTTTTTTAAAAAAGGGGACATCCCCTCCTTTTCTAAGGACTTTTCTGGGAAAAAAATTTTCCCCCTTTCCTACATACTCTAACGACCTCCTATTCTGGGAAAAAATCTTATCTTTTTTGAATCCCCTAAACCCTACATTTTAACATCTACCCCTTTTCCCCTATCCACCCCCTATTTTTTCCCAAAACCTAAAAACAAAAACCCCTTTGCCCTTTTCTTATTTTTACTTATTGTTTCCCGTAAACACCTGGTCCCACACCCCCACCTTTTTAAAGCCCCCTTGTTCATCTCTATCCTATTCTCCTCTTTCTTTAATTCTTTCAAATTTTAACTCTACCATAAATTTCCCGGGACCTCAACAGACTTATCCCCTATAATTTTTCCCCTCTTTATCCCCCTTTTCCTTTATACAAAGGGAAATATCATCTCTCTGCCAATCACTAGGTACCCCTCTTCCATACATTTATTAAATAATTTCACCAACCACTCCAAAACTATATCCCCCCCCTGCTTTTTAACATTTCTATCTTTTATCCCATCAATCCCGGCTGCCTTACCCCTTTTCCTACTGCCTCTCAACTTCCCCCCTCACAACTGGCTCTTCCCCCACTCCTAAAAATGTTATTTCCTTGCCTATAAAAAACGCTTCCCCATCTTCATCAACATTTAAAAATTCCTCAAAATATTCCCCCCCATCTTAATCCTCTAACTCTCCTTTTAAATCTCCTCCCCCTTTTTTAACTGACAAATCCCTTTTTTTTCTCTAAGCTTTCTTAACTTTTTAAACTCACTCCAAAACTTTTTTTATATATATATATATATATTTTATCATGGAATAGCATGCATGCGATTTTTCCGATTTAAAATTAAAATTTTTTCCCGGCATCCATTAAAAACCCGATTTTCGTCAGGCCCAAACCAATTGCCCTCAGCCAGCCTCCATGTGCGCTCCGTCCATTGTTTACCAGCCAGCCTCCGGGGGAAAATCCAACATCCTCGGAATTTTTTTATTACAGTATTTTGGTGCTGTTTCTGGAAAATAAGTGACCATGGGCCCAAAAAACTTCTAGTGCCAACCCCCGTGGTAAAAAGGGGAAATTGTATAAATTGAAAGATTTTGAAGGGTTTGGGGCTAACCCGAAGCCTATGCCAGTTTGAATCCCTTGTCCTACTTCAAAATTAGGAAATGTGTGCACAGTGGGTTGAAACCCAAAACCTTTTTAGATAAAAACACCCCGACCAAACTGTTGCAAGCGTGCTTTTATATTTCAATGACAATGTTGTGGCCCATTTTTGACAAATCGTAAAGGGCGGAGGTCAGAGCTCTATGGAAAATTTGTTGTGCGACAGGGTCCCGTGACTCTGAAACTGGGCCTAGTGGCATTAAAAGAAAAAGGGTAACCCGGAAAAAGGGCTTGCCTCAAAATGTAATGGAAGGGGTTCCCCTTCTAAACAGTAAGAAGATAATCTCTCCCTCCTCCCCCATTCATCCCCGATCTTAATAAAAATAAGTGTCATTTAATTGTCTCCTTTTTTTGTTGTTGTTGATTTTCATTTCATGTGGTAAAAATTTTCATACTTTTGGGCGTCTTCGGATTAATTTTTTTCCCTTATTTCTTATGGGAAAATTCATTAATAAGATTATTTTAAAACGATTAACCCTCTTGCGTTAAAATGTTAACCGGGGGTCCCCTGTTTTTATATATATTATATATATATATATATTATTATATATAATATATATAATTGCAGAGATTGGGGGATGAATTTGGGAGGGTTGCAAAAAAAAAATTAAAGGTGAAAACAGGAAGAAATAAAGGTTAGAGATAACAAAAAAATTAGGGGATGGGTGGATATCAGATTGGAGGGGAATATGGAGGAGGTGAAAGTATTCAGATATTTGGGATGGGGGGTGTCCCGGATGGTCTATGAAGTTGAATCATAGGATTGTGAGGGAAAAAAAGTGATGGTGCATAGGAGTCTGGAGACAAAAAACTTTTTTCCTTGGAGGCAAAGGGAATTATGAGTATAGTTTCAATGCTCTTTTGGGTGAACATGGGGGATGAATGTTGGGGAGGAGAAAGGGTGGGGCGGGGGAAAGTCATGTCTGAGGCAATGTGGTGTGAATATAATCAGAAATTAGTTTTGGGAAATTAGGAGGTGCGGTTCCAAACTGTTGTCAGAGGGCTGAGGAAGGGTTGTTAGGGGGTTGGACATGTAAGAAAAAGGGTGAAACAGGACTTCAAAATGTATCAGTCTGTGGGAAAGGGAAGCGGGGGAAAAGGTTGGCCTGGGGAAAGGGGTTTGGGGGGGGAAAGGAGGTTTTTTGTGCGAGGGCGGATTCCCCGGGGATGCATGGGTGTTTTAAGTGAATGGAACAAATGGTTTTTACTTGGGGGCTGTTGGGGTGGCAAATAACATTTTTGAAGGGGTTCAGAAACCCCGGGAGGCGGCTTGAGTCCCGGAGATGGGAAATACAGTCTGCCCCTGAAGGGGGTGTTTGTTGCGTTTAAAAACTGTATGTAAAAAACACCCTTCTGGGGACGTGATGGGTGAATGATGGGGAAAGTTTTTTTTTTTGGGCCACCCTGCCTTGGTGGGGGAAACGGCCATGTGATAATAAAAAATAATAATATGGTGCCTCAATAATGGGTCGGCCCGAAATGTCCATTTGGGGAAAAAAATCCTGTTTTTTCAAAATATTGGCTCCCAAATGGTCGTAAGTGCTAATAGTCCTAATAGTCCTTCATCTTGGAAAGTCTCACGCTTTGAACGCCCCTTTTTTCCCTTTCCCCGCCCGGGGCCATTGTTTCCAGTATGGCGGGCCCCCCCTGCTCCTGGAAAAATTTCTTAAAATTCCCTTATTTTAGTCTTTTAAGTGCTAAATAATACCATGCTCCAAATAAAAACTCAGTCCAGCCCGGGTTAGAATGTGAGAAAAACTAATTTATAAAAAATTTTAGAAAATACAAAAATGGTGGTGGTAGAGTGGGCGTTGTGATATTGTTGATGGAAAAAAGAAAAGGGGATCACTGCCGGCCTGTTGGCCCTTCAGCGGTCCTTTACAATTACCCCCTAAAAAACATTTTTCCCCAACCCCTCCTCAATCTCCAAGAAAAAGCTCTGACAGTGGCCCTTATATACCCAACAACAACAGAACACAACACCTCTCATGACATACGTAATGACTTATTTTATTCATTCTAGAGTATATTCCATGTTTCTATGTTATTAATATTGTTTATTATGTCATATTAGTTGAATTGTGATAGATAAATAAGCCATAGAGTTGATATTAGTGTCATATTCTCCAACAATAAACTTGCCATCCCTCCCTCACAAACAAATAGCCAGTAAAAACATAACAATGGAAGAACACTGCAGGTCTACTGGCCCATACAAGGCAGGTCCTTATCAAAATGACCTCCACCCAAAGCTACCCAAGAATTTACTCCCGTACCCAATGACACAAATCAAACTCAGCTCCTCTAACTCGTATATTTGTCCAATCTCTTCTTGAAGCTACCCAAGGTCCTAGCCTCGATCACCCTACTGGTAAGTGTGATGTTAAATAAGAACTTAAGAAAGTAGGAACACTGGAACAGGCCTGCTGGTCCATACTAGGCCGGTCCTTCACAAATCCAACCCACTAACAGAACAAATGCTACCCAAGCAATAAGCTCAGGTGCAAGTTTGACTCAAATCCAACCCCTCTCACTCGTGTATTTATCCAACCTAAATTTGAAACTACCCAATGTTTAACTTCGATCACCCTACTAGGCAGACCGTTCCACTCATCAACTACCCCTATTACCAATGTTCATTTATACATTTGCGAAAAGGACTTGGGGGTTATGGTAAGCAGCAACCTTAAACCAAGACAGCAATGCCTAAGTGTACGTAACAAGGCAAATAGATTACTGGGATTTATATCAAGAAGTGTAAGCAACAGAAGTCCAGAGGTCATACTGCAGCTTTATACATCATTAGTAAGGCCTCACCTAGATTATGCAGCTCAATTCTGGTCTCCATATTACAGAATGGACATAAATTCGTTAGAAAACATTCAGCGTAGGATGACTAAATTAATACATAGCATTAGAAATCTTCCTTATGAAGAAAGATTGAAGACTCTTAAGTTACATTCACTTGTTAGACGAAGAATGAGGGGAGACCTGATCGAAGTGTATAAGTGGAAGATAGGTATTAATAAAGGGGATATTAACAGGGTCTTGAGGATCTCTCTCCAAGAGAGAACCCGCAGTAATGGATTTAAATTAGATAAGTTTAGATTTAGAAAGGACATAGGAAAGTATTGGTTTGGAAATAGGGTAGTTGATGAGTGGAACAGTCTACCTAGTTGGGTTATTGAGGCTAGGACTTTGGGTAGTTTCAAATTTAGGTTGGATAAGTACATGAGTGGGAGGGGTTGGATTTGAGAGGGACTTGCACATCGGAGCTTGTTTCTTGGGTGGCATTGAAAATTGGGTTGGTCAAATGTTTGTTAGTGGGATGAATTGTAAAGGACCTGCCTAGTATGGGCCAGCAGGCCTGCTGCAGTGCTCCTCCTTTCTTATGTTCTTATGTTCTTATTTTATTAGTGCCCTAGAGTCCTTATGGAGGGGGATTCCCCTTCCAAATAACCTCTCTTCCCTCTCTCCTCCTCCCTGTCTTCCATTCATCAACAACAGCCTTCAATAAAGGTAACTGTCATGCTGAATGTTCATTCTTTTGTGCATGTAAATCTATCTTTTAGGTAAAAAAATAAATTGTTGTTGATACTTCTGGGTGTCTGGAACGAATTAATTGGATTTACATTATTTCTTATGGGGAAAATTGATTCGAAAATCGTCCATTTCGATAATAGTCCCACTTCCAGGAATGGATTATGAACGATTATTGAGGGACCACTGTATATACACACACACACACATTGGTTTAGAAAGACATGTAAGCAAACACTATAACATATTTATTAGAAAACGTTTCGGTCCTGGGACCTTGATCACTTCTAACATACAGAGGTAGAAAGACATTATATATATAGGCGGAGAGTGAGATGTGATGCACGTGACCTGAGGAATGTCATAAGAACATAAGAATGGAGGAACACTGTAGAATGCCTACTGGCCCATGCGAGGCAGGTCCTTATCAAAACAACCTCTACCTATGATGAGGACGGGTAGACGATGAAATCATGTGACTCCTGTGTTGTTGGGTTGGTGCTGCTTAAGTATCATGTATGCCAATGTTTTTGAAATTTTTGCGTTCTATAGTGTCGGTGACGGCGATTAGTGAGGCTTCTAGGCACCGTCGGCGTCTGAGGTCTGGTTCGGTGAGAACGAGTTGTGCCTCGTTCCAGTTCATCAAATGCCCCGTGGAGTCTCTGTGGAGGACACAGGCATACCTTACATCGTCTCTGTTAGAGGCATTTCGATGCTCATTCAGGCGGACTGCAAGATCTCTGCCTGTCTCGCCTACATATTTCTTGGGACAGAACCCACAGGGAATAGTGTAGACGCCTGCTGTAGAAGTTAGAGGTGTGGGGCTGCATTTCGTAGTGAGGTCTTTGATAGATGTGTTTATGGTGGAAACGTTGATGTTACTCATAGCAAGTGCCCGGCGAGTATTCGTGGCAACATCGCCACATGGGAGTACTATGAACTGTTTAGGGGGCTGTTCCATGGGCAGTTTGTTGAGGATAGCTTGTGCCTTGAGTCTGCAATCTCGGATGAAGAAAGATGGGAACTGAAGACGTGTAAAGGCTTGTGTTATGTAAGTGCATTCTTCTTCTAGAAAACAAGGGCTGGAGATGCGAAGAGCTCTCAAGAAGAAGCCAATGAGGACTCCTCTCGTAGTGCGGGTGTCTTGGTGTGAATAAAAGTGTATAAGATCGTCCTTGTTGGTAGGTTTTCTATACACAAAAAACTTCTCTTCAAAGTGTATAGAAAACCTACCAACAAGGACGATCTTATACACTTTTATTCACACCAAGACACCCGCACTAAGAGAGGAGTCATCATTGGCTTCTTCTTGAGAGCTCTTCGCATCTCCAGCCCTTGTTTTCTAGAAGAAGAATGCACTTACATAACACAAGCCTTTACACGTCTTCAGTTCCCATCTTTCTTCATCCGAGATTGCAGACTCAAGGCACAAGCTATCCTCAACAAACCGCCCATGGAACAGCCCCCTAAACAGTTCATAGTACTCCCATGTGGCGATGTTGCCACGAATACTCGCCGGGCACTTGCTATGAGTAACATCAACGTTTCCACCATAAACACATCATCTATCAAAAACCTCACTACGAAACGCAGCCCCACACCTCTAACTTCTACAGCAGGCGTCTACACTATCTCCTGTGGGTTCTGTCCCAAGAAATATGTAGGCGAGACAGGCAGAGATCTTGCAGTCCGCCTGAATGAGCATCGAAATGCCTCTAACAGAGACGATGTAAGGTACGCCTGTGTCCTCCACAGAGACTCCACGGGGCATTTGATGAACTGGAACGAGGCACAACTCGTTCTCACCGAACCAGACCTCAGATGCCGACGGTGCCTAGAAGCCTCACTAATCGCCGTCACCGACACTATAGAACGCAACACTGGAAACTACAAAATTTCAAAAACATTGGCATACATGATACTTAAGCAGCACCAACCCAACAACACAGGAGTCACATGATTTCATCGTCTACCCGTCCTCATCATAGGTAGAGGTTGTTTTGATAAGGACCTGCCTCGCATGGGCCAGTAAGCCTTCTACAGTGTTCCTCCATTCTTATGTTCTTATGACATTCCTCAGGTCACGTGCGTCACATCTCACTCTCCGCCTATGTATATAATGTCTTTCTACCTCTGTATGTTAGAAGTGATCAAGGTCCCAGGACCAAAACGTTTTCTAATAAATATGTTATAGTGTTTGCTTATGTGTCTTTCTAAACCAACTTGTCGGTATTTATTACCAAGGTTTATACCACACACACACATACATAGTCACTGGACATGTTCCTAGAACTGCTAGAGCTTCTTGAAGCTTGCTGTTGTGTGTGGGTGGACTTGTAAATGTGCTGAGTCAGGGCATGGCTGGTGTCACAACGACGCATTATACCATCACTCACTATCCTCACTGCCTTTGCCAAGCCCCATGGGGATCCATGCCTTCTTCTCCACCACCCACATGGAAATAAGTCACTTTGACTTTTTTGGGTTATCCTAGGTTTATGGTCATCTGGGTCATCCTTCCTTCCTTCCTTCATTCCTTCCTACCTTCCTTCCTATATTCCTTCCTTTCTATATTCTTTCCTTTCTATATTCTTTCCTTCCTTCTGGTTTCCTGAGCATTGCTTTTGTAACAAACTCCTCAAAACCATGAAATTCATCTTCACTGGCACTTCCATCTGTCTTACAACAGTCACTTGGGAAAATAAGCATTCCAGTTTGCTGGGGAGTGAGATATTTCTTATGGCTAGGCACGGTAAACAAGGCATAGTGAAGTGGCAGTCCCACATTGCACCACTGGCTCCAAGATTTTTTTTTTATACTGTGCACACTGACCATGCAGACCCATTCTCTCACATGTAGGCCTACCAGCTTTCTCCCACTCAGTTGGAATATGCTGGTAGGCCTACATATGAAAGAATGGGTCTATGTGGTCAGTATGCGCAGTATAAAAAAATCCTGCAGCACACAGTGCGTAATAAGAAAAAAAAAAATGACAGTGTTTTTCGTTTAAAACAGCGACTTTGCACTGTATTTTCGTATGGTATTTATGATGGTATTCTAGTTTTCCTGGTCTCATTTTATAGAATGGAAGACATATTACAGAAATTGAGACGATTTTTATTGGTTTTACAATGAAAAGTACCTTGAAATTGAGCTCAAATTAGCAGAAATCTTTGATATTTGCCTAAGTTCGAAAGTAAACAAATCATGCTACGCATTCAATACACGTCAACTGGTGAGTCTAATATTCTTTCACAAGTGCGCTGATATTATTTATACCATTTCTACACTAATGCAGTAGTCTGCATAACAGTAAATCTTTTATTTTTTGTGAGAATAAAAATTCAAGGTGGAAAGCAAAAGAATGTAAGAGGGGCGTGGGGACGTGACTAATGAACAGAAGAAATGTTATTTTAGTGTCAGGAATGTCTTTCTTGTTTATTCTGGACCCTATTTGGAAATTGGCATCTTTTGAAATTTGTGTGAAATTGGCAAAATTGCTAAATTCTGACCACTTTATTGGATAGCTGAAATCAGTAAATGGGTGGTTTCTTGTACTCACTCGATAGAAAAATTGGAGTTCTAGCGAAATAGTTATGATTTTTGTTGGCTAGTACACTGGAATTGGCCGAAAATAGGGCTCAAAGTGGGCAAAATCGCCGATGCATAAACATCGTCGAGACCGCTAACTTTGCGAGAGCATGATTCCATAAGTTTTCCATCAAATTTCATACTTTTGGTGTTATTATGATCAGGAAAAGATTCTCTATCTTTTCATAAGATTTTTTTTTTTTTTTTTTTTTTAAATTTGTCGACCCTGAGAACAAGTCTGGGAGAGGGCCTGTCGACCCCGAATGGGTTACACGGTCCAAACATATATATACATTCACTCGCGCAGCGCCCCGAATATTTTGAAAAAAAAAAATTATAGAAAAAAAGAACACATTTTTTGACATGTTTTAGAATAAAAAAAATTAGGGTCAGTACTTACCAAGATATGAGGCCGAGAAGTTGGCACTGGATGCTCATGTGACAGCAACATCGAGTCCTGTCGCTTGCAGAAGTGTTGCCGATATACCTCTTTTTCTATTGTTCATATTACAATGGTCCCTCCATTATCGTCCATAATCTGTTCCTGGAAGTGGGACTATTATCGAAATAGACGATTTTCGAATCAATTTTCCCCATAAGAAATAATGTAAATACAATTAATCTGTTCCTGACACCCAGAAGTATTAAAACAAAAAAATTTTTTACCTGAAATATGGATGTAGTACAGACACAATACAATGGGACATGATGAATGAACCATTAACAGCATATCACTTACCTTTATTGGCGATTCTTCTTAGTGTATGGAAGACTGGAGGAGGAGAGACAATGAATTGCTGTTTGGAAGGGGAATCCCCTTCCTCAACACCTCAGGTACCAATTGCTTTTCTGGGGTTACTTCTATTCTCTGTTTCTTAATGCCACTAGGACCAACTTGTGAGTCACTGGAGTCCTGTCTCGCAAAATGTGTCCAGAGAGCTCTGTTTCTGGCGTCTCTTTAAAACTTCCCTAAAATGGGCCAAGACTCTGTCACTGTACAAGTTGCTGATATGGCTTGCAACATCCTTCTCAGGGTGATGTTTCTCCATAAATCTTTCCATCCTACCCCACATTTCAAAAATCTCCTTAATTTCTGAAGAAGGCACCTTCTTCCATCTCTCTTCCTCCTCCTCTGCAGCAAGATTCTGAGCTGCCATCCATTGCTCTTCCTGCTGAAACTCTTGCTCCTTTCACATTGTTCAGTGATGTTTTTCTTAAATTCAATCGCATTTCTCACCTTCTTTACCAAAGGTTTGGCACTAGGAACTTTCTTTGGAGCCATGGTAGCTTATTTAGCACTTGAAGCACTAAAATGAATGGAATATTATGAAATATTTCGTATGAACACGTGAGGGGACCGTCTCTCACTGGTAAACAATGGCACACTGGCTGGGAACGGCTCAGAGCCGTGAGTACGCGTCCAGGACGAAAGACGATTAGCGAGTTAATGGACCATTTGCGAGCCAATGTTTAGACGAAATAACGAGATAATTTCCGAAATGGACGCCTTTCAGGCCGGATGATTTTTGAGGGACCACTGTATTTATGTAATTTTTATGTTCTGATAATTACAATTTTTAGTAGTTCTTGTCATTTTATAACCAGTCTTTGTTCTGACACTAGTATTAGGTACTGAAATTGTTCTCAAATTGTCACAAACACACTGACAGGTGGACATTTACACCTGCTTTAGCCATTTACTGTTATCTTGGAATATATACAAAGTATTTATATATCCCAGCAATGTTTTGGATATGTGGAAGTATATAATAACGATGAGGAGAAGGAGGAGGAGGAGGAGAAGGAGGAGGAGGAGAAGAAAGATGAAGAGGAGGAGGAGAAGGAGGAGGGGGAGAAGGAGGAGGAAGAGGAGGAGAAGGAGGAGGAGGAGAAGGAGAAGGAGAAGGAGGAGGAGGAGAAGGAGGAGGAGAAGAATAATACGTAGTAATAATAATAGGTAATAATAAGATCCCTTGAAGCATGAAAAGCAAAGTCCACCCCTGACAGTGACATGATGAGATGAGATAACATCTGATAAGAGCTGACGTTTGATGAGCATACACGAGGGTGGGGGAGGGTGCAGCAGATAAGAAAAGATTAGAAGTGATATTTGATGAGCATCGCCCTGGCTTTGTTTTTGCTGGTACACAAACATGCCTGTCTGTCTATTTGTCTGTCTGTCAAGCTCCCTGTCTATCTGTCTATCCATCTGGCTCTCTGTCTCAGAGCCACAAGACTGTGTCGTCATCACGTTTACTCACATCACATTGGGTTATCCTAGGTAATTTACACTATGTATACTTGTATTTATGCATACCTGTGAGACAGAGATAGACAGAAAGAGAGAGACAGATTGAAAGAGATACAGAGGCAAAGATAGAGACAGAGACAGATAGACAGAGATAGACAGACAGAGGAAGACAGAGATAGATATACAGAGATAGACAGAGATCGACAGACCCTAAACTTGGGGTTAACATCACTTTCCTCTTAAAAGAGGAGTGTTAATATGGCATTACATCAGTGAATCCTTGGTGTTTGCCACACTGTTTGCTCTAGCTGGGGCTCAGTTTAACTGGCGCTCCCACAATGTACTAAGTGGTCCCAGATTTTTTTAATACCGCACACTCTGAGTGTTAGGATCCATTCTATGCTGACAAGGCATCTCAGGCCAATCGTGCCAGATTTGAAGGCAGGAAAAATAAAATGTATATATACGTTTGGGGCGCTACGTGTAAGAAAGTATATATACGTTTGGACCATTTAAACATTAATGAGACTCAATGATTATTACTGAGTAGTATTATCATTACTAATATGGCATCTCGAGACATAAGAGACTCTTACTGATTTTAATGTGTACCTGCATGCCAGCACAGTGTGTAAGTTTACTTAGGTACAGGTATACATAAGTATAATTATCAGACTATATATAAAACATGAAATAACTTTTAAAAATACGTATTTGAAATTTTGGAGTTTCCAGACACAATTGAGAGACGTGGTGCTTACAGAGCTCATGGAGAATGTAAACAAGCAGGCTGGGGTGCAGTGACAGTATTAGAACGTCAGGTGGGGGAGCCATATAGAGTGTTTAGGTCATAATTTGAAATGACCATATTAGCGGAATGCCGTAAAGCGGAACGCTGTAAAGGAGGGCCCTACTGTATACAGTGGACCCCCGCATACCGTTGGCATCACATAACGATTAATCCGCATACCGCTTGCTTTAATCGCAAAAATTTTGCCTCGCATACCGCTTAAAAACCCGCTCACCGATTTTCATCCGAGACGCGTCCAATGTGCGCCCTCAGCCAGCCTCACATGTGCCACCAGTGGCATTGTTTACCAGCCAGCCTCCGCGGTAACATCCAAGCATACAATCGGAATATTTCGTATTATTACAGTGTTTTCGGTGCTTTTTCTGGAAAATAAGTGACCATGGGCCCCAAGAAAGCTTCTAGTGCCAACCCTACAGCAATAAGGGTGAGAATTACAATAGAGATGAAGAAAAAGATCATTGATAAGTATGAAAGTGGAGTGCGTGTCTCCGAGCTGGCCAGGTTGTATAATAAACCCCAATCAACCATCGCTACTATTGGTGGTACAGCTGCTGCTGCTGCTGTAGCATCGTCTGCTGCTGCTGTAGCATCGTCTGCTGCTGCTGTAGCATCGTCTGCTGCTGCTGTAGCATCGTCTGCTGCTGCTGTAGCATCGTCTGCTGCTGCTGTAGCACTGTCAGCTACTGCTGCTGCTGTAGCATCGTCTGCTGCTGCTGTAACATCTTCTGTTGCTGCTGTAGCATCGTCTGCTGCTGCTGTAGCATCGTCTGCTGCTGCTGCTGCTGTAGCATCGTCTGCTGCTGCTGTAACATCGTCTGTTGCTGCTGTAGCATCGTCTGTTGCTGCTGTAGCATCGTCTGCTGCTGCTGTAGCATCGTCTGCTGCTGTAGCATCGTCTGCTGCTGCTGCTGCTGTAGCATCGTCTGCTGCTGCTGCTGCTGTAGCATCGTCTGCTGCTGCTGTAACATCGTCAGTTGCTGCTGTAGCATCATCAGTTGCTGCTGTAGCATCGTCTGTTGC
Organism: Cherax quadricarinatus; assembly: GCF_038502225.1. Taxonomy (NCBI): domain Eukaryota; kingdom Metazoa; phylum Arthropoda; class Malacostraca; order Decapoda; family Parastacidae; genus Cherax; species Cherax quadricarinatus. The sequence continues at coordinate 47,844,248 of NC_091301.1, forward strand.
TGCTGTAGCATCGTCTGCTGCTGCTGTAGCATCGTCTGCTGCTGCTGCTGCTGTAGCATCGTCTGCTGCTGCTGTAACATCGTCAGTTGCTGCTGTAGCATCATCTGCTGCTGCTGTAGCATCGTCTGTTGCTGCTGTAGCATCGTCTGTTGCTGCTGTACCACCGTCAGCTGCTGCTGCTGCTGTAGCACCGTTGTTGGTGTGGCTTATTGAGAATACCAAGAAACAATTAACCCCAGAGGATTTGCCACCCAGGATAACCCAAAAAAGTCAGTGTCATCGAAGACTGTCTAACTTATTTCCATTGGGGTCCTTAATCTTGTCTCCCAGGATGCAACCCACACAAGTCGACTAACACCCAGGTGAACAGGGAAAAATGCCTGGAACTAGTGCTCATATTGGTGAATTTAAAGCCAGCAAAGGTTGGTTTGAGAGATTTAAGAATTGTAGTGGCATACACAGTGTGATAAGGCCTGTTCTGGAAGAAAATACCAAACAGGACCTACAGTACTCAGGAGGAAAAGGCACTCCCAGGACACAGTGTCTCATCAGTCATTGCTGCATCTTCAATAAAGGTAAGTGTCATTTATTCTTCATTTAGTAGACTAGTACATGCACAATATATACTGTGCATGTACTACTCTACTATTGTGCATGTATCCTTCTCTTTGTGTGTAGGAAAATGTATATTTCATGTTGTAAAAATTTTTTTTCATACTTTTGGGTGTCTTGCACGGATTAATTTGATTTCCATTATTTCTTATGGGGAAAATTCATTCGCATACCGATTATTTCGCATAACAATGAGCCCTCTTGCACGGATTAAAATCGTTATGCGGGGGTCCACTGTATATAAAATAACTTTTAAGAACACTTGAAATTTTGGAATGTTTGCAGACATTATGGAGAGACACGGTGCTCATGGAGAATGTAAACAAACCGGGTGGGGCGCAGTGACCGTATTACAAAAGTCAGGTGGGGGGAGCCGTATAGTGAGTTTTGGTCATAATTTGAAATGTCCGTATCAGCGGAATGCCATAAAATGAGGCTCTGCTGTACGTATATATATGGAAAGTACTTGAGGGTTTGGTCCCACATCTGCAAATTGCCATAACAACATACTGGAGTGAGAGATATAGAAAAAAGTATACCGTAAACCCAGTGCTGTCAGCATAACACGAGAACAGTGTATCAACATCCGTGGTACCAGATTGTTCAGCATCTTATCAGATAATATCAGAAATACTGCTGGGACAAGTGTAGAAATCTTGACGAGAACCCTGGGCAAATATCTCCACCAAGTGCCAGATCAACCAGGCTGTGATGGAAATGTGGACCAATGGGCCACCAGCAGTAACAGCTTAGTTGACCAGGCAAGCACCAATTAAGCCCGGTTCAATGCCAGGCTCTAGGAATAGAAAAATTCAGGAAATTCATCAAAGATACACATTTCATAAGAGCATGTTCCCATCCTTTTCCTGCTTGCTTATGTATACTGGGTACCTCACTCTTTTCTGTTAGTGTGACTTTGTAAATGGTCCAAGTCTACTGAAACATTTTCGTAAGCTCCTCTCTCCTTAGTGCGGGATATTTGTGTACAGCCTCTCTTCACTTAACGACAGAGTTCCATTCCTAAGACCATGTCAGTAAACGAATTTATTGCTAAGCAAGGAGCATACTATAAATGTACAGTAGTGGGTTTGTGTCAACTATCCTTGATAATGTTTTAATGTCACCTTTGCTCCATTTATAACATTTTTAGTATATATTTAAATGTTTATACAGTAGTGTACTGTATATTGTAATAAACAGAATAGAGGAAATCAGCTGTAATATTCATTATTTATGTATGCATACTGGTCAGAGAGCCCGTTGTAAGTCCGAGTTGTCGGTAAATGAGTACGTTGCTAAGTGAGGAGAGGTTGTATTGTGTATTCATAAGAGCTTGTGGGTATTAGCAAACAGTTTTCATGTAATTCAGAGAGCATTCAAAACAGGTTCAGATGCCACTGGCTGGAAACTTTACATCCTCTTAAGGTCATTGTGGTGTAAGTCTTCCGCAAGGTTTAGACAATCACTTGTGTTTCCACTAAAGTATTGTCCCACTCTTTTGAAATAAGATGTCTCAGTAGCTGAGAGAGCTGTTGGGATTTGCAATACCCTACCTAGATGGGAGATGGCAGTTGAGTTTAGGGATGTGCCGAAGTTTTCGTATCTCTCTCTTTCCTCTCCCTCCCTCCCCATCCATGTATTGTGGTGTGCGAGATATAATACACCTTCTGGAAGCTATTAATGTAACTCGAGGGAGCACCATATGTAATTATTGCCCAGTTGCTATGAAGTATTGTGTGTTACAACATCACATCCCTTCAAGAAAGGAGAGTTATCTTGATGTTGGTAAATGGCTCTTGATCCAGGGAATTGTACCTTCCCATCCTTCACTTAATAATGATAATAATAATAACAGTGATAATAAAAATAATAGTCTTTATTTTTACAGGGTAAATGATACAACTGATACAGACCTAGTTGGCATTATTGGTAAACTTTATAGGGAGTCCCTGGTTATGTAGAGCATTTCAGGCAGCCCAAGTTAATCCTGTCCCCCAGGATGCAACCCCACAACACTCGGCTAACATCCAGACAGACTGCTAGGTGAATAAAGATAACAGTTGTAAGGAAACATGCCCAATGTTTCACCCATACTAAGGATCAATCCCATACCCTCAGTGTGATTACCTTCAATTACCAAGATGCTGAATGACCCAGATGATTTCAACACTTTCTATGATGATAATAATAATAATAACAATAATTTCAGATTGATGCAGTGATGAATCACATCAGCCATGGCAGTGTCTTTGTAGGAGTCAAAAAACTGTTGGGTCTTCTTGATTCTTTGCGTGTTATGAAGGGTGTGGACTCACACAAGAGAGTGGCAGCCTTTGTTAACTTGCTAGAAGATGAAGGAGTGTTCACCCCTCAACTTTAATTCTGGAGTATGATATATTACTGTAACTCAGGTAGAGAGTGGCAAACGTTATTTTTATTTACTAAAGTATCTCTGAAAATTTGATGTTTAATAAAATAGAAGCAATGTAAGATTTTTAACATTACAATTTTAAATTATGTCATACAAATGTTAACAAATAAAAGATTGATATTTTGTATCTAATTGTTGTCCTAGATTATAGCTAGTGAATTTGCATTTGCTTTTCATTCATGAAATTTAACATCTGTATTTACATTTTTCCTTCTTGAGAGTGTGAAGTGAATGTTGTCCTTCAGCTGACTTATGCTGGTATAATGGTCAACCTTTTTTTTAAACACACTGGCCATATCCCACCAAGGCAGGGTGACCTAAAAAGAAAAACAAAAGTTTTTCTATTTAAATTTAGTAATTTATACAGAAGGGGTTACTAGCCCCTTGCTCTTGGCATTTTAGTCACCTCTTATGACACACATGGCTTACGGAGGAATAATTCTTTTCCACTTTCTCATAGAGATAAGAGGAAATAATGAACATGAACTATTAATCCTTTCACTGTTGAGACTCCTGCTCACAGACTTGCTCTCAGTGTCAGAGAATTTAAAAAAAAATTATTTTTTCTCGTGAAATGATGGAAAACCTTTTCTCGCAAAGTTAGCGGTCTCGGCAATATATACACAGCAGCGATTTCACACACTTTGAGCCCTATCTTTTGCCAGTTCCATTGTTCCAGTCAACCAAACTCATAGCTATTTCACTAGGACTCCATTTGTTCTATTGATTGCATAAAAGAAATCGCCCATTTACAGATTTCAACTACCCAATAAGGTAGTCAGAACTTGGCAATTTGGCCAATTTCACACAAATTTCAAAAGATGTCAGTTTCAAAATAGGGTTCAGAATAAACAAGACAGACATTCCTGGCACAAAAATAACATTTTCTTTGTTCATTAGTCATGTCTCCAGGCCCCTCTTATATTACTCTTGCTTTCCATTTTCAGTTTTTATTAACACAAAAAATTGAAGATTTACTGTTATACAGACTACTGCATTATTGTAATAATTGTATAAATAATGTCAACTCATTCATGACTGTGTATTAGACTGGCCAGTTGAACACGTATTGGACAGTGATGTCATTTGTTTACACTTGAACATTGGCAAAAATCGAACATTTCCGCTAATTTGAGCTCAATTTCAAAGTACTTTTCATCATGAAACCAATCAAAATCATCTCTGTTTCTGTAATATATCATCCATTCTATCAAATGAGACCAAGAAAATGAGAATACAACCATAAATACCATACGAAAATACACCTCAAAGTCAGCGTTTTACACCAAAAATACAGTTGGATTTTTTTTCTCACTATGGACTGCGTGCTGCAGGATTTTTTTATACTGCACACAGTGACCACACAGACCCATTCTCTCACATGTAGGTCTACCAGCTTTCTCCTGCTAGATTTGAAGCTGCTAGTATTTTGGGATATTAATATGGTACCAACACTGGCTTGTAAGCCACACTAATATGACACTGACAGTGAAAGGGTTAAGAAAATAGAAGAAAACTCAGATGGGTGTGTAAACAAATGAATGCACAGGAGACCAGTCCAAAGAAATAAAGTTGTGAAATTGTTCGCTCCACAAGTTTTATTTTGTTACACTGTTCCTAAGTAACATTCGGACCAATTTTCAGAATATTTCATTCAGTTTTAGGGGTCACGTGAAAAGGCATCTGTCGCCGACAGAAAAGCTGAAGCAATTTTAATTTTTGTTCTTCTTTCGTATAGCATAGCTCCAATTTTCTCTGAAAGCAGAATGATTGAATCAGTAACCAGTTTTTAGTGCTTTGTTGAGCGAGAAACGAGCGAGCAGATATATGTGCATTGAAGAGGAGGTACCACTCAATTTAACCCTTTTACTGTTGAGACCCTTACTCACAAACTTGCTCTCATTGTCGAAAAATATTCGAAAAAAAAAAAATTCTTACCAAATGTAAACATATTCCTACAATTGTTTCAAAAGAAAAAAAAATTGTGATCAGTACTTACCGAGATATAGAGGCATGAAGTTGACAGAAAGTGAACTGCTTATGGCAACATCAGTGACTGCCACTCACTTGGTAATGTTATTTTTACTTTTATTCTATTTTTTTCTTTTCTAATATTTTTTCAAGTAACTTTTGTAGTCTGTGAGATCAATATATAGTGGAACCTCAAAAATCGAACTGCTCCCAACACAGCCAGTTATGTAAGTGTATTTTTGTAAGTGCTTTTATAAGTGTATTTTTGAGGGTCTGAAATGGACTAATCTAATTTACATTATTCCTGATGGGAATAAATTCATTCGGTAAAGGCACTCGAGCAGCCTTCTGGACCGAAGAACGTTCGATATTTGAGGTTCCACTGTAATGCATATTGTGTGTGTGTGTGTGTGTGTGTGTGTGTGTGTGTGTGTGTGTGTGTGTGTGTGTGTGTGTGTGTGTATATATATATATATATATATATATATATATTTATTTATTTTTTTTTTTATTATCACACTGGCCGATTCCCACCAAGGCAGGGTGGCCCGAAAAAGAAAAACTTTCACCATCATTCACTCCATCACTGTCTTGCCAGAAGGGTGCTTTACACTACAGTTTTTAAACTGCAACATTAACACCCCTCCTTCAGAGTGCAGGCACTGTACTTCCCATCTCCAGGACTCAAGTCCGGCCTGCCGGTTTCCCTGAATCCCTTCATAAATGTTACTTTGCTCACACTCCAACAGCACGTCAAGTATTAAAAACCATTTGTCTCCATTCACTCCTATCAAACACGCTCACGCATGCCTGCTGGAAGTCCAAGCCCCTCGCACACAAAACCTCCTTTACCCCCTCCCTCCAACCCTTCCTAGGCCGACCCCTACCCCGCCTTCCTTCCACTACAGACTGATACACTCTTGAAGTCATTCTGTTTCGCTCCATTCTCTCTACATGTCCGAACCACCTCAACAACCCTTCCTCAGCCCTCTGGACAACAGTTTTGGTAATCCCGCACCTCCTCCTAACTTCCAAACTACGAATTCTCTGCATTATATTCACACAACACATTGCCCTCAGACATGACATCTCCACTGCCTCCAGCCTTCTCCTCGCTGCAACATTCATCACCCACGCTTCACACCCATATAAGAGCATTGGTAAAACTATACTCTCATACATTCCCCTCTTTGCCTCTAAGGACAAAGTTCTTTGTCTCCACAGACTCCTAAGTGCACCACTCACTCTTTTTCCCTCATCAATTCTATGATTCACCTCATCCTTCATAGACCCATCCGCTGACACTTCCACTCCCAAATATCTGAATACGTTCACCTCCTCCATACTCTCTCCCTCCAATCTGATATTCAATCTTTCATCACCTAATCTTTTTGTTATCCTCATAACCTTACTCTTTCCTGTATTCACCTTTAATTTTCTTCTTTTGCACACCCTACCAAATTCATCCACCAATCTCTGCAGCTTCTCTTCAGAATCTCCCAAAAGCACAGTGTCATCAGCAAAGAGCAGCTGTGACAACTCCCACTTTGTGTGTGATTCTTTATCTTTTAACTCCACGCCTCTTGCCAAGACCCTCGCATTTACTTCTCTTACAACCCCATCTATAAATATATTAAACAACCACGGTGACATCACACATCCTTGTCTAAGGCCTACTTTTACTGGGAAAAAATTTCCCTCTTTCCTACATACTCTAACTTGAGCCTCACTATCCTCGTAAAAACTCTTCACTGCTTTCAGTAACCTACCTCCTACACCATATATATATATATATATATATATATATATATATATATATATATATATATATGTATATATATATATATATATATATATATATATATATATATATATATATATATATATATATATATATATATATATATATATATATATATATTTTATTTTATTTTATTTTATTATCGCACTGGCCGATTCCCACCAAGGCAGAGTGGCCCAAAAAAGAAAAACTTTCACCATCATTCACTCCATCACTGTCTTGCCAGAAGGGTGCTTTACACTACAGTTTTTAAACTGCAACATTAACACCCCTCCTTCAGAGTGCAGGCACTGTACTTCCCATCTCCAGGACTCAAGTCCAGCCTGCCGGTTTCCCTGAACCCCTTCATAAATGTTACTTTGCTCACACTCTAACAGCACGTCAAGTATTAAAAACCATTTGTCTCCATTCACTCCTATCAAACACGCTCACGCATGCCTGCTGAAAGTCCAAGCCCCTCGCACGCAAAACCTCCTTTACCCCCTCCCTCCAACCTTTCCTAGGCCGACCCCTTCCCCTATATATATATATATATATATATATATATATATATATATATATATATATATATATATATATATATATATATATATATATATATATATATATATATATACAGTGGACCCCCGGTTAACGATATTTTTTCACTCCAGAAGTATGTTCAGGTGCCAGTACTAACCGAATTTGTTCCCATAAGGAATATTGAGAAGTAGATTAGTCCATTTCAGACCCCCAAACATACACGTACAAACGCACTTACATAAATACACTTACATAATTGGTCACATTCGGAGGTAATCGTTATGCGGGGGTCCACTGTATATATATATATATACATGTATATATATATATATATATATATATATATATATATATATTTTTTTTTTTTTTTTTTTTTTTTTTTCAACAAGTCGGCCGTCTCCCACCGAGGCAGGGTGACCCAAAAAAGAAAGAAAATCCCCAAAAAGAAAATACTTTCATCATCATTCAACACTTTCACCACACTCGCACATTATCACTGTTTTTGCAGAGGTGCTCAGAATACAACAGTCTAGAAGCATACACATATAAAGATACACAACATATCCCTCCAAACTGCCAATATCCCAAACCCCTCCTTTAAAGTGCAGGCATTGTACTTCCCATTTCCAGGACTCAAGTCCGACTATATGAAAATAACCGGTTTCCCTGAATCCCTTCACTAAATATTACCCTGCTCACACTCCAACAGATCGTCAGGTCCCAAGTACCATTCGTCTCCATTCACTCCTATCTAACACGCTCACGCACGCTTGCTGGAAGTCCAAGCCCCTTACCCACAAAACCTCCTTTACCCCCTCTCTCCAACCCTTTCGAGGACGACCCCTACCCCGCCTTCCTTCCCCTATAGATTTATATGCTTTCCATGTCATTCTACTTTGATCCATTCTCTCTAAATGACCAAACCACCTCAACAACCCCTCCTCTGCCCTCTGACTAATACTTTTATTAACTCCACACCTTCTCCTAATTTCCACACTCCGAATTTTCTGCATAATATTTACACCACACATTGCCCTTAAACAGGACATCTCCACTGCCTCCAACCGTCTCCTCGCTGCTGCATTTACCACCCAAGCTTCACACCCATATAAGAGTGTTGGTACTACTATACTTTCATACATACCCTTCTTTGCCTCCATAGATAACGTTTTTTGACTCCACATATACCTCAACGCACCACTCACCTTTTTTCCCTCATCAATTCTATGATTAACCTCATCCTTCATAAATCCATCCGCCGACACGTCAACTCCCAAGTATCTGAAAACATTCACTTCTTCCATACTCCTCCTCCCCAATTTGATATCCAATTTTTCTTTATCCAAATCATTTGACACCCTCATCACCTTACTCTTTTCTATGTTCACTTTCAACTTTCTACCTTTACACACATTCCCAAACTCATCCACTAACCTTTGCAATTTTTCTTTAGAATCTCCCATAAGCACAGTATCATCAGCAAAAAGTAACTGTGTCAATTCCCATTTTGAATTTGATTCCCCATAATTTAATCCCACCCCTCTCCCAAACACCCTAGCATTTACTTCCTTTACAACCCCATCTATAAATATATTAAACAACCATGGTGACATTACACATCCCTGTCTAAGACCTACTTTTACCGGGAAGTAGTCTCCCTCTCTTCTACACACCCTAACCTGAGCCTCACTATCCTCATAAAAACTCTTTACAGCATTTAATAACTTACCACCTATTCCATATACTTGCAACATCTGCCACATTGCTCCTCTATCCACTCTATCATATGCCTTTTCTAAATCCATAAATGCAATAAAAACTTCCCTATCTTTATCTAAATACTGTTCACATATATGCTTCAATGTAAACACCTGATCTACACATCCCCTACCCACTCTAAAACCTCCTTGCTCATCCGCAATCCTACATTCTGTCTTACCTCTAATTCTTTCAATTATAACCCTACCGTACACTTTTCCTGGTATACTCAGTAAGCTTATTCCTCTATAATTTTTACAGTCTCTTTTGTCCCCTTTCCCTTTATATAAAGGGACTATACATGCTCTCTGCCAATCCCTAGGTACCTTCCCCTCTTTCATACATTTATTAAACAAAAGTACCAACCACTCCAACACTATATCCCCCCCTGCTTTTAACATTTCTGTCATGATATATATATATATATATATATATATACAGTGGACCCCCGCTTAACGATCACCTCCAAATGCGACCAATTATGTAAGTGTATTTATGTAAGTGCGTTTGTACGTGTATGTTTGGGGGTCTGAAATGGACTAATCTACTTCACAATATTCCTTATGGGAAAAAATTCGGTCAGTACTGGCACCTGAACATACTACTGGAATGAAAAAAGTTCGTTAACCGGGGGTCCACTGTATATATATACAGTGGACCCCCGGTTAACGATATTTTTTCACTCCAGAAGTATGTTCAGGTGCCAGTACTGACCGAATTTATTCCCATAAGGAATATTGTGAAGTAGATTAGTCCATTTCAGACCCCCAAACAAACACATATGAACGCACTTACATAAATACACTTACATAATTGGTCGCATTCGGAGGTGATCGTTATGCGGGGGTCCACTGTATATATGTATATATATATATATATATATATATATATATATATATATATATATATATACATACATATATATATATATATATATATTTTTTCAACAAGTCGGCCGTCTCCCACCGAGGCATGGTGACCCAAAAAAGAAAGAAAATCCCCAAAAAGAAAATACTTTCATCATCATTCAACACTTTCACCACACTCACACATTATCACTGCTTTTGCAGAGGTGCTCAGAATACAACGGTTTAGAACCATATACGTATAAAGATACACAACATATCCCTCCAAACTGCCAATATCCCAAACCCCTCCTTTAAAGTGCAAGCATTGTACTTCCCATTTCCAGGACTCAAGTCCGACTATGTGAAAATAGCCGGTTTCCCTGAATCCCTTCACTAAATATTACCCTGCTCACACTCCAACAGATCGTCAGGCTCAAGTATCATTCGTCTCCATTCACTCCTATCTAACATGCTCATGCACGCTTGCTGGAAGTCCAAGCCCCTCGCCCACAAAACCTCCTTTACCCCCTCTTTCCAACCCTTTCGAGGACGACCCCTACCCCTCTTTCCTTCCCCTATAGATTTATATGCTTTCCATGTCATTCTACTTTCATCCATTCTCTCTAAATGACCAAACCACCTCAACAACCCCTCTTCTGCCCTCTGACTAATGCTTTTATTAACTTCACACCTTCTCCTAATTTCCACACTCCAAATTTTCTGCATAATATTTACACCACACATTGCCCTTAGACAGGACATCTCCACTGCCTCCAACCGTCTCCTCGCTGCTGCATTTACCACCCAAGCTTCACATCCATATAAGAGTGTTGGTACTACTATACTTTCATACATTCCCTTCTTTGCCTCCATAGATAACGTTTTTTGACTCCACATATACCTCAACGCACCACTCACCTTTTTTCCCTCATCAATTCTATGATTAACCTCATCCTTCATAAATCCATCCGCCGACACGTCAACTCCCAAGTACAGTGGACCCCCGGTTAACGATATTTTTTCACTCCAGAAGTATGTTCAGGTGCCAGTACTGATCGAATTTGTTCCCATAAGAAATATTGTGAAGTAGATTAGTCCATTTCAGACCCCAAAACATACATGTACAAATGCACTTACATAAATACACTTACATAATTGGTCACATTCGGAGGTAATCGTTATGCGGGGGTCCACTGTATATATATATATACAGTGGACCCCCGCATAACGATGGCATCACATAGCGATTATTTCGCAAACCGCTTACTTTAATTGCAAAAATTTTGCCTCACATACCGCTTAAAAACCCGCTTACCGATTTTCGTCCGAGACGCGTCCAATGTGCGGCCTGAGCCACGCTCACATGTTCCGCCGGTGGCATTGTTTACCAGCCAGCCTCCGCGGTAACATCCAAGCATACAATCGGAATATTTCGTATTATTACAGTGTTTTCGGTGCTTTTTCTGGAAAATAAGTGACCATGGGCCCCAAGAAAGCTTCTAGTGCCAACCCTACAGCAATAAGGGTGAGAATTACAATAGAGATGAAGAAAAAGATCATTGATAAGTATGAAAGTGGAGTGCATGTCTCCGAGCTGGCCAGGTTGTATAATAAACCCCAATCAACCATCGCTCCTATTGGTGGTACAGCTGCTGCTGCTGCTGCACTGTCAGCTGCTGCTGCTGCTGCACTGTCAGCTGCTGCTGCTGCTGTAGCACCGTTGTTGGTGTGGCTTATTGAGAATACCAAGAAACAATTAACCCCAGAGGATTTGCCACCCAGGATAACCCAAAAAAGTCAGTGTCATCGAAGACTGTCTAACTTATTTCCATTGGGGTCCTTAATCTTGTCTCCCAGGATGCAACCCACACAAGTCGACTAACACCCAGGTGAACAGGGAAAAATGCCTGGAACTAGTGTTCATATTGGTGAATTTAAAGCCAGCAAAGGTTGGTTTGAGAGATTTAAGAATCGTAGTGGCATACACAGTGTGATAAGGCCTGTTCTGGAAGAAAATGCCAAACAGGACCTACAGTACTCAGGAGGAAAAGGCACTCCCAGGACACAGTGTCTCATCAGTCATTGCTGCATCTTCAATAAAGGTAAGTGTCATTTATTCTTCATTTAGTAGACTAGTACATGCACAATATATACTGTGCATGTACTACTCTACTATTGTGCATGTATCCTTCTCTTTGTGTGTGGGAAAATGTATATTTCATGTGGTAAAATTTTTTTTTTCATACTTCTGGGTGTCTTGCACGGATTAATTTGATTTCCATTATTTCTTATGGGGAAAATTAATTCACATAGCGATTATTTCGCATAACAATTACCCCTCTTGCACGGATTAAAATCGTTAACCGGGGGTCCACTATATATACATATGAATATATATATATACATATGTATATATATATATATATATATATACATGTATATATATATATATATATATATATATATATATATATATATATATATATATATATATATATATATATATATATATATATACAGTGGACCCCCGGTTAACGATATTTTTTCACTCCAGAAGTATGTTCAGGTGCCAGTACTGACCGAATTTGTTCCCATAAGAAATATTGTGAAGTAGATTAGTCCATTTCAGACCCCCAAACAAACACATATGAACGCACTTACATAAATACACTTACATAATTGGTCGCATTCGGAGGTAATCGTTATGCGGGGGTCCACTGTATATATGTATGTATGTATATATATATATATATATATATATATATATATATTTATATATATATATATATATATATATATATATATATATATATATATATATATTTTTTTTCAACAAGTCGGCCGTCTCCCACCGAGGCATGGTGACCCAAAAAAGAAAGAAAATCCCCAAAAAGAAAATACTTTCATCATCATTCAACACTTTCACCACACTCACACATTATCACTGCTTTTGCAGAGGTGCTCAGAATACAACGGTTTAGAACCATATACGTATAAAGATACACAACATATCCCTCCAAACTGCCAATATCCCAAACCCCTCCTTTAAAGTGCAAGCATTGTACTTCCCATTTCCAGGACTCAAGTCCGACTATGTGAAAATAGCCGGTTTCCCTGAATCCCTTCACTAAATATTACCCTGCTCACACTCCAACAGATCGTCAGGCTCAAGTATCATTCGTCTCCATTCACTCCTATCTAACATGCTCATGCACGCTTGCTGGAAGTCCAAGCCCCTCGCCCACAAAACCTCCTTTACCCCCTCTTTCCAACCCTTTCGAGGACGACCCCTACCCCTCTTTCCTTCCCCTATAGATTTATATGCTTTCCATGTCATTCTACTTTCATCCATTCTCTCTAAATGACCAAACCACCTCAACAACCCCTCTTCTGCCCTCTGACTAATGCTTTTATTAACTTCACACCTTCTCCTAATTTCCACACTCCAAATTTTCTGCATAATATTTACACCACACATTGCCCTTAGACAGGACATCTCCACTGCCTCCAACCGTCTCCTCGCTGCTGCATTTACCACCCAAGCTTCACATCCATATAAGAGTGTTGGTACTACTATACTTTCATACATTCCCTTCTTTGCCTCCATAGATAACGTTTTTTGACTCCACATATACCTCAACGCACCACTCACCTTTTTTCCCTCATCAATTCTATGATTAACCTCATCCTTCATAAATCCATCCGCCGACACGTCAACTCCCAAGTACAGTGGACCCCCGGTTAACGATATTTTTTCACTCCAGAAGTATGTTCAGGTGCCAGTACTGATCGAATTTGTTCCCATAAGAAATATTGTGAAGTAGATTAGTCCATTTCAGACCCCAAAACATACATGTACAAACGCACTTACATAAATACACTTACATAATTGGTCACATTCGGAGGTAATCGTTATGCGGGGGTCCACTGTATATATATATATACAGTGGACCCCCGCATAACGATGGCATCACATAGCGATTATTTTGCATACCGCTTACTTTAATTGCAAAAATTTTGCCTCACATACCGCTTAAAAACCCGCTTACCGATTTTCGTCCGAGACGCGTCCAATGTGCGGCCTGAGCCACGCTCACATGTTCCGCCGGTGGCATTGTTTACCAGCCAGCCTCCGCGGTAACATGCAAGCATACAATCGGAATATTTCGTATTATTACAGTGTTTTCGGTGCTTTTTCTGGAAAATAAGTGACCATGGGCCCCAAGAAAGCTTCTAGTGCCAACCCTACAGCAATAAGGGTGAGAATTACAATAGAGATGAAGAAAAAGATCATTGATAAGTATGAAAGTGGAGTGCATGTCTCCGAGCTGGCCAGGTTGTATAATAAACCCCAATCAACCATCGCTCCTATTGGTGGTACAGCTGCTGCTGCTGCTGCACTGTCAGCTGCTGCTGCTGCTGCACTGTCAGCTGCTGCTGCTGCTGTAGCACCGTTGTTGGTGTGGCTTATTGAGAATACCAAGAAACAATTAACCCCAGAGGATTTGCCACCCAGGATAACCCAAAAAAGTCAGTGTCATCGAAGACTGTCTAACTTATTTCCATTGGGGTCCTTAATCTTGTCTCCCAGGATGCAACCCACACAAGTCGACTAACACCCAGGTGAACAGGGAAAAATGCCTGGAACTAGTGTTCATATTGGTGAATTTAAAGCCAGCAAAGGTTGGTTTGAGAGATTTAAGAATCGTAGTGGCATACACAGTGTGATAAGGCCTGTTCTGGAAGAAAATGCCAAACAGGACCTACAGTACTCAGGAGGAAAAGGCACTCCCAGGACACAGTGTCTCATCAGTCATTGCTGCATCTTCAATAAAGGTAAGTGTCATTTATTCTTCATTTAGTAGACTAGTACATGCACAATATATACTGTGCATGTACTACTCTACTATTGTGCATGTATCCTTCTCTTTGTGTGTGGGAAAATGTATATTTCATGTGGTAAAATTTTTTTTTTCATACTTCTGGGTGTCTTGCACGGATTAATTTGATTTCCATTATTTCTTATGGGGAAAATTCATTCACATAGCGATTATTTCGCATAACAATTACCCCTCTTGCACGGATTAAAATCGTTAACCGGGGGTCCACTGTATATATATATATATATATATATATATATATATACAGGGAAGTACCACCTCTATAGCTGGAATGGGGACCCTCATCCTCAGAGAAGACAATAAACGTACCTCAGAGAAAACTCAAGGTTCTCCCCGGAGCTGTTTGAATATTTTCTTCTCCTACCACCCCCTATATGTTTCTAATTCTATGTGAACATTTATTAATAAACAAAATACATTTACAGAAAAAAACATAAACATGAATACAATGGCACAATGTATCAAAGATGATGAATTTCCTCCAGCTCCTCCGAGGCTGGACGTGAGCCAAGTATGCAGCAAGCATTTCCCCTCTGGATGGCGACGCTGAGGCGCTGGAACATGAAAGTGGCTGCCCTTGGGTCCCTGGTGGTGTCGATGAGTCTGGAACCCAATTCTTTAAGGAAACGTGTGGCATTTTTTCCCCATGATCCCAAGGTCTCCGATCCCACTGGGACAAATTGATACTGTTGGCTAATGTCCCTGTACTTGCTGATCTTGTACTCCTCCCTGTGGTCAGCAGCTCCTCCCTGTCGCCCCACACTGTGATGGATATAGGTGTCAGCCAGTGTGGACACACAGGTATAGTCCCATGCTAAGAGCTTGCCATTCTTCCAAGGATAGATGGTGATCCCGTCGGGGCGGTTTGCTGGGTTGTGGGTATTGTTTGCTGCAAGTGATCGTGGCTCCCTCTCGGCAGGGCATCCAGCTGTAGCAAGGGTTCTCTTAATGATGTCGTTGACCTCATTGTGTCTTGCATGCCAGCCCTTGGTTTTGGAACAGTTAAGACCATGTAGTCCGTATTGGTCTGCTTGCACTTCGCCGCAAATACACATATATTCTGTGTGAATTGGGGCAGCAAGGCGCAGAGCCACTGCAATACGGAGGGTCTTAGGGTCGAGTCGCGTTCCCATTGCCGATATGGGAACTGTTTGGAGGAAGTCCCCGGAGTGAGGTGCACTCACAGCCTGGAGACGGGCAATCTCCCTATCTGATGTTGCAGCCCTGAGCATGTTGGCAAGCACCTTTTCAGCAATTGGGCTATCCCAGCTTGACTGTTTGTGAGCCAGTGCTGCACTAGGGTTTGGTGCTGGAGCAGCAAGAGTCTCCCATTCGGTGATGGCACTGACATAGCTAGGGTCTTCTATTCCTGCTGAGTCACTGAGGGTGTCAGGAAGAATTTGTCTTATCAACTCGTTTGATGCAATGGAAGAGGATAGGAAAGCTGGTAGAGCAATCTGGGAGGATCTGCGTACTCCTAGCCCTCCAAGCCTGACCGGAAGTGAGGCTTGCAACCACTGTCCATCGTCAAGGGAAAGATTCAATACACTCTCTAGCATGGCCTTCAGGAGAGAGTCATATTCCTTGAGTTTTGGACTGCTGAAGGCTGGGGAGCATCTCAGAAAATAGGTAAGTTTTGGCATTGACAGGCACCTGGTGAGTAGGTAGAAGGCATCGTGTGTGTCAATGTCTTTCATCCTGCTTTCCATCGTCCGGAGGTCTGAGACTTTTTTTCCTAGGACCAGATCGATGGCATTGGACCCAAGAGGAGCACCGAGGAGAGTGCTATTGGCTGGATCAATGGCTCGTGCTCCTGGTAAAACGGTACTAATATTCTGTATCAACTGTTGATTGGTAGAAACTATTTCACATTTGGAGGGGTTTAAAGAAAGGCCCAGGCTTTCTCCCATGTCTTTAATTTTACTGATGTCCTCCAGGAGAGACTCTGTTGTGCCAGCCAGGGTACCGTCGTCCAGGAACCAGATATTGAGCTCGCTGGAGAGTGCCTCCGTGACTTCCTTGATGACCAAACAAAATAGAAAGGGGGCGAGAGGGTCCCCCTGTTGCACGCCCTCACACGAGTCAATTTCATGGTCCCCAAACAATAGTTTTGAAGTCACACTATAACACGATTCTATGAAGGGATAAAGGGAAGGGAAGTTTCTATAAACTGCTTGGAGAGCAGCATCCCTTCTGACTGAGTTGAAAGCATTGGCAAAGTCCAATTTGACCAAGGCTTTTTCATAGGACATGTTTTTGATATATACTCGTGCTGCGTGGGCAGCTGCTTCACAGCCCTGTTGAACACCGAAACCGAGCTGAGTTGGTTTCAGCATTGCAGCAGCCTCTTGACTCACCCTTCTTACTGCAGCCTTGGCGACTAGGCGCCGAAGGGTGTTACCCACTGCAATGGGCCTGATTCCGCCATCCTTTTTGCGGAGGGCACACAATGAGGCACCAAAGAAAAAGGGTCTGATGGCCTCTGGGACACCGCCAGCCAGGCACAGGTTGGAAAATTTGGTGAGTTCAGACAGCAGCCTCTCTGAAACCTCACCAAGTGCTGGATTGAGTATTTGTTTTAAGTGTTGAGGCCTTAAACCAGTGAAACCTCCTGCTGAACCCTGTGGAAATGACATAGCAGCTTTATACACATCAGCATCCTGTAAGGTTAGATGTTCTTCGCCTGCTGCAATGTCAGGGAGGTCAATGTTGGTACTGGGAGCCCTGGGTGGATGTTTGTCCTTCAGAGCTTGTGCCGTGCTGACGTCCTTGGGAGCGATGGTATCCTCACTGGTTATAAGTCTCAAAGCTCCAATAGTATTACCCTCTTCTATTTTTTTGCTAATTTGGGCTCTGATTTTTGAGGTGTCGGGTGTCCTGTTGTTGGCATTTGCCCGGCGGGTGTTTGTCGCCCTAGGGGGGAGACGGACGAGGTTGTCATCCCTTGGGAATGCATTTATTGCCCTAATAACATGCGTTGCTAGTGACTTGTCCCTCCTTGGTGGGACAGCCAAACAGGCATTGCCAAAAAGCAGCAAGTTGTGCCAGGATCTGTTGTTTGACGGAGCATCGTTGACTTTCTTCAGAAGGTCAGTGAATTTGCTAGCAGCTTGAGGGCGAGCTGCTTTGGGGATGTGTGTCAGAGTCCTGGTGGATGTTAATTTGATTGCAGATTTGAGGTCCTCTGTAGAGGTGAAGTCACGGTAGCTGTCAGCCCTGTCTGCTGGGGGAGGCTGTTGGTTGTTCTCATTTGGAGCTCTCCTGGAGCCTAGACATCTGTTGTGTGCACGGATGTTGCCAGATGTGGGATTGAGTGCACATTCCCTGTGGCACACCCGGCAGATGCCTCGTGAACGACAGCTTTGGCTCTGTCGTGAAGATTCCTGGGAACCCGCGGCTACTTGTGACATTGCTGATGTCGTGGGGGTGGGAGGGCGCCAGCTGTGGGGTGACGGGTGAAGGGCAGCATGGATGCATGGGGGATGAGGGTGGGGGAGTAGCGAGCGGCGGAACTTGAAATTGGTGGGGCACTAAACGGCAACACCCTTGGTCAGGAAGTCAGTGGGCCTAGGCTGGGATGAGGGGAGGGGATCTGGGATGGGGGAGGGGGGAGGGAGTGGCCCTGTGTGTTCGCACAAGACGCACATCACTGACTAACTTTTGCTAATTGTTATACACTTATTGTTCCATTTAGAAAAAAACCCTCGCCATTTGGCACACTAATCACCATGCTCACACTATTAACCGAGGTGTTCTGTTCACCATCCAATGACCGTGTCGTGGGCGGCCACTTCCTTCCCCAACCCACGACCCCGGCCGATCACAGATGTAAACAAGACCTCCTCCACACCTCCACTGCCAGGATCCCCTCACCACCGCTACTTCCCAAATCCCAACATGCACACTGCACTTTCACTGATATAGAAGCAATGGTCCGATGTAGAGGTTTGTCAAAACTCTATGATCTCCGGTCGATACTCACGATGATGTCTGCCGAAACTGGCCCGCGTAAACCATGTTGGTTCCTGGTTTACACACACATATATATATATATATATACATATATATATATACATATATATATATATATACATATACAGTGGACCCCCGGTTAACGATATTTTTTCACTCCAGAAGTATGTTCAGGTGCCAGTACTGACCGAATTTGTTCCCATAAGAAATATTGTGAAGTAGATTAGTCCATTTCAGACCCCCAAACAAACACATATGAACGCACTTACATAAATACACTTACATAATTGGTCTCATTCGGAGGTAATCGTTATGCGGGGGTCCACTGTAATAATATATATATATATATATATATATATATATATATATATATATATATATATATATATATATATATATATATATATATATATATATTTTTTTTTTTTTTTTTCAACAAGTCGGCCGTCTCCCACCGAGGCATGGTGACCCAAAAAAGAAAGAAAATCCCCAAAAAGAAAATACTTTCATCATCATTCAACACTTTCACCACACTCACACATTATCACTGCTTTTGCAGAGGTGCTCAGAATACAACGGTTTAGAACCATATACGTATAAAGATACACAACATATCCCTCCAAACTGCCAATATCCCAAACCCCTCCTTTAAAGTGCAAGCATTGTACTTCCCATTTCCAGGACTCAAGTCCGACTATGTGAAAATAGCCGGTTTCCCTGAATCCCTTCACTAAATATTACCCTGCTCACACTCCAACAGATCGTCAGGTCCCAAGTACCATTCGTCTCCATTCACTCCTATCTAACACGCTCACGCACGCTTGCTGGAAGTCCAAGCCCCTTACCCACAAAACCTCCTTTACCCCCTCTCTCCAACCCTTTCGAGGACGACCCCTACCCCGCCTTCCTTCCCCTATAGATTTATATGCTTTCCATGTCATTCTGCTTTGATCCATTCTCTCTAAATGACCAAACCACCTCAACAACCCCTCTTCTGCCCTCTGACTAATACTTTTATTAACTCCACACCTCCTAATTTCCACACTCCGAATTTTCTGCATAATATTTACACCACACATTGCCCTTAAACAGGACATCTCCACTGCCTCCAACCGTCTCCTCGCTGCTGCATTTACCACCCAAGCTTCACACCCATATAAGAGTGTTGGTACTACTATACTTTCATACATTCCCTTCTTTGCCTCCATAGATAACGTTTTTTGACTCCACATATACCTCAACGCACCACTCACTTTTTTTCCCTCATCAATTCTTCATAAATCCATCCGCCGACACGTCAACTCCCAAGTATCTGAAAACATTCACTTCTTCCATACTCCTCCTCCCCAATTTGATATCCAATTTTTCTTTATCTAAATCATTTGACACCCTCATCACCTTACTCTTTTCTATGTTCACTTTCAACTTTCTACCTTTACACACATTCCCAAACTCATCCACTAACCTTTGCAATTTTTCTTTAGAATCTCCCATAAGCACAGTATCATCAGCAAAAAGTAACTGTGTCAATTCCCATTTTGAATTTGATTCCCCATAATTTAATCCCACCCCTCTCCCAAACACCCTAGCATTTACTTCCTTTACAACCCCATCTATAAATATATTAAACAACCATGGTGACATTACACATCCCTGTCTAAGACCTACTTTTACCGGGAAGTAGTCTCCCTCTCTTCTACACACCCTAACCTGAGCCTCACTTTCCTCATAAAAACTCTTTACAGCATTTAATAACTTACCACCTATTCCATATACTTGCAACATCTGCCACATTGCTCCTCTATCCACTCTATCATATGCCTTTTCTAAATCCATAAATGCAATGAAAACTTCCCTATCTTTATCTAAATACTGTTCACATATATGCTTCAATGTAAACACCTGATCTACACATCCCCTACCCACTCTAAAACCTCCTTGCTCATCCGCAATCCTACATTCTGTCTTACCTCTAATTCTTTCAATTATAACCCTACCGTATACTTTTCCTGGTATACTCAGTAAGCTTATTCCTCTATAATTTTTACAGTCTCTTTTGTCCCCTTTCCCTTTATATAAAAGGACTATACATGCTCTCTGCCAATCCCTAGGTACCTTCCCCTCTTTCACACATTTATTAAACAAAAGTACCAACCACTCCAACACTATATCCCCCCCTGCTTTTAACATTTCTGTCATGATCCCATCAGTTCCAGCTGCTTTACCCCCTTTCATTTTACGTAATGCCTCACGTACCTCCCCCACACTTACATTCTGCTCTTCTTCACTCCTAAAAGATGGTATACCTCCCTGGCCAGTGCATGAAATTATATATATATATATATATATATATATATATATATATATATATATATATATATATATATATATATATATATAGGATGGGGTCCACCTCTGGTGTAAATTGTGGGACCCATAGCCTCGGAGAAGTGGATAAAAAGGCTTCAAGGAAGAATATTTGGATTTCTTCCTGAAGCCATTTGAATATTCCACTTCCCCTACCACCCCATCTTTTGAACTATATATATATATATATATATATATATATATATATATATATATATATATATACACACACTCAGTGGACTCCCGCATAGCGACTTTAATCCGTGCAAGAGGGCTCATTGTTATGCGAAATGATCGGTATGCGAATGAATTTTCCCCATAAGAAATAATGGAAATCAAATTAATCCGTGCAAGACACCCAGAAGTATGAAAAAAAAAATTTTACCACATGAAATATACATTTTCCCACACACAAAGAGAAGGATACATGCACAATAGTAGAGTAGTACATGCACAGTATATATTGTGCATGTACTAGTCTACTAAATGAAGAATAAATGACACTTACCTTTATTGAAGATGCAGCAATGACTGATGAGACAGTGTCCTGGGAGTGCCTTTTCCTCCTGAGTACTGTAGGTCCTGTTTGGCATTTTCTTCCAGAACAGGCCTTATCACACTGTGTATGCCACTACAATTCTTAAATCTCTCAAACCAACCTTTGCTGGCTTTAAATTCACCAATATGAGCACTAGTTCCAGGCATTTTTCCCTGTTCACCTGGGTGTTAGTCGACTGGTGTGGGTTGCATCCTGGGAGACAAGATTAAGGACCCCAATGGAAATAAGTTAGACAGTCTTCGATGACACTGACTTTTTTGGGTTATCCTGGGTGGCAAATCCTCTGGGGTTAATTGTTTCTTGGTATTCTCAATAAGCCACACCAACAACGGTGCTACAGCAGCAGCAGCAGCAGCTGACAGTGCTACAGCAGCAGCAGCAGCTGACAGTGCTACAGCAGCAGCAGCAGCTGACAGTGCTACAGCAGCAGCAGACGATGCTACAGCAGCAGCAGACGGTACTACAGCAGCAGCTGATGGTGGTACAGCAGCAGCAGCAGCTGACAGTGCAGCAGCAGCAGCTGACGGTGGTACAGCAGCAGCAGCAGCTGTACCACCAATAGTAGCGATGGTTGATTGGGGTTTATTATACAACCTGGCCAGCTCGGAGACACGCACTCCACTTTCATACTTATCAATGATCTTTTTCTTCATCTCTATAGTAATTCTCACCCTTATTGCTGTAGGGTTGGCACTAGAAGCTTTCTTGGGGCCCATGGTCACTTATTTTGCAGATAATATCACCAAAAACACTGTAATAATACGAAATGTTCTGATTGTATGCTTGGATGTTACCGCGGAGGCTGGCTGGTAAACAATGCCACCGGCGGCACATGTGAGGCTGGCTAAGGGCGCACATTGGACGCATCTCGGACAAAGAGTGGTGAGCGGGTTTTTGAGCGGTATGCGAGGCAAAATTTTTGCGATAAAAGCGAGCGATATGCGGATTGAACGTTATGTGATGCCAACGGTATGCGGGGTTCCACTGTATATATATATATATATTTATATATACAGTGGACTCTCGCATAACGATGGCATCACATAGCGATTAATCCGCATACCGCTTACTTTAATCGCAAAAATTTTGCCGCGCATACCGATTAAAAACCCGCTCACCGATTTTCGTCCAAGACGCGTCCAATGTGCGCCCTCAGCCAGCCTCACATGTGCCGCCCGTGCCATTGTTTACCAGCCAGCCTCCGCGGTAACATCCAAGCATACACTCGGAATATTTCGTATTATTACAGTGTTTTCGGTGCTGTTTCTGGAAAATAAGTGACCATGGGCCCCAAGAAAGCTTCTAGTGCCAACCGTACACCAATAAGGGTGAGAATTCCCATTGAAATGAAGAAAGAGATCATTGATAAGTATGAAAGTGGAGTGCGTATCGCCGACCTAGTCAAGTTGTACAAGAAACCCCAATCAACCATCGCTACTATTGTGGGCACCAGAAAGACAATCAAGGAAGCTGTTCTTGCCAAAGGTTTAACTGTGTTTTCGAAACAAAGATCGCAAGTGATGGAAGATGTTGAGAGACTCTTATTGGTGTGGATAAATGAAAAACAGCTAGCAGGAGATAGCGTCTCTCAAGCGATCATATGTGAAAAGGCTAGGAAGTTGCATGAGGATTTAATTAAAAAAATGCCTGCAACTAGTGATGATGTGAGTGAATTTAAGGCCAGCAAAGGTTGGTTTGAGAGATTTAAGAAGCGTAGTGGCATCCATAGTGTGATAAGGCATGGTGAGGCTGCCAGTTCGGACCACAAAGCGGCTGAAATATATGTGCAGGAATTCAAGGAGTACATAGACAGTGAAGGACTGAAACCTGAACAAGTGTTTAATTGTGATGAAACAGGCCTGTTCTGGAAGAAAATGCCAAGCAGGACCTACATTACTCAGGAGGAAAAGGCACTCCCAGGACATAAGCCTATGAAAGACAGGCTTACTTTGTTGATGTGTGCCAATGCTAGTGGTGATTGCAAAGTTAAGCCTTTATTAGTGTATCACTCTGAAACTCCCAGAGCGTTCAGGCAAAAGAATGTCCTCAAGGATAATTTGTGTGTGCTGTGGAGGGCAAACAGTAAGGCATGGGTCACTAGGGACTTTTTCTATAACTGGTTACACCATGCATTTGCCCCCAATGTGAAAGATTACCTAACTGAAAAGAAATTAGACCTTAAGTGCCTCCTGGTGTTAGACAATGCCCCTGGTCATCCTACAGACGTGGCAGAGCGACTTTATGGGGACATGAGCTTCATTAAGGTGAAGTTTTTGCCTCCTAATACCACTCCTCTCCTGCAGCCCATGGACCAGCAGGTTATTGCAAACTTCAAAAAACTGTACACAAAAGCTCTGTTTGAAAGGTGCTTTGTAGTGACCTCAGAAACTCAACTGACTCTAAGAGAGTTTTGGAGAGAGCACTTTAATATCCTCAATTGTGTAAACCTTATAGGTAAGGCTTGGGAGGGAGTGACTAAGAAGACCTTGAACTCTGCTTGGAAGAAACTGTGGCCAGAATGTGTAGACAAAAGGGATTTTGAAGGGTTTGAGGCTAACCCTGAGAATCCTGTGCCAGTTGAGGAATCCATTGTGGCATTGGGAAAGTCCTTGGGGTTGGAGGTTAGTGGGGAGGATGTGGAAGAGTTGGTGGAGGAGGACAATGAAGAACTAACCACTGATGAGCTGATAGATCAACTTCAAGAGCAAGAGGCCAGACCTGGGGAAACTGGTTCAGAGGAGGGGAGAGAGAAATTGAAGAAGTTGCCTACTACAAAGATAAAGGAAATCTGTGCAAAGTGGCTTGAAGTGCAAACCTTCATGGATGAAAATCACCCTCACACAGCTATTGCAAGCCGTGCTGGTGATTATTACACTGACAATGTTGTGAAACACTTTAGGCAAGTCATAAAGGAACGAGAGGTACAGGCCACTATGGACAGATATCTTGTGTGAAAGAAGTCCAGTGACTCTGAAGCTGGCCCTAGTGGCATTAAAAGAAGAAGGGAAGTAACCCCAGAAAAGGACTTGCTACCTCAAGTCCTAATGGAAGGGGATTCCCCTTCTAAACACTAACACTCTCTCTCCCCTCCTCCCATCCCATCAATCATCACCAGATCTTCAATAAAAGTAAGTGTCATGTAATTGTGCATGCCTTTTTCAGTTTGTGTGTATTAAAATTAACATTTCATGTGGTAAAAAAATTTTTTTTTCATACTTTTGGGTGTCTTGCACGGATTAATTTTATTTCCATTATTTCTTATGGGGAAAATTCATTCACATAACGATTATTTCGCATAACAATTACCCCTCTTGCACGGATTAAAATCGTTAACCGGGGGTCCACTGTATATATATATATATATATATATATATATATATATATATATATATATATATATATATATATATATATATATATATATATATATTTATTATTTTTTTTATTGTCACACTGGCCGATTCCCACCAAGGCAGGGTGGCCCGAAAAAGAAAAACTTTCACCATCATTCACTCCATCACTGTCTTGCCAGAAGAGAAGGGTGCTTTACACTGCAGTTTTTAAACTGCAACATTAACACCCCTCCTTCAGAGTGCAGGCACTGTACTTCCCATCTCCAGGACTCAAGTCCGGCCTGCCGGTTTCCCTGAACCCCTTCATAAATGTTACTTTGCTCACACTCCAACAGTACGTCAAGTATTAAAAACCATTTGTCTCCATTCACTCCTATCAAACACGCTCACGCATGCCTGCTGGAAGTCCAAGCCCCTCGCACACAAAACCTCCTCTACCCCCTCCCTCCAACCTTTCCTAGGCCGACCCCTACCCCGCCTTCCTTCCACTACAGACTGATACACTCTTGAAGTTATTTATATATATATATATGTTTTTTTATTTTTTTTTTTATTATCACACCGGCCGATTCCCACCAAGGCAGGGTGGCCCGAAAAAGAAAAACTTTCACCATCATTCACTCCATCACTGTCTTGCCAGAAGGGTGCTTTACACTACAGTTTTTAAACTGCAACATTAACACCCCTCCTTCAGAGTGCAGGCACTGTACTTCCCATCTCCAGGACTCAAGTCCGGCCTGCCGGTTTCCCTGAATCCCTTCATAAATGTTACTTTGCTCACACTCCAACAGCACGTCAAGTATTAAAAACCATTTGTCTCCATTCACTCCTATCAAACACGCTCACGCATGCCTGCTGGAAGTCCAAGCCCCTCGCACACAAAACCTCCTTTACCCCCTCCCTCCAACCCTTCCTAGGCCGACCCCTACCCCGCCTTCCTTCCACTACAGACTGATACACTCTTGAAGTCATTCTGTTTCGCTCCATTCTCTCTACATGTCCGAACCACCTCAACAACCCTTCCTCAGCCCTCTGGACAACAGTTTTGGTAATCCCGCACCTCCTCCTAACTTCCAAACTACGAATTCTCTGCATTATATTCACACCACACATTGCCCTCAGACATGACATCTCCACTGCCTCCAGCCTTCTCCTCGCTGCAACATTCATCACCCACGCTTCACACCCATATAAGAGCGTTGGTAAAACTATACTCTCATACATTCCCCTCTTTGCCTCCAAGGACAAAGTTCTTTGTCTCCACAGACTCCTAAGTGCACCACTCACTCTTTTTCCCTCATCAATTCTATGATTCACCTCATCTTTCATAGACCCATCCGCTGACACGTCCACTCCCAAATATCTGAATACGTTCACCTCCTCCATACTCTCTCCCTCCAATCTGATATTCAATCTTTCATCACCTAATCTTTTTGTTATCCTCATAACCTTACTCTTTCCTGTATTCACCTTTAATTTTCTTCTTTTGCACACCCTACCAAATTCATCCACCAATCTCTGCAACTTCTCTTCAGAATCTCCCAAGAGCACAGTGTCATCAGCAAAGAGCAGCTGTGACAACTCCCACTTTGTGTGTGATTCTTTATCTTTTAACTCCACGCCTCTTGCCAAGACCCTCGCATTTACTTCTCTTACAACCCCATCTATAAATATATTAAACAACCACGGTGACATCACACATCCTTGTCTAAGGCCTACTTTTACTGGGAAAAAATTTCCCTCTTTCCTACATACTCTAACTTGAGCCTCACTATCCTCGTAAAAACTCTTCACTGCTTTCAGTAACCTACCTCCTACACCATACACTTGCAACATCTGCCACATTGCCCCCCTATCCACCCTGTCATACGCCTTTTCCAAATCCATAAATGCCACAAAGACCTCTTTAGCCTTATCTAAATACTGTTCACTTATATGTTTCACTGTAAACACCTGGTCCACACACCCCCTACCTTTCCTAAAGCCTCCTTGTTCATCTGCTATCCTATTCTCCGTCTTACTCTTAATTCTTTCAATTATAACTCTACCATACACTTTACCAGGTACACTCAACAGACTTATCCCCCTATAATTTTTGCACTCTCTTTTATCCCCTTTGCCTTTATACAAAGGAACTATGCATGCTCTCTGCCAATCCCTAGGTACCTTACCCTCTTCCATACATTTATTAAATAATTGCACCAACCACTCCAAAACTATATCCCCACCTGCTTTTAACATTTCTATCTTTATCCCATCAATCCCGGCTGCCTTACCCCCTTTCATTTTACCTACTGCCTCACGAACTTCCCCCACACTCACACATCATATGTATGTATATATATATATATATATATATATATATATATATATATATATATATATATATATATATATATATATATATATACAGTGGACCCCCGGTTAACGATATTTTTTCACTCCAGAAGTATGTTCAGGTGCCAGTACTGACCGAATTTGTTCCCATAAGGAATATTGTGAAGTAGATTAGTCCACTTCAGACCCCCAAACATACACGTACAAACGCACTTACATAAATACACTTACATAATTGGTCGCATTTGGAGGTGATCGTTATGCGGGGGTCCACTGTATATATATCCACTCATTGTGTGCAACACAGTAACCGCACAAACATTGTTATCATTATATTGTCTACAAAACCTGTTTACACAAACCCATGCTGCCTTCACCACCCACACTGCCGTCTCCACCACCCACGTTGCCTTCTCCACCACCCACACTGCCTTCCCCACCAACCACGCTGTCTTCCACACCACCCATGCTGTCTTCCCCACCAACCATGCTGTCTTCCCCACCACCCATGCTGTCTTCCCCACCAACCATGCTGTCTTCCCCACAACCCACATGGAAATAATTCACTTTGTCTTACTTTTTTGGGTTATCCTTGGTAATCTGCACATATGCTATATTGTTTACAGAAACCCATGCTGCCTTCCCCACCACCCATGCTGCCTTCCCTATGACCCACACTGTCTTCCCCATCAACCATACTGTCTTCCCCACCGCCCTTATGAAAATAAGTCACTTTTTCTGACTTTTTGGGTTATCCTAGATAATCTACACACATTCTGCTATGTATGATATTCTATGTACCTGTATTTGTGTATACCTGAATAAACTTACTTATTCTTTGAGACATGCGAAAACGTGAGTTTCCTCTTTTGCTGTGGTAAAATTGAACATGAATGGAATGGCCCAGCACCAGAGGTGGGTTTTCACCACTATTTCTGGTATCCTGGGCATTGCTTTTGGTCACAAACTCCTCAAAACCTTGAGATTCATCTTTACTGGCACTTCAATCTGTGTTAGAACTATCATTTGGGAAGGGAAGACTCTCAGTTCACTGGGGAGTGAGGTATTCCTTACTGCTAGGCTTGGTGACCAAGGTGTACTGAATTAGCACTCCTACAATGCACTGCGGCCTCCCTGGTTTTTTTTTATAATGCACACACTGACCACGCAGACCCATTCTCTTACACGTAGATCCACCAGCTTTTTCTCGCTAGATTTGAAGCCGCTAGAATGTTGGCGTAGTACTACGGCACCAACACTGGCTTGCAAGCCATAGTACTATGGCACCAACAGTGAGAGGGTTAAATTAAGCTCGTGTTTGTCGTGAATTCTTGGATATGAAATCATCGGTTTTGATCGACCTTCACCAACTACAGTGGACCCCCGCATAACGATTACCTCCGAATGCGACCAATTATGTAAGTGTATTTATGTAAGTGCGTTTGTACGTGTATGTTTGGGGGTCTGAAATGGACTAATCTACTTCACAATATTCCTTATGGGAATAAATTCGGTCAGTACTGGCACCTGAACATACTTATGGAGTGAAAAAATATCGTTTACCTGGGGTCCACTGTACTGGACTATATTTTTTTTTTTTCAACAAGCTGGCCGCCTCCCACCGAGGCACAGTTACCCAAAAAGAAAGAAAATCCCCAAAAAGAAAATACTTTCATCATCATTCAACACTTTAACCTCAGTCACACATAATCACTGTTTTTGCAGAGGTGCCCAGTATACAACAGTTTAGAAGTATATACATATAAAAATACACAATATATCAGTCCAAACTGCCAATATCTCAAACCCCTCCTTTACAGTGCAGGCACTGTACTTCCCATTTCCAAGACTCAAGTCTGGTTATATAAAATAACCAGTTTTCCTGAATCCCTTCACTAAATATTACCCTGCTTACACTCCAACAGCTTGTCAGGTCCCAAATACCATTTGTCTCCATTCACTCCTATCTAACACGCTCATGCACGCTTGCTGGAAGTCCAAACCCCTCGCCCACAACATCTCCTTTACCCCCTCCCTTAACCTTTTCGAGGACGACCCCTTCCCCTACAGATTTATACTCTCTCCATGTCATTCTTCTTTGATCCATTCTCTCTAAATGACCAAACTACCTCAACAAACCCTCTTCAGCCCTCTGACTAATACTTTTATTAACTCCACACCTTCTTCTAATTTCCACACTCTGAATTTTCTGCATAATATTCACACCACACATTGCCCTTAGATAGGACATCTCCTCTGCCTCCAACCGCCTCCTCGTTGCAGCATTTACAACCCAAGCTTCACACCCATATAAGAGTGTTGGTACTACTATACAGTGGACCCCCATTGGGGTCCTTAACCCTTTGAGGGTCGACAGGCCCTCTCCGAAACTCGTTCTCAGGGTCGGCCAAATTTCAAAAAAAAAAAAAATTATTTTTTCTTATGAAAAAATAGAGTTTTTTTTTCTGAACATTATAGGATAAACAAAAAAAATTTACCATCAATACTTACGGAGATATGGATGCATGAAGTTTGCAGAAAATGAGCCGCGTATGGCAACAGTGGCGACTGCCGCTCACCCGGTAAACTTTAGTTTACTTGTGTTTGAAGGTTTGTTGTTTTTTTTCACTATTTTATTTTTTCACATAACTTATGTGGCCTATGAGACCAAAGTAAGGTGCAGTGTACATATATACACTCGTTGTATACAACACAATAAGCACACAAACATAATTATCAATATATTGTTTACAAAACTTGTTTACAAAAACAAACAATACAAAACATTGTTTATTATTATTGTTCTATAATATATATACCAATATACAGTCACTGAACATATTCCTATTAGTTCTGCAGCTTGTGGAACTCTGAAACATGGTGTCATACACAATGGTGTTTTATCTTTCTCCCTCATTCTATCTCTTTCAATCTGTCTCTCTCTTTCTATCTGTCTGCCTATCTCTGTCTCACAGGTACACATAAATACAAGTATACATAGTATAAATTACCTAGGATAACCCAAGAAATCCAGACAAAGTGCTATACTCTGCTTGAAGATGTGAGTAAAAGTGATGACACAGTCTTGTGGCTCTCTGAGACAGAGAGCTAGACGGATAGACAGATAGACAGGGAGCTTGACAGACAGACAAATAGACAGACAGAAATGTTAGTGTACCAGTACCAGTGTACTAGTGTTCCACCCTCCTCCTCCTCTTCTTCCTCTTCCTCCTCTTCCCCCTACTCTTCCTCCTCTTCCCCCTACTCTTCCTCTTCCTCTTCCTCCTACTCTTCCTCTTCCTCCTCCTCCTCTTCTTCCTCTTCCTCCTACTCTTCCTCTTCCTCCTACTCTTCCTCCTCCTCCTCTTCCTCTTCCTCTTCCTCCTCTTCCCCCTAATCTTCCTCCTACTATTCCTCTTCCTCCTCCTCTTCCTCTTATTCCTCTTCCTCCTACTCTTCCTCTTCCTCCTCCTCCTCTTCCTCCTCCTCCTCTTCTTCCTCTTCCCCCTACTCTTCCTCCTTCTCCTTCTCCTCCATAGTGTAAATTACCAGGAGTCGGCAGCTGTCAAAATGACATATTGTCTCATTACTCACTCCCCCCTCCCGCCTGTCAAAACAATGGGGTCGGATGCTGCTTCCCTTCCTCCATTCTATCTAATTATCTTTCTCCCTCATTCTATCTGTCTTTTTATCTCTGTCTCACAGGTACACATAAATACAAGTATACATAGTATAAATTACCTAGGATAACCCAAGAAACCCAGACAAAGTGCTATACTCTGCTTGAAGATGTGAGTAAAAGTGATGACACAGTCTTTTGGCTCTCTGAGACAGAGAGCTAGACGGATAGACAGGGAGCTTGACAGACAGGCAAATAGACAGACAGAAATGTTAGTATACCAGCAAAAACAAAGGGAGGGAGATGTTTATCTCATCTTTTGGCATCAGCTCTACCCTCATTTACCCTCATCAAACGTCAGCACTTATCAGATGTTATCTCCCCTTATCTTGTTACTGTCATGGGTGAACATTTATTATTACCTATTATTATTATTATGTATTATTATTATGTATTATTATTATTATGTATTATTATTATTATGTATTATTGTTATCATTACGTATTCTTCTTCCTCCTCCTCCTCTTCTTCTTCCTCCTCCTCCTCCTCCTCTTCTTCCTCCTCCTCCTCTTCTTCCTCCTCCTCCTCCTCCTCCTCTTCTTCCTCCTCCTCCTCCTCCTCCTCCTCCTCCTCCTCCTCCTCTTCTTCTTCCTCCTCCTCCTCTGCCTCCTCCTCCTCTTGCCTCCTCCTCCTCTTGCCTCCTCCTCCTCTTGCCTCCTCCTCCTCTTGCCTCCTCCTCCTCTTGCCTCCTCCTCCTCTTGCCTCCTCCTCCTCTTGCCTCCTCCTCCTCTTGCCTCCTCCTCCTCTGCCTCCTCCTCCTCTGCCTCCTCCTCCTCCTCCATTCTTGGAACAAGTTTGAAGAGCTTGTAGTTCATAATCACTATCACTATTATCACCAATGCTCACATCTGAGTCTGGGATTTTGGAAAATAGGAGTTTCCTCTTTGAT
Organism: Cherax quadricarinatus; assembly: GCF_038502225.1. Taxonomy (NCBI): domain Eukaryota; kingdom Metazoa; phylum Arthropoda; class Malacostraca; order Decapoda; family Parastacidae; genus Cherax; species Cherax quadricarinatus. The sequence goes on from NC_091301.1 coordinate 47,876,249, forward strand.
TCTGGTACAACTGAACGTGAACAAGATGGCCCAGCACCAGAGGTGGAAGGCTGTGGGTTGTCTGGGTTTTCCTCACTATTACCCATATTATGGTCATTAGTATCGGTCAAAACCTCACCAGAACCTTGAAACTCATCTTCACTGTCACTTCCATCTGTATTAGAACTGTCACTGGGGAACAAAAGTGTCCCAATTTGCCGAGGAGTGAGGAACTTCTTACCACAGGGCATGGTGGAAATTGTGTACTATGATGGCATTCCCACAATGCACCACTGGGTCCCAGATTTTTTTCCTACTGCGCACACCCACCACACAGACCCATTCTCTCACATCTAGGCTTATCAGCCTTTTCCTGTGAGATTTGAGGCCGCTAGAATTTATGCGTACTAGTACGACAAAAACCCCTACGCGTAAGATGTACTAGTACGACCAAAACCCTCAAAGGGTTAATCTTGTCTCCCAGGATGCAACCCACACCAGTCGACTAACACCCAGGTGAACAGGGAAAAATGCCTGGAACTAGTGCTCATATTGGTGAATTTCAAGCCAGCAAAGGTTGGTTTGAGAGATTTAAGAATCGTAGTGGCATACACAGTGTGATAAGGCCTGTTCTGGAAGAAAATGCCAAACAGGACCTACAGTACTCAGGAGGAAAAGGCACTCCCAGGACACAGTGTCTCATCAGTCATTGCTGCATCTTCAATAAAGGTAAGTGTCATTTATTCTTCATTTAGTAGACTAGTACATGCACAATATATACTGTGCATGTACTATTGTGCATGTACTATTGTGCATGTATCCTTCTCTTTGTGTGTAGGAAAACGTATATTTCATGTGGTAAAAATTTTTTTTTCATACTTTTGGGTGTCTTGAACGGATTAATTTGATTTCCATTATTTCTTATGGGGAAAATTCATTCGCTTACTGAACATTTCGCATAACAACCAGCCCTCTTGCACGGATTAAGGTCGCTATGTGGGGGTCCACTGTACTTTCATACATTCCCTTCTTTGCCTTCATAGATAACATTTTTTGCCTCCACATATACCTCAATGCACCACTCACCTTTTTTAGTTCATCAATTCTATGATTAACTTCATCCTTCATAAATCCATCCACTGACACATCAACTCCCAGATACATACAGTGGACCCTCGACCAACGATGGCATCGTCTAATGTTAAATCCGACTAGCGATACATTTTAACGCAAAAATTTTGCCTTGACTAGCACTTAAAAAACTCGACCAACACGATTCGTTCCGTCTGAGATGCGTCCACTTGTGGCCAGTATTTACAAGCCAGCCAGCCACCGCGGTCCCATCCAAACATACAATCAGAACATATCATATTATCACAGCGTTTTTAGTGATTGCACCTGCAAAATAAGTCACCATGGGCCCCAAGAAAGCTTCTAGTGCCAACCCTACAGCAAAAAGGGTGAGAATTACTATGGATATGAAGAAAGAGATCATTGCTAAGTATGAAAGTGGAGTGTGTGTCTCCGAGCTGGCCAGGTTGTACACAAAACCCCAATCAACCATTGCTGCTATTGTGGCCAAGAAAACGGCAATCAAGGAAGCTGTTCTTGCAAAAGGTGCAACTATGTTTTCGAAACTGATATTGCAAGTGATAGAATTTGTTGAGAGACTGTTATTGGTGTGGATAAATGAAAAACAGATAGCAGGAGATAGCATCTCTCAAGTGATCATATGTGAAAAGGCTAGGAAGTTGCATGAGGATTTAGAAAAATGCCAGCAACTAGTGGTGATGTGAGTGAATTTAAGGCCAGCAAAGGTTGGTTTGAGAGATTTAAGAATCATAGTGGCATACATAGTGTGATAAGGCATGGTGAGGCTGCCAGTTTGGACCAAAAAGCAGCTGAAAAATATGTGCAGGAATTCAAGGAGTACATAGACAGTGAGGAATTGAAACCTGAACAAGTGTTTAATTGTGACACTGACAGTGTTGTGAAACAATTTAGGAATGTCATAAAGGAACAGGAGGTACAGGCCTCTATGGACAGATATGTTGTGCGACAGAGGTCCAGTGACTCTCAAGCTGGTCCTAGTGGCATTAAAAGAAGAAGGGAAGTAACCCCGGAAAAGGACTTGACACCTCAAGTCCTAATGGAAGGGGATTCCCCTTCTAAACACTAACACCATCCACAGTCTCCCCTCCTCCCATCCCATCAATCATCACCAGATCTTCAATAAAGGTAAGTGTCATGTAATTGTACATGTCTTCTTCAGCTTGTGTGTATTAAAGTTAATATTTCATGTGGTAAAAATTTTTTTTTTCATACTTTTGACTGTCTTGCACGGATTAATTTGATTTCCATTATTTCTTATGGGGAAAATTAACTCGACTAACGATAATTTTGATTAACGATGAGCTCTCAGGAACGGATTAATATCGTTGGTCAAGGGTCCACTGTATCTGAAAACATTCACTTCTTCCATACTCCTCCTCCCCAATTTGATATCCAGTTTTTCTTTATCTAAATCATTTGATACTCTCATCACCTTACTCTTTTCTATGTTCACTTTCAACTTTCTACCTTTACACACTCTCCCAAATTCGTCCACTAACCTTAACAATTTTTCTTTAGACTCTCCCATAAGCACAGTATCATCAGCAAAAAGCAACTATGTCACTTCCCATTTTGTATTTAATTCCCCATAATTTAATCCCACCCCTCTCCCGAACACCCTAGCATTTACTTCTTTTACAACCCCATCTGTAAATATATTAAACAACCATGGTGACATTACACATCCCTGTCTAAGACCTACTTTTACTGGAAAATAGTCTCCCTCTCTTCAACACACCCTAACCTGATCCTCACTATCCTCATAAAAACTCTACAGCATTTAGTAACATTCTACCTATTCCATATACTTACAGAATCTGCCACATTGCTTCCCTATCCACTCTTTCATATGCCTTTTCTAAATCCATAAATGCAATAAAAACTTCCGTACCTTTATCTAAATACTGCTCACATGTATGCTTCAATGTAAACACTTGATCTACACATCCCCTACCCACTCTAAAACCTTCTTGCTCATCTGCAGTTCTACATTCTGTCTTACCTCTAATTCTTTCAATAATAACCCTACCATACACTTTTCCTGGTATACTCAGTAAACTTATTCCTCTATAATTTTTACAGTCTCTTTTGTCCCCTTTCCCTTTATATAAAGGGACTATACATGCTCTCCACCAATCCCTAGGTACCTTCCCCTCTTTCGTACATTTATTGAACAAAAATACCAACCATTCCAACACTATGTCCCCCCCTGCATTTAACATTTCTGTCATGATCCCGTCAGTTCCAGCTGCTTTACCCCTTTTCATTCTACGTAATGCCTCACGTGCCTCCCCCACACTCACATCCTGCTCTTCTTCATTCCTAAAAGATGGTATACCTCCCTGGCCAGTGCATGAAATTACCGCCTCCCTTTATTTATCGACATTTAAAAGTTCCTCAAAATATTCTTGCTGTCTACCCAAAACCTCCATCTCCCCATCTACTAACTCCCCTACTCTGTTTTTAACTGACAAATCCATTTGTTCCCTCAACTTGTTTAACTCATTCCAAAAATTTTTCTTATTTTCATACATAATCTAACAAACTACTTTCATTACGTGCTACATCATACCTTGTATATTTATTTATTCTCTTTTTCCATAAAATATGTATTACTTATTACCAAACCTCTTTCTACACATAGCTCAATTAAAGGCTACCCATTTTCATTTACCCCTGGCACCCCAAATTTACCAGATTTACTGGACTATGTATTCAACTGAAAAATCACTGAAAATAGGTGTCTTCCCCAGCTGATTTCTCCCACTAAAAGTTGAAGAAAATGTTAATATACATTCTTAATTGTATTCTCCCACCTTTTCTCTTTTGCCTTCAGTATAGAAAACATAGTGTCACAACAGAAAATCTCACATAATTCACTTCTCAAGTTGAACAAACATTGAAATCTGACCAAACATACCCTCTAATTCTGTGGTTTTTCTCGGGGGGGGGGGGCATGGAATTTCAACAAAACAAATTTATTTATTTATTTATTTATTTATTTATAATTTGAGCACACTTACAGAGGTACAAAAAAAATACAGATAAGAGCAGCATGCCAAAGCCACTTATACTATGCATAGCATTACGGGCTGGCTTAAAATTAACTTAAGATTAACTAAGCAATGATGAAATCAGTGAAAAACATTAATGTAAACTGATTACTATAAAGCACAAGTGAGTATTACAAAGACAGGTCATATGGTTGCATGCATTGTTGTAAATTCAGTAGAATGGAGTATTCTGTTAGGTAGTGAATTTAAAAAATAATAAAGTTAGATTGGGTTTTAGGTTTAACATTTATGTGATATAATTGTGAGAAACATTTAAGATATACAATTTATAAGGTTCAGTTATTCAGTATTTATTTGGTTTTGGGTGAGTAAGTGATCTTTGAGAAGAGACTTGAATTTATAAACAGGTAGTGTTTCTTTTATATTTACAGGTAATGAATTCCAGATTTTAGGGCCTTTTATGTGCATTGAGTTTTTGCATAGCGTGAGATGGACACGAGGAATATCAAAGAGTGATCTGTGCCTTGTGTTATGGTCATGTGTTCTGTTGAGGTTGGCAAGGAGATGTTTGAGGGGAGGGTTAATATCAGAGTTGAGTGTTCTATGTATGTAATAGGTGCAGTAATAAGTATGGATGTTTTGTATGGTGAGTAGGTTGAGTGTATTGAATATTGGTGGAGTGTGCTGCCTGTAGTGAGAATTTGTTATCATTCTAACTGCAGCCTTTTGTTGGGTAATTAGTGGTCTGAGATGGTTACTTGTTGTTGAGCCCCATGCACAAATTCCATAGGTGAGATAGGGGTAAATAAGAGAGTGATATAGGGCCAGGAGGGCTGACTGTGGAGCATAGTACCGTATCTTCGATAGTATGCCTACAGTCTTGGAAATTTTCTTAGAAATTTGTTGTATATGTGTATGAAATTTGAGTCTATTATCAAGGTGGATTCCTAAGAATTTTCCCTCTGTTAGCTTTGTGATAGGTGATCCGTTTATCATTATGTTAAGAGGGACATCTGTAGCTCTGTTACCAAACTGAATGAAGTAGGTTTTGTCAATGTTTAGTGTAAGTTTGTTAGTACTCATCCAGGTAGATATTTTCTGTAATTCGGTATTTACAGTATTGGCTAGCGTGACTGGGCTCGGGTGGGAGAAGACGTATGTTGTGTCATCAGCAAATAGTGTGGGTTTGAGTAATTGAGAAGCATTTGGTAGGTCATTTATGTATAGGAGAAAGAGAAGAGGGCCAAGGACACTTCCCTGTGGGACACCAACTGTAATTGGTTGTGCAGAAGAGTTTGCCCCATTTGCGTACACATATTGGCTTCTGTTGCTGAGGTATGACTTGAGGTAGTTGAGGGAGTGCCCTCTTATACCATAGTGTGATAATTTTACGTGGAGCAAGTCATGGTCAACTGTATCAAAAGCTTTACGTAAGTCAATGAAGATCCCCAGTGGGACTTCTTTTTTCTCTATTGCAGTGTATATATGTTCTAGCATGTGTATAATAGCATCATTAGTATTTTTATTAGGCCTGAATCCAAATTGGCAGGGGTTGAGTATGTTTTGGGAGATAAGGTAGGAGTAGATTCGTTTATGAATTAATTTTTCGAAGATTTTTGAGAGAGGGTGTAAGTTGGATATTGGCCTATAGTTATTCAACTCTGTTTGGTCTCCTCCTTTGTGGATCGGGGTGACCCTTGCTATTTTGAGTACTGTAGGGAAGGTGGAGGATTCAATGGATTTGTTAAAGAGTGTTGCAATGATTGGTGATAGCACTTGTGACACTTTTTTGTATATAAAGGGTGGTAAGGTATTTAAATCTCCTGCCTTGTTTTTTAGTGCGTTGATAATAAGGGAGACTTCGTATGGGTTAGTCGGAGCTAGGAACAGTGTGTTCGGGTAGTTGCCGGTTAATAAGTTGGTTAATAACATAATTTATTTCATAAGACTATCAGATTCAAAAGGAATTAAGTCTCTCTCCTGTATGGGGAAAAAGTTATTAGCCTCTCAAAAGCATCTGGTCATGTTGGGTCACTCATTTGTCACATCAACTGCCAGTAAGACATCACTCCACTCGTAATAATTCTTCCTTGTGCCTACTTGAACGATGAAAAGGTGGGACTTCAATATATCCCTCTAAAATTCAGTAATCACCCTCCTTCATTAGTCTCTCCATGGTCAGAGCAGGAAAGCGGTGACGGTGATCCACCACGATGCGAGGAAGATACTGTTTCTGCTTCTCGTCCTTGGTCAGCGACGCATTGAAGGTCTAAACGAGGGAAGTGACTCTTCTGCTGCATCGTTCACGCCCTTCAAAGAGCCTGCAGACTTCTTCATTTCAAGGAACCTTGTGTTCATCTCCCACATTTTGAGGTCTTCACTCAAGAACAAAAAATTTTTCCTTCCCCTTCCTCTCCTCAGCAATGACACTAAATCTCTTCAGTGTCCTCTTAGTCATGAACTCCTCCAGTCCACCTCCGATCTCTGGGACACCTTGCAAGCACCTTGATTTCTTTTCCTGGTCGAGATTGGTCACTATCTTACGCTGTGTCGCAATGTCTACTTTCTCGTCGAAGAGCACGAATCCAACCAGGTGCTCCGCCAGATACCAGAGATGGCATGCAAAGATGATGGCAGCAGCATTCGCGATCTCTTTGTTCGGATATGCTCAAAGGGTTTGGAGGAAGTCCAAGTCATTGTGAGGGGCTCGCATGCCACGTGGAGCCTCGTTCCACAACCAAACATAGGTCAAGGGGACAAACAGTGAGAGTAGGTTCTGCTTCAGGTGAAAGAATTGTGACATGTTAAGTACGTCACCTTGCGTTGGAAGCCAGGCGGTTGAGAAAAACTCGAGGGGACACCCTACTCCATTTTTCTGATGCACTTCATGTACTCGGTGCTGAGGATGCTGTCTGTGATAGAGAAAAACCAAAGATGAAGTTTTGTACAACTTTTAAATATGTATGAAATGGTCCAAATTTTGGCACATAGTACAGGCTCATGTAGTGTAATAAAAATTACATTGTGGAGCACACTTCCTTTGAAGTTATAAAATTAACTTGTATTTTTGGACTGGTCTAATGTACATCCATGTGTAGTGTGACCTAAGTTCAAGGACAAGTAGCAAGATATATCTGTTATCCTGCATGTTTGTGAAACAGGAAGAAGACACCAGCAGTCTTACCATTGTGTAAAACAATTACAGGTTTCTGTTTCACACTCTCTTGGCAGGAGGGTAGTACCTCCCTGGGTGGTTGCTCTCTACCAACCTACTACCTAGGAGGTCTTCCTCTCATTATCTTTCAAGACAATTTTTCTCTTAGCAACCTCATGAAGTTGGTCATTGGCCTGCCTTTTCATCTTATACTTTCATACAGAGAATGGTCGCAGTCAGCAGGATTCGAAGCCACATCAAGGAGGCTGGCAAGGCTCCCCAAGTGACACTCTAGACCACTCGGCCACAGATGCCTAAAAGCCAGCCTCCCTGACATGGCTTCGAATCCTCCTTTTTTTTTTTACATAATTAAAAGTTTTTTAATTCCTGATATTACATTTGTCTATTACTAAATTTAAAAAGAAAAAATTTTGTTTGTCTTTGTAGGCTGCCCTCCCTCAGTGGGATATGGCCAGTTTGTTGAAAAAAAAAATTAATGTTGTCTCAGCTCTTGGCATTGCTTTAATTTATCCTTGTGTGTAAATTGACTTGGGTGATAGTGAGTTACAGCACAAAATGTAATGCACTGGAAGTGCATGTGGGCATGATACATGCAAATGATTTATTTTCTTTCAACAAACCAGTTGTATCCCACTGAGGCAGGGTGGCCCAAAAATAAAAACAAAAGTTTATCCTTTTAAATTTAATGTATACAGGAGAAAGGGTTACTATCCCTTCGCTCCTGGCATTTTCGTCACCTATGACACACATGACTTACAGAGGAAGAATTCTGTTCTACTTCCCACATAGAGGTAAGAGGAAATAAACAAAAACAAAAACTAGTAAGAAAATTGAAGAAAGCCCAGAGGGGTGTGTATAATATATGCTTGTACATGCATGTTTAGTGTGACCTAAGTGTAAGTAGAAGTAGCAAGACATACCTGAAATCTTACATGTTTATGAGACAGAAAAAAGACACCAGCAATCCTACCATCATGTAAATAATTACAGGCTTCCGTTTGACACTTGCTTGGCAGGACAGTAATACCTCCCTGGGCGGATGCTGTCTACCAACCTACTACCTAGGAGTGATATATTTCTCTTATGGAAAATAACCCCTCAAGGGAGAGTTATTGATGCTGTTGAGGGGCTTTTGATCCAAGGAATTGGACTTTTCCTCCCCCTTAAATCGAACCTGAATATGTCCCAGTCCCTAGGTGAACCCCTTGTATAATAACCATTTGCATAGTGTAGTTTTGAATACAGATCAAAAAATAAAACCAAGACACTCTCCCATCTTAACCCTTTGACTGTCGCAACCCCAAATCTTGAGGTGTCTCCTGGTGTCGAAAATTAAAAAAAAAAAAAAGTTATTTTTTCTTATGAAATGATAGAGAATCTTTTCCTGATGGTAATGACACCAAAAGAACAAAATTTGTTGGAAAACTTAAGGAATACGCTCTCATGAAGTTAGCGACCTTAGCGATATTTACGAATTGGTGATTTCACCCACTTTGAGCCCTATTTTCAGCTAATTCCATTGTTCCAGTCGACCAAACTCATAGCTATTTCTTTAGAACTCCAATTGTTCTATCGACTGAGTACAAGAAACTACCCAATAACGTGGTCAGAAATTTGCAATTTGGCCAATTTCACACAAATTAAAAAATATGCCAATTTCAAAATAGGGCCCAGAATGAACAATGAAGACATTCCTGGTTCTAAAATAACATTTTCTTTGTTTATCAGCCATGTCTCCAGGCCCCTCCAATATTACTCTTGCTTTCTATTTTGAATTTTTATTCAAAAGAAAATAGATTTACTGTTATACAGACTACTGCATTATTGTAATAATTTTATAAATAATGTCAACCCATTCATGACTGTATATTAGAATGGCTAGTTGGACATTTATTGGACAGTGACATCATTTGTTTACTCTTGAACACTGGCAAAAATCAAACATTTCCCCTACTTTCAACTCCATTTCAAGGTTCTTTTCATAGTAAAACCAATCAAAATCATCTCTATTTCTATAATATGTTTTCCATTCTATCAAATGAGATCAAGAAAATGAAAATACAACCATAAATACTATACAAAAATAGACTTCAAATTTGGCATTTTAATTAAAAAAGAAACTGTCGGAGTTTTTTTTCTCATTATGCACTGCGTGCTGCAGGAGTTCTTTCTTATATGGTGCACACTGACCACACAGACCCATTCTCTCACATGTATGCCTACCAGCTTTCTCCTGCTTGATTTGAAGCCTCTAGAATTTTTGAGAATATATATGTCAAACACATTGGCTCGTAAGACATATATATATGACCGAAACAGTCAAAGGGTTAACAGTTGTTTTATGCTCGTAAAATGACCATATTCCAGATTGCCAACCACACTGTCCCATTTCTTAACAACCACTTCCACTCATACAACATCCAATTAATGTTTATAAAATATTACCTATCACCTTATGTCTATTACAGTGGACCCCCGGTTAACGATATTTTTTCACTCCATAAGTATGTTCAGGTGCCAGTACTGACCGAATTTGTTCCCATAAGGAATATTGTGAAGTAGATTAGTCCATTTCAGACCCCCAAACATACACGTACAAACGCACTTACATAAATACACTTACATAATTGGTCGCATTCGGAGGTAATCGTTATGCGGGGGTCCACTGTATTTGGGTAATAATAGACTACACCTTGGTAAATTTTGATTATTAACCCATTCATGGTTGTGACCTTCAAAATTACAAGTGCTAACAGTGTCAGTTTTTTTTAATTGTTGTCTGAAATGTTAGAGAATCTAATGATGCCAGAAATAGACAGTTTGATGGAAAACTTACAGAATTACGTAGGCACAAAGTTGATGGTCTGGGTGCAGTTTACCCATAGGCAATTTTGCCCACTTTGAGTCCTATTTTAAACCAATTCCTAGCTATTTTGCTAGTATGCCTTTCTGTTGGGGTTCCTTGATGTAAAGAAGCTCTTGATATAAGGAATTGGACCTTATAGTCTTCTTCTTCAGACCAAATCTATCTACCCCCTCTCCTCCCTCACCCTATCTTTCCTATTCCACCTCCTGTCCCATACCACTTTTCCCCTTCCCTCCCCTCTCTTCTTCCTTTCTTTCCTACATTTGGCCTTTGGGGATCTCTTTTTGGAAATTATAGCTCCTGGGTTGAAAGAAAATTGTCCATCCCATTCTTTTGAGGCCCTCGGTGACGGTGTTTGCCGAGGAATCTGGATCATCTAGTGATGTGCTGATCTCATCTTCCTCCCTCCCCAGTGCCCAGAGGGTGCCTTTAGGTGTCCTCAAGGTGACAGGTGTATCTCAGGAAGCTGCCTGTTAGATCTGGGAGGTGGTGGCCAAAGGGGGAGACCAATGGCATCACCTTGTCAACTTGGTCAGTCTCTTTAGCCCTTTGTACTTCCTCACATTTATCAGTGATCTCCCCAGTGCATCTCGTCTCCTTGAACCTGTTCTGTTCACAGAAGAACCAACTTTTGTCATCTCTCATTCAACTCCAACTAAGCATAAGGATTGGTTTGCCCAAAATGCATTGCATATTAGTGGCTTTCTTTTGTGCCTACGAATGTTTTATCACATGGAAACTTCATTGTTGGTATTGCATAAAAAATATAAATTGTATTGACTGACACAACAGATTACAAATATCATTTTTTTTTTTTTTAACAAACTGGACATATCCCACCGAGGCAGAGTGACTTGAAAAATGAAAGTTTCTCTTTTTAAATTTAGTAATGTATACAGGAGAAGGGGTTACTAGCCCCTTGCTCCCAGCATTTTAGTCACCTCCCATGACACGCATGGCTTACGGAGGAAGAATTCTGTTCCACTTCCCCGTGGAGATAAAAGGAAATGAACAAGAACTTTTAAGAAAATTGATGAAAACCCAGAGGGGTGTGTATATATATGTTTGTACATGCATATGTAGTGTGACCTAAGTGTAAGTAGAAGTAGCAAGATGTACCTGAAACCTTGCATGTATATGAGACAGAAAAAAGACCCCAGCAATCCTGTTATCATCATGTAAAACAATTACACGAACCATCTGACTTGCGACCAAGCTTGGTTCTGACCAACCGGTCGTAAGTCAAAATGGACGTAAGTCAAACCTTTGAAAATTGCCGACATACTGGGTAGGGCATAATGTCAAACCTTTCCTATATAAACTACCTACATAGTACTGTAATGTAATGTACAATCATTATTTCATTCTTTTTACCATAATTTACTTCTATTGTTAAATTTTAATTATTTATGTACTGTATATAATGTATAAGAACATAAGAAAGAAGGAACACTGCAACAGGCCTACTGACCCATGCGGAGCAGGTCCATGTCCCCCCCCCGGATTAGACCTATGACCCCCCCTCTTCAAGGGGGGCTCCTTGGCGTGGTGAAGAGGCTCTTGGTCTGAGGAATTAGCCCTGTCGGTCTTCTTCCTCAGACCGACCCTAATTACCCCTCATTCTCCCCTCCCCTATCCCATCCTCCCCATCCTCCCCTTTTTCCATTCCTCCTCCTCCTCCCCACCCCTCCCTTTTGCCCTTCCTCTTTTTGGCCTTTGGGATTTCTCCCACAGGCGCGCTAGTTCCTAGGTAGGGGAAAGGACACCGGGGTCCATCCCATTCCATTGAGGTTCTTGGCGGTGGCGTAGTTTGCCGTGGAATCTGGATTGCCTGGGGATGTCCCGATCCCTCTCCGGTATCCCGGAGTAGCTTTGGGTATCTTTCGGGTGACGGGTGTATCTCTGGAAGCCACCTTTCGGATTCCGGGGGTGGTGGCCGAAGGAGGTATGCTTTGTGGCAGATATCCGGCCGCCCTCTCTTTTGTCCACCGAGGTAGCTCGGCAGATGTGAGGTTGCTATCCCGGATTGCTGGTTTACTGGCATGAAGGGTAGGGTATGGCACGGGTTCCATGCTGCATCTACGCTACTAGCGGTGTTGAGGTCCTCTTGGGCGCGGAGGGAGATTTCCGGCCCTTTCATTCCTCCTGGGAACTATTTCTCCCCGCTCCCCCCTTTTTTTATTCTTTTTTTTATTTTTATTTTCTTTTCTTCTTTCTTTTTTTTTCTTAAAAACAAAAAGCAAAGGAGTAACCTAACCATGGCAGCCCTAGTCCATGAACCCACTACCCCCAGGCCCCTTCTTGATACCGCACCCCATTCTGACCCTGCCTTGTGTTTAGACCACTCTTCGGACACTCCTGATGCCCCTGTATCTCTTGCTGGTGCTGTTTCCTCACCCGCTTCAGGTACCGGGGCTTCGACTGACTCCTTCGATTTGTCTGAACTCCGCTCTCCTTTGACTATGCTTCCGGCTTCTCCCTCTGCAGTACGGCAATTTTCGAATCGCCCACCCATTTCACGCCGGACCAACTCCGGTCCTACTCCTAAATGCCAACGTCAATCTCCTGATGATGCTCCTTCGTTACCTTCCCATTCTACTCGGAAAAGACCGACATGTCAAGCACTCCCTCTCCACGCTCAGTTTCGGACCACACAATGGACTAAATTCTTTACTTTAAGACCGACTTCTTCTTCTGCCTACCTTTCTGACCATAGTATTGGCAAAGCGCTCCTGCGTCATGTTGGCAGAGATATTTCATTTCATGCTCTCAAGAGCGGTACGCGCATCATCACTGTCCAGAATGCTACCCAAGCTCATGATCTTTCTCTCCTTTCGAATATCGATACTACTCCTATCACTATTGAAAAACATCTTTCTCTCAATTCTTGTAGTGGTACTGTCATTCTGCCCCATACCATAGTCCAACAGAATTTCCAGTCATGTGGCAATGACATTTTTGAACAGCTGGAACTCCAGGATCTCCCAATCCTCAAAGTAGACACTTATGTCCTTCCTGCCCGGGGGCGGAGACGTTACCCTTGCAATGTGGCTCGTTTAACTTTTGACAGCCGTGAACTCCCATCCTCTGTATATGTCGCGGGACATCGGTTACAAGTTCGAAAGGTAATACCTACACCGCAACAATGTAGAAATTGCTGGCGTTTTGGTCACCCAGCGAAATATTGCAGATCTATGGCCGAATGCCCAGTCTGTGGTGCCGACGACCATTCTAATACATCTTGCAGTCAACCTCCATCTTGCCTTAATTGTAATGAAGCTCACCCTTCGTACTCCCGCCGTTGCCAGGTCTACTTAAATGAACGTGAAATCCGTTGCCTCAAAGAGGCAGAAGGTCTCCCTTATGCTATGGCAGTTACTCATCTCCGCCTCCAAGGGAGACTACCCCGTGTTTCTTATTCTCGTGTTTCCAAACATCCCCCCACTTCTGGGGTCCCATCTTCTGCAACCTCCTCTGTTGTTACCCCTCCCATAGCCACTACGGCATCTAATCCTTTTGCTGTCCTTGGCTCTGATGTCCCAACTACAACTCAGTCTGTTCTCACATCTTCGTGTCCTTCCTCACAAGCCCCAGTATCGACAAGACCTCGTACAACACCTAATACCAATCGCTCCTCTACTCAGAAGTCCAAAAAATCCACATTGCTCAAATCTCCTTTGCCCCTTCCTTCCCTTCTTCCACCTCCACACTTTACCTTTCCAGTCTCTGTACCTAGTTCTTCCCCTCTCTCTGGCTCTATTACAAGTGTGGAGATTCACCCTCCTCCTCGTACTATGCCTTCCACCCCCGTCCCCTCCCAAGTTTCTCCCTCTTCTGCCACCTCCCAGGTTTCTGCCTCTTCTGTCCCCCCCTACACTTCATCTCCAGTCCCTTACACTCTTCCCTCCCCCTCTACTTTGGTACAGTCCATTACTGTCCCAATCTTTACTCACCCTCCTCCTTCTATCTCCAATATGGTCTCCCATACATCTTTGAATTCAGAAACACTTGAACCCATTTCAGAATATATTGCAGAGACTAAACCTTCAATGGACACTGATTCACTTCCTGTTCCTTCTCTTCCCTCTCCTCCATCTTCACAACCCCATTCTTCGCAACGCTCCGTTCCTTCACTACTTGAACGTCTTGCAATGCCACCACACGTTGACTTTTCTAACCCCTCTAGTCCGTAGGTGCCTTTACCTACAGATTCCTGATATTTTCTTCATCGCCAATCATGGCCTATTTACAGTGGAATATCCGCGGCCTCAGGGGTAATCGGGGTGAGCTTCAGATGTTGCTTTCCAGGTTTTCCCCTGTTGGTGCTTGCTTACAAGAACCAAAATTACACTCGGCTGTTTTCCAACCTATCTCAGGCTATAATTTATTGTATTCTTCGGATCCTTTCTCAGATGGGACCTTTAATGAAAGTGCCCTTCTTCTACGCAATGATATTCCGTACTGTCAACTATTTGTCCATACCTCGCTGCATTACACTGCAGCCCGTATCCACTTGAATAAGTGGTTTACAATATGTTCTTTATATCTCTCTCCTTCTCGAGCATTTTCTATCCCAGACTTTGCCTTTCTTGTTTCATCCTTACCACCACCACTTCTGTTACTTGGTGATTTTAATGCCCACCATTTCCTCTGGGGGGGTCTCATTGTGACTCATGTGGCATTCAGTTGGAGGCTTTTCTCGCCTCTCATCCCCTCCATGTTTTAAATACGGGTACTCCCACCCATTTTGATCCTCATACTCATACTCTCTCTCTTGCATCGATCTATCAGTCTGCTCTTCCTCCACTGCACTAGACTTCACCTGGTCTGTTCTACCAGACTTACATGACAGCGATCATTTTCCGATCATTCTTACTTCTCCTTCCTATTCACCACCTTTCCGTAGCCCTCGCTGGCAATTTGATCGGGCAAATTGGGATCTTTACTCACACCTCACTGCTTTTAGTGAGGTTCCTTCTTCATCCTCCATTGATGAGCTCCTACACATCTTCTCGACATCAGTTTATACCGCAGCTTCTCATTCTATACCCCAAACCTCAGGCAGGCATTCTCAGAAGTGCGTGCCTTGGTGGTCTCCTGCTTGTGCTCGTACAGTACATTTGAAACGTGCTGCATGGGGCAGGTACCGGTACAATAGAACCGCTGAGAGACTTCTTGATTTTAAGCAGAAGCCTGCGATCGCTCGCCGTGTCATCCGTGAAGCTAAACGCACTTGTTGGCGAGACTATGTTTCCACCATCACCTCTGCTTCTTCTATGAGTGCAGTCTGGAAAAAAGTGAGGAAATTGAGTGGTAAATACTCTCCTGACCCGGCTCCTGTTCTACGGGTCGCTGGTGTTGATGTAGCAAACCCTCTCGACGTTGCCATTGAACTTGGCACACATCTGGTCCGTATTTCCTGAGGGCTCCATCTATGCCCCTCGTTTCTTTCCTCAAAGTCTGCCAGAGAGTTAGTACCCTTGGACTTTTCTTCTCTCAGAGAAGAACAGTATAATGTGCCTTTTACACTTCAAGAACTGGAGGCAACGCTCTCAGCTTGCCGATCATCGGCAGCTGGGCCTGACGACATTCATATTCGTATGTTACAACATTTACATCGGTCAGCCCTTGTAGTCCTCTTACACCTCTTCATTCTTATTTGGGCACAAGGAGTTGAGGTGGTTCGGACATGTAGAGAGAATGGAGCGAAACAGAATGACTTCAAGAGTGTATCAGTCTGTAGTGGAAGGAAGGCGGGGTAGGGGTCGGCCTAGGAAAGGTTGGAGGGAGGGGGTAAAGGAGGTTTTGTGTGCGAGGGGCTTGGACTTCCAGCAGGCATGCATGAGCGTGTTTGATAGGAGTGAATGGAGACAAATGGTTTTTAATACTTGACGTGCTGTTGGAGTGTGAGCAAAGTAACATTTATGAAGGGATTCAGGGAAACCGGCAGGCCGGACTTGAGTCCTGGAGATGGGAAGTACAGTGCCTGCACTCTGAACGAGGGGTGTTAATGTTGCAGTTTAAAAACTGTAGTGTAAAGCACCCTTCTGGCAAGACAGTGATGGAGTGAATGATGGTGAAAGTTTTTCTTTTTCGGGCCACCCTGCCTTGGTGGGAATCGGCCAGTGTGATAATAAAATAAAAAATAAAAGGAGTTCTTCCCCAGCTGTGGAAATCTGCCATTGTTCTCCCTTTCCGCAAACCGGGTACTACAGGACATGATGCCTCCCACTATCGCCCCATCGCTCTTACTAGTGCAGTTTGCAAAGTGATGGAACGCCTCGTAAATCGACGTTTAATGTGGTATTTAGAGACTCACAACAGTCTCTCCGCTAGTCAATATGGCTTTCGTAAGGGTTGTTCTACCATAGACCCCTTACTACGCTTGGATACATATGTTCGTAATGCCTTTGCGAATAATCACTCAGTTATTGCCATATTTTTTGACCTTGAGAAGGCATATGACACAACTTGGAGGTATAATATTTTGGCCCAGGCCCATTCCTTAGGCCTCCGAGGCAATCTACCATCCTTCCTTACGAACTTTTTAACTGACAGACATTTCCGTGTTCGAGTCAATAATGTTCTTTCCCCGGACTTCGTCCAAGCTGAAGGTGTCCCTCAGGGATGTGTTCTAAGCACAACACTTTTTCTCCTTGCTATAAATGATTTAGCCTCTGTTCTTCCACCCAATATTTGTTCATCACTCTACGTTGATGACTTCGCTATTGCTTGTGCAGGCGCTGACTGTCACCTTATTGCAGTTTCTCTTCAGCATGCGGTCGACCGTGTTTCCACTTGGGCCACCACGCATGGGTTTAAATTTTCAAGTACCAAAACTCACCAAATTACTTTCACTAGACGCTCTGTTATCTCCGATCATCCTTTGTATCTCTATGGCTCCCGTATCCCCGAACGTGATACAGTCAGGTTTCTAGGCCTTCTCTTTGACCGTCGGTTATCCTGGAAACCTCACATTACCTCTCTGAAGGCAACTTGTCACAGCCGGCTAAACCTTCTTAAAACCTTGCTCATCTTTCCTGGGGAGCTGATCGTCGAACTCTGCTTCACCTACATTCAGCCCTTGTTTTATCAAAACTCGATTATGGTGACCAGATTTATTCCGCGGCCTCTCCTGCTACTCTCTCTAGCCTTAACTCTATCCATCACCAAGGCTTACATTTGTGCCTTGGTGCTTTTCGCTCTTCCCCTGTTGAGAGCCTCTATACAGAAGCAAATGTTCCATCCTTGTCTGATCGCTGTGATGCCCATTGCCTTCGCTACTATGTACGCTCTCACGATCTACACAATCCTTCCATTTATAGAATGGTCACCGATATTAGTAGACATTCTTTATTCGTTCGCCACCCCTATTTGCTCCGTCCCTTTTCTCTTCGCCTATATTCACTCTTGTCTTCCCTTCAGTTACCACCTTTATATGTTCATGTAGCATCTCACTTTTCCCTACCCCCCTGGGAAGTTCCAGCTGTTCGGGGCTGTTCTTTCTCACTCCCTTGCTCGAAAGCTCAACTGCCTACGGTGGCTTCCCGCTCTCTTTTTCTTGATCACTTCCACTCCCATTCTCATGCCACCGCTGTGTACACAGATGGCTCTAAGTCTTCAGACGGCGTCGGATTCGCAGCAGTGTTTCCGGACAGCGTCATGCGGGGGCATTTACTATCTTCAGCTAGCATTTTTACTGCTGAACTGTATGCCATTCTTGCAGCACTTATTCGTATCGCATCTATGCCTGTGTCATCATTTGTAGTAGTCTCAGACTCCCTTAGTGCTCTACAGGCTATACGAAAATTTGATATATCTCATCCCCTAGTTCTCCATATCCAACTTTGGGTACGCCGTATCTCTACCAAACATAAAGATATTGTTTTTTGTTGGGTCCCTGGTCATGTCGACGTACAGGGCAATGAACAGGCAGACACTGCTGCGCGGACAGCAGTGCATGACCTACCAATTTCCTATCGAGGTGTTCCATTTCTGGACTATTTTGCTGCAATAGCTACCCACCTTCGCACCCGTTGGCAACAACGTTGGTCAACTCTGCTCGGTAACAAACTTCATTCTATTAAACCGAGCATAGGTTACTGGCCGTCTTCTTGTCATCAGTGCCGAGGTTGGGAGACCACTCTCTCCCGCCTTCGCATTGGCCACACTCGTCTTACTCATGGGTATCTCATGGAGTGGCACCCTGTTCCTCTCTGTGAGCAGTGTCAAGTTCCAGTATCGATTAGCCACATTCTGTTAGACTGCCCTCTCTATCAACGAGCACGCAGAATTTACCTCCAACGTCGTCTTCGTTCTACTACTCTCTCTTTACCTTCCCTTCTTGCTGATGGACCCTCCTTTATTCCTGACTCTCTCATTGACTTCTTGACAACGACTGATTTACTCCACAAACTCTGATGATACTTTTCGCACTCCCCTCAGCCCTTTCTAGTTCAGTCTCTTGCTGCCCTTTACCCTTTCACCATCCACTCCCCCGCTGTTATCCGTAACCTATTACTCATCCATCTCCCTTATGCCACCTGATGCCCTCGCTTCCTTCCTGCCCTGCAGCGCTGTATAGCCCTTGTGGCTTAGCGCTTCTTTTTGATTATAATAATAATATGACCCCCTTCCCTGATCCTCTCCACTCAATGATGGAGCACTGCACCAGACCCAGCAGCACAAGCTAGTCAGGTCCAACTCATACCCACCCACACCCACTCATGTACAGTGGACCCCCGCATAACGATTTTAATCCGTGCAAGAGGGGTAATTGTTATGCGAAATAATCGGTATGCGAATGAATTTTCCCCATAAGAAATAATGGAAATAAAATTAATCCGTGCAAGACACCCAAAAGTATGAAAAAAAAAATTTTACCACGTGAAATATACATTTTCCCACACACAAAGAGAAGGATACATGCACAATAGTAGAGTAGTACATGCACAGTATATATTGTGCATGTACTAGTCTACTAAATGAAGAATAAATGACACTTACCTTTATTGAAGATGCAGCAATGACTGATGAGACACTGTGTCCTGGGAGTGCCTTTTCCTCCTGAGTACTGTAGGTCCTGTTTGGCATTTTCTTCCAGAACAGGCCTTATCACACTGTGTATGCCACTACGATTCTTAAATCTCTCAAACCAACCTTTGCTGGCTTTAAATTCACCAATATGAGCACTAGTTCCAGGCATTTTTCCCTGTTCACCTGGGTGTTAGTCGACTTGTGTGGGTTGCATCCTGGGAGACAAGATTAAGGACCCCAAAGGAAATAAGTTAGACAGTCTTCGATGACACTGACTTTTTTGGGTTATCCTGGGTGGCAAATCCTCTGGGGTTAATTGTTTCTTAGTATTCTCAATAAGCCACACCAACAACGGTGCTAAAGCAGCAGCAGCAGCTGAAGGTGGTACAGCAGCAACAGACGATGCTACAGCAGCAGCAGACGATGCTACAGCAGCAACAGACGATGTTACAGCAGCAGCAGACGATGCTACAGCAGCAGCAGCAGCTGACGGTGGTACAGCAGCAACAGACGATGCTACAGCAGCAACAGACGATGTTACAGCAGCAGCAGACGATGCTACAGCAGCAGCAGCAGCTGACAGTGCAGCAGCAGCAGCAGCTGACAGTGCAGCAGCAGCAGCAGCTGACAGTGCAGCAGCAGCAGCAGCTGACAGTGCAGCAGCAGCAGCAGCTGACAGTGCAGCAGCAGCAGCTGTACCACCAATAGTAGCGATGGTTGATTGGGGTTTATTATACAACCTGGCCAGCTCGGAGACACGCACTCCTCTTTCATACTTATCAATGATCTTTTTCTTCATCTCTATTGTAATTCTCACCCTTATTGCTGTAGGGTTGGCACTAGAAGCTTTCTTGGGGCCCATGGTCACTTATTTTCCACAAAAAGCACCGAAAACACTGTAATAATACGAAATATTCCGATTGTATGCTTGGATGTTACCGCGGAGGCTGGCTGGTAAACAATGCCACCGGCGGAACATGTGAGCGTGGCTCAGGCCGCACATTGGACGCGTCTCGGACGAAAATCGGTGAGCGGGTTTTTAAGCGGTATGTGAGGCAAAATTTTTGCGATTAAAGCAAGCGGTATGCGGATTAATCGCTATGTGATGCCATCGTTATGCGGGGGTCCACTGTATTTATCTAACCTATTTTTAAAACTACACAATGTTTTAGCCTGAATAACTGTACTCGGGAGTTTGTTCCACTCATCCACTACTCTATTACCAAACCAATGTTTTCCTATATCCTTCCAGAATCTGATTTTTTCCAACTTGAAACCATTGCTGCAAGTCCTGTCTTGGCTGCAAATTTTCAGCACGCTATTTACATCCCCTTTATTTATTCCTGTTTTCCATTTATACACCTCGATCATATCCCCCCTAATTCTACGCCTTTCGAGAGAGTGCAGATTCAGGGCCCTCAGTCTATCCTCATAGGGAAGATTTCTGATACTTGGGATCATATTTGTCATCCTCCTCTGTACATTTTCCAGAGCATTTATATCCATTCTGTAATACAGTGACCAGAACTGAGCAGCATAGTCTAAATGAGGTCTAACCAAGGATATATAGAGTTGAAGAATAACCTGAGGACTTCTATTATTTATACTTCTTGATATGAAGCCAAGAATTCTGTTAGCTTTATTGCGAATACTAATGCACTGTTGTCTTGGTTTTAGATTACTGCTAACCAGAACTCCTAAATCCTTTTTGCAATCAGTAGTATTAAGATCTACATTATTTAGTTTATATGTGGCATGGTTATTTACCTGTCCAACATTTAGAACTTTGCATTTGTCAATATTAAACTGCATCTGCCACTTCTCCGACCATTGCATCAGTCTATTCAAATCATCCTGGAGTGCTCTAGTGTCCTCATTAGAATGAATTGGACGGCCTATTTTGGTGTCATCAGCAAATTTGCTTATATCGCTATTTATTCCCTCATCTATGTTGTTTATGTGAATTGTGAACAACAACGGGCCCAACACTGACCCCTGAGGAACACCGCTTGTGATGTGCCCCATTCTGATTTCTCCCCATTTATGCAAACTCTCTGCTGTCTATTTGTCAGCCATGCCTTTACCCAGGAAAAATTTCTCCTCCTATTCCCTGTGCCTTAAATTTCCTCAACAGCCTCTGGTGTGGAACTCTATCAAAAGCCTTACTGAAGTCCATATACACAATATCATATTCATTAACATGATCTACCTCCTCAAACACCTTAGTGAAAAAAGTTAGTAAATTCGTAAGACAGGAACGCCCCTTTGTAAAACCGTGTTGAGATTCATTAACCCTTTGAGGGTTTTCGTCGTACTAGTACGTTTTACGAGTAGGGGTTTTTGACGTACTAGTACTCATAAATTCTAGCGGCCTCAAATCTAGTGGGAGAAAGCTGGTAGGCCTTCATATGAAAGAATGGGTCTATGTGGTCAGTGTGCACAGTCTAAAAAAAATCCTGCAGCACACAGTGCATAATGAGAAAAAAAAAACTTTGACCATTTTTTTTTAATAAATCAGCGACTTTGCAGTGTATTTTCGTATGGTATTTATTGTTGTATTCTAGTTTTCTTGGTCTCATTTTATAGAATGGAAGACATATTACAGAAATTGAGATGATTTTGACTGGTTTTACAAAGAAAGGTGCCTTGAAATTGAGCTCAAAGTAGCAGAAATGTTCGATTTTTACCAAACTTCAAAAGTAAACAAATCGTGCCAAGCGTGCAATACAAGTCAACTGGTGAGTCTAATATTCTTTCACAAGTGCACCAATAATATTTATACCATTTTTTACACTAATGCAGTAGTCTGCATAACAGTAAATCTTATATTTTTTGTGAAAATAAAAATTCAAAGTGGAAAGCAAAAGAATATAAGAGGGGACTTGAGACATGACTAATGACTAGAGGAAATGTCATTTTAGTGCCAGGAATGTCTTTCTTGTTTATTCTGGACCCTATTCCGAAATTGGCATCTTTTGAAATTTGTGTGAAATTGGCAAAATTGCTAAATTCTGACCACTGTACTGGATAGTTGAATTTCATAAATGAGTGGTTTCTTGCATCCATTCGATAGAAAAAATGGAGTTCTAGCGAAATATTCATGTTTTTTGTCGACTAGTACAGTGAAATTGGCCGAAAATGGGGCTCAAAGTGGGCAAAATCGCCGATGCGTAAACATCGCCGAGACCGCTAACTTTGCAAGAGCATAATTTCGTAAGTTTTCTATCAAATTTCAAACTTTTGGTGTCTTTATGATCGGGAAAAGATTCTCTATCTTTTCATAAGAGAAAATAATTTTTCTTTTTTTTTTAAATTTGGCCGACCCTGAGAACGAGTTTCGGAGAGGGCCTGTCGACCCTCAAAGGGTTAATCAATCTGTGCCTGTCAAGATGGCTACGAATTGCTTCGGCAATTATTGATTCCATAAATTTTCCCACTATGGAGGTAAGGCTTATTGGTCTATAGTTCGAAGCCAAGGACCTGTCACCCGCCTTGTAAATAGGTATTACATTTGCCATTTTCCACTTATCAGGCACTATGCCACTTTGTAGTGATATGTTAAAAAGATTAGCCAAAGGTATGCTAAGTTCCTCTTTACATTCCGTTAACACCCTTGCAAACAGTTCATCAGGACCTGGGGATTTGTTAGGTTTTAGTTTCTCTATTTGTCTGAGGACCATGTCACTAGTTACCGCAGTCGTACATAGTTTATTATCATCCTGTTCTACATAATCTATTATTTCAGGTATTTTCCTGGGTGAAAACTGAGAGGAAGTAGGTATTTAGAATTTCACACACATCCTTATCACTGTCAGTGATCTGACCAGAGTTACTCTTAAGTGGGCCAATCCTGTCCCTAATCTTACTTCTGTATACCTGAAATAACCCTTTTGGGTTAGTCTTTGAATCCCTTGCGACCTTAGCCTCATAATCCCTTATTGCTCTTCTTATTCTTTTCTTTATTTCTCTCTTTAACCCTTTGACTGTTTCCGACGTATAAATACGTCTTACGAGCCAATGTTTCTGACGTATTTATACGCATAAATTCTAGCAGCTTCAAATCAAGCAGGAGAAAGCTGGTAGGCCCACATGTGAGAGAATGGGTCTCCATGGTCAGTGTGCACCATATAAAAAAAATCGGGGAGCCAGTGGTGCATTGTGGGAATGCCATTTCAGTTGTCATTTTTCAGCATGTCTAGCGGTAAGAAATATGTGATTCCCCAGCAAATCTGGGACTCTTCTCTTCCCAAGTGATGCTCTAACACAGATGGAAGTGTCAGTGAAGATCAATTTCATGATTTGGAGGAGTTTGAGACCAAAAGCAATGGAGGAGGAGGAGGGGGAGGAGGGGAGGAAGAGGAGGAGGAGGAGGAGGAGAAGGAGGGAAGGAAGAGGAGGAGGAGGAGGAGGAGGAGGAGGAGGAGGAGGAGGAGGAGAAGAGGAGGAGGAGGAGGAGGAAGAAGAAGATGTAATAATATTGTTCCCTTGAAGCAAGAAAAAAAAAAGTCCACCCCATGACAGTGACAAGATAAGGGGAGATAACATCTGATAAGAGCTGACTTTGATGAGGGTAAAGGAGGGTAATATTACATGACCATTGCCCTCCCTTTGTTTTTGCTGGTACACAAACATTTCTGTCTGTCTATTTGTCTGTCTGTCAAGCTCCCTGTCTGTCCATCTAGCTCTCTGTCTCAGAGAGAGCCACAAGACTGTGTCATCACGTTTACTCACATCTTCAAGCAGAGTATAGCACTTTGTCTGGATTTCTTGGGTTATCCTAGGTAATTTACACTATGTATACTTGTATTTATGTGTACCTGTGAGACAGAGATAGGCAGACAGATAGAAAGAGAGACAGATTGAAAGATATAAAATGAGGGAGAAAGATAATTAGATAGAATGGAGGAGGGGAAGCAGCATCCGACCCCATTGTTTTGACAGGCGGTAGGGTAGTGACTAATGACACAATATGTCACTTTGACAGCTGCCGACTCCTGACTCAAAACAATTATAAGCCACACACTCGCACACAAGGAGGAGGAGGAGGAGGAAGAAGAAGAAGAGGAGGAAGAAGAAGAAGAGGAGGAAGAAGAAGAGGAGGAGGAAGAAGAAGAAGAGGAGGAAGAGGAGGAGGAAGAGGAGGAGGAAGAGGAGGAGGAAGAGGAAGAGGAGGAGGAAGAGGAGGAGGAAGAGGAGGAGGAAGAGGAGGAGGAAGAGGAGGAGGAAGAGGAGGAGGAAGAGGAAGAGGAGGAAGAGGAAGAGGAAGAGGAAGAAGAAGAAGAATTGTTTGTTTGTTTTTGTAAACAAGTTTTGTAAACAATATATTGATAATTATGTTTGTGTGCTTGTTGTGTTGTATACAACGAGTGTATATATATACATTGCACCTTACTTTGGTCTCATAGGCCACATAAGTTATGTGAAAAAATAAAATAGTGAAAAAAACAAAAAACCTTCAATTACAAGTAAACTAAAGTTTACCGGGTGAGCGGCAGTCGCCGCTGTTGCCATACGCGGCTCATTTTCTGCAAACTTCATGGCTCTATATCTCGGTAAGTACCGATGGCAAAAATTTTTTTTTTGGACTAAAACACTCAGAAAAATAATCTTAACATTTTCATAAGAAAAAATAATTTTTTTTTTTTTTGAATATTTGGCGACATAGAATGACAGTTTCAGAGAGGGACCTGAAACAGTCAAAGGGTTAATTGAACATATTGATTTCTTAACTGCCCATCACCTCTTTTGATACGCCTATATGTGCCTCTCTTTTGACCTATGAGATGTTTTAATCTATTGTTCATCCATTTGGGATCATTTTTGTTAGATCTAATTTCCCTACTCGGAGCAAAAGTTGTCTGGGCAGCTAGAACTATGCTCCGAAAAACGTCATATTGGCAACCAAGATCACCTACCTGACCCATAGTCAGGACATCCCAGTTTAGCCCACCCAGGTAATTTTTCAGTCCCATGAAGTCGGCCAAGCAAAAATCTGGGACAGATTTGATTGCAGTTATCTGGGTAATTCCATGATATATTAAAACTAAGTGATTTGTGATCACTTTCCCCAAGCTTATTAATTAGTGAATCTTTGTTGGCAAGAACCAAGTCAAGCAGATTGTTTCGTCTAGTTGGTTCTGCCACAACCTGTTCTAAAAAGCAATCCTGAACAGTATCAAGAAAGTCACTAGACTCAAGATTTCCTGTCATATTGTTCCAATCAATTTGTCTAAAGTTAAAATCTCCCATTATCACAATATTTTCATATCTACTGGTAGTGAACTGTATTGTAAATTTTATATCGCATACAGTATCATATGTTACTGTTATCTTTATGTATTGTCGACACAGTGGAATGGGAGAATTCCACTGATAGTTTCATCCTGCCAGAATGTAGTATAACCTATACCCTAAGTAAAGAGAAACAACTCAGGAACATGTGTAATACGTATCCGGCTGGCTGGCCGGGTGGGTGGGTGGGAGGGTAGCTGGTTGGCTGACTGGCTGACTAAATGTGGCTCTCTCTCTCTCTCTGTATATGTATATAGTATAAATTACCTAGGATAACCCAAAAAATCCAGACAGAGTGCTATACAGTGGATCTGTGCTCCAGTGCCCTAAATTAATAATAATATTAATAATAATTTATTATTATTACAATAATACATATGTACTACTACTAATAATATTATTATTAAACTGTAATGTAACAATCATGTCCACTCATTACTTAAAATATCTGTAGTCTTAATGTAGAGTAAGAGGTGAATAAACAAGATTAAATAAGAGAGAATGAGAGTGTAAAAGGTTGGCGAGTTATGTAAACAAACGCTGTTGTTGTTGTTGTTACCAGCCTGGACGCGAATGGTTTCTGTTTACTCTGTCAAGCCGACCAGAAAAACATCTCATACTTGTTAATTTATATGTTATGTAGCATGTTTATTATATAATTTTGAAAAGAAATCATAGATGGATTAAGTCAAATGTCTATATTAACGTTTTATACACATTTAATGCGCCTCCGTGATTATTGTTGTGTTATTATCATTATTAATATGGCATCTTCAAGACCAATTACACTCTTAATGAGTGGCTCTGAGACAGACAAGCAGACAGAAAGACACACAGGTAGACAGAAAGACACACAGGTAGACAGGAAGATGCACAAGTAGACAGAAAGTCACTCACAGGTAGGCATAAAGACAGACACACAAGTAGACAGACAGACACACAGGTAGACAGACAAACAGATGCACAGAGATACAGACAGACACATTACAGGCAGACAGATCCAGACAGGTTTATGTGCAGCAGTGAAAACAAATAGAGAGTTGGAGAGTAAGAGCCTTGCTTGCCACAATCTCCAGTGCAAGATTCAGACTTCATCTTAGGGGCCATGGTGAAATTTACTGTCCAGTTAGTACAGTTAATACAGTATGGTGCTGCTGATAGGGCAGGGTTACTCAAACTGATGCTGCCTGTATGGCGCATTGCCGCGGTGAGTATTGTCAAATATTTCACAGCCGTGTGCATCAGCCGGCCCAGCCCAGCTGCCAGATGCACGGTCGTAAGTCGAGTGGACGTATGTCGAGCAGGTCGTAAGTAGGATGGTAGGTGTACAAGTTCCTGTTTCACACTCACTTGGCAGGACAGTAGTACCTCCCTGGGTGGTTGCTGTCTACCAACCTACTACCTGCAACAAATATCACTTATATACAGCAAATGTAGAAACATCACAGTACATTATATGTAATTTATAAAAAATACAATGTAATTTATAGTTGACTTAATAAAGAGTATAATCTAGTTTGTCTCTACTTGCAGACTGCAACAATCCCTCAACTGCCTTTCAAAGGAAGCTAAACAAATTCCTCCAGGCAGATCCTGACCAACCAGGCTGTGATTCTTACTTTGGACATCATACTGCTAGCTAGCACTAGTTTCCTGACTGTTGAGGCCATCAACAAGGTCTGGTCATGGATTGGAGTGCCTGGGGTGGTGACCCTTGGAACTATCAACCGGTAAACTGAGGTTAACAGGTATAGTTGCTTGTTGGAAGGGATGTAGAAGTGACAGCAAGTCCAGACAACTGATCACACAGTAATAATTTTTTCTAATTATCTGGATGTTTTGTTAAAAATGTATCACCATATTATATATTGATGCTCTGCTATATTAAATATTTGTATTAGCAGCCTTTGTGTTTTTATTAATACTGTATATTTCTCAAAAGTGGTCCTGCTGAATTGCATCAGATTCAATACCATATGTGGAGAGAAATGGTATAAAACACCAACATAATGGATGGAGGTACAAATGCAGTATAATGCAGTCCTTTATTGACAATATTTCAGCCACACAGAGCCTTTATCAAGCCACAAACAGATCTACCTAGGGAGAGAATCTGTGTGTGTGTGTGTGTGTGTGTGTGTGTGTGTGTGTGTGTGTGTGTGTGTGTGTGTGTGTGTGTGTGTGTGTGTGTGTGTGTGTGTGTGTGTACTCACCTATTTGTGGTTGCAGGAGTCGAGTAATAGCTCCTTGCCCCGCCTCTTTACTTATTGCTTCTAGGTCCTCTCCCTGCTCCATGAGCTTCATCACACCTCATCTTAAAACTATGTATGGCTCCTGCCTCCACTATGTCACTTGCCAGACTATTCCACTTCCTACAACTCTATGACTAAAGAAATACTTCCTAACATCCCTTTAACTCATCTGAGTCTTCAACTTCCAATTGTGACCCCTTGTTTCTGTGTCCCATCTCTGGAACTTCCTGTCTCTGTCCACCTTGCCAATTCCTTGCAATATTTTGTATGTTATTATCATGTCGCCTCTAACCCTCCTGTCTTTCAGTGTCGTCAGGTCGATTTCCCTTAACCTTTCTTTGTAGGCACACAATTTATACACGGAGTCTTTGAGTGGCTGGGCCCACTCAGGGCACATGGACACGTTCAGAACAAAAGCCTTTAGACGAGTTTTTCGGCATTGGTAGAGCCAATATTTTGATGTCAAAGAGAACCATTAATCGATTTTGGCGTTAGACGATGCCGCCGTTAGTTGAGGGTCCACTGTACAGTGGGCTCTCAGGTAACGGCGGCATCGGTTAATGCCAAAATTAGATAGTGGCACGTTTTTGCATCAAAATATTGGCTTGGCTAACACCCAAGAACTCGGTTGAAGGCATTCGTCCCAAACGTGTCCGCATGGTCTGAGCCCATGTAAAGCCAGTGTGCCATTGTTTACAAGCCAGTAGGATGATTCCTCGCATACATGTGATATATTTTGTATTATTCCATTGTTTTTAGTGCTTGTAACTGCTAAATAAGCCACCATGGGCCCAAAGAAAGCTTCTAGTGCCAGCTCTATGGTAAAGGGGGAAAGAAGCACAATAGAATTCAAGAAAAAACTCGTAGCAGAGTACCAAAGTGGAGAAGGAAGAGAGAGGGGTGGATGTGCCTTCCGCAGTGATTCAGTGATTCTATGATATGTACGATACTAAAGCAACAGGTATCGATAAAGGCTATAGTGCCAGCCAGCGATAAAGTGTAGAATTAAGAGTATAGCAAGTAAGTTAAGCAAGTAAGTGATAGAAACACAACACGAAAGTAACTCTGGAATGTGTATAGGGCTGCTGAATGTATGCCGCCCTGCTATGTATCTTCCACCACCCTAAACCTCTGCCAGCATCTCCTCCATCAAACTAACTAATTAAACTAACATCTCCTCCAGGGTGAGTGTAAATATAAAGGAGTAAGTATAAATGTAAATGTAAGTGTAAATATAAAAGTGTAAGTACAGTATAAAAGTAAATATAAGTGTAAATATAAAAAGACCCCAATGGAAATACGTAAGTCGCTAACTTTTTTGGGTTATCCTAAGTACTTTACACATATGCTGCTATGTATGATAATCTATGTACTTAACTGTATTTGTGTATACTTGAACAAACTTATTTATAAATGAAAATGTAAATATTTCTTATATATGAATTAAAATGTAAATATTTCATATTTATAAATTACATACATTGTTAAAGTGTGATAGTGTTGGTGGGTTCTGCTGGTGCCTCCACCACCACTATGTACGGCTTCTCTCAGAGGCCCTTATAAACCCAGCAATAACACTTCCATCACTTTACTCCTCTCATACATTATGACTTATTTTATTCTATTGAAGCATAATAAACTCGTCTCCCTCTTCCCTCCCACCTGTCTTCCATACACCAACAGAGTTGAATAACTATAGGCCAATATCCAATTTACACCCTCTCTCAAAAATTTTCGAAAAATTAATTCATAAACGAATCTACTCCTACCTCATCTCCCAAAACATTCTTAACCCCTGCCAATTTGGATTCAGGCCTAATAAAAATACTAATGATGCTATTATACACATGCTAGAACATATATACACTGCAATAGAGAAAAAAGAAGCCCCACTGGGGATCTTCATTGACTTACGTAAAGCTTTTGATACAGTTGACCATGACTTGCTCCACGTAAAATTGTCACACTATGGTATTAGAGGGCACTCCCTCAACTACCTCAAGTCTTACCTCAGCAACAGAAGCCAATATGTGTACGCAAATGGGGCAAGCTCTTCCGCACAACCAATGACAGTTGGTGTCCCACAGGGAAGTGTCCTTGGCCCTCTTCTCTTTCTCCTATACATAAATGACCTACCAAATGCTTCGCAATTACTCAAACCCACACTTTTTGCAGATGACACTACATACGTCTTCTCTCACCCGAGCCCAGTCACGCTAGCCAATACTGTAAACACCGAATTACAGAAAATATCTACCTGGATGAGGACTAACAAACTTACACTAAACATTGACAAAACCTACTTCATTCAGTTTGGTAACAGAGCTACAGATGTACCTCTTAACATAACGATAAACAGATCACCTATCACAAAGCTAACAGAGGGAAAATTCTTAGGAATCCACCTCGATAATAGACTCAAATTTCATACACATGTACAACAAATTTCTAAGAAAATTTCCAAGACTGTAGGCATACTATCGAAGATACGGTACTATGTTCCACAGTCAGCCCTCCTGGCCCTTTATCACTCTCTTATTTACCCCTATCTCACCTATGGAATTTGTGCATGGGGCTCAACAACAATTAACCATCTCAGACCACTAATTACCCAACAAAAGGCTGCAGTTAGAATGATAACAAATTCTCACTACAGGCAACACACTCCACCAATATTCAAAACACTCAACCTACTCACCATACAAAACATCCATACTTATTATTGCACCTATTACATACATAGAACACTTAACTCTGATATTAACCCTCCCCTCAAACATCTCCTTGCCAACCTCAACAGAACACATGACCATAACACAAGGCATCTTACGCTATGCAAAAACTCAATGCACATAAAAGGCCCTAAAATCTGGAATTCATTACCTGTAAATATAAAAGAAACACTACCTGTTTATAAATTCAAGTCTCTTCTCAAAGTTCACTTACTCACTCAAAACCAAATAAATACTGAATAACTGAACCTTATAAATTGTATATCCAAAATGTTACTCACAATTATATCACATAAATGTTAAACGTAGGACCCAATCTAACTTTGTTATTTTTTTAAATACACGTCCTCGAAAGGGTTGGAGAGAGGGGGTAAAGGAGGTTTTGTGGGTAAGGGGCTTGGACTTCCAGCAAGCGTGCGTGAGCGTGTTAGATAGGAGTGAATGGAGACGAATGGTACTTGGGACCTGACGATCTGTTGGAGTGTGAGCAGGGTAATATTTAGTGAAGGGATTCAGGGAAACCGGTTATTTTCATATAGTCGGACTTGAGTCCTGGAAATGGGAAGTACAATGCCTGCACTTTAAAGGAGGGGTTTGGGATATTGGCAGTTTGGAGGGATATGTTGTGTATCTTTATATGTGTATGCTTCTAGACTGTTGTATTCTGAGCACCTCTGCAAAAACAGTGATAATGTGCGAGTGTGGTGAAAGTGTTGAATGATGATGAAAGTATTTTCTTTTTGGGGATTTTCTTTCTTTTTTGGGTCACCCTGCCTCGGTGGGAGACGGCCGACTTGTTGAAAAAAAAAAAAAAAAAAAACCTAACAGGATACTCCATTCTACTGAATGAACAGCAATGCATGCAACCATATGACCTGTCTTTATAATACTCATTTGTGCTTTATAGTTATCTATTTACAATAATGTCTTATCACTGATTTCATCAATGCTTAGTTAATCTTAAGTTAATTTTAAGCCAGCCCGTAATGCTATGCATATAAGTGGGTTTGGCATGCTGCTCTTACCTGTATTTTTTTTGTACCTCTGTATGTATGCTAAAATTTCTAAATAAAAAATAAAATAAAATAAAATGAAGGTAAGTGTGATGATAAATGTTCATTTATTCATTTTATTAGTGCTTTATACTTGTCATTGTTTTCTGTACGTATTTTTTTTTTTAACAAGTCGGCTGTCTCTCACCAAGGCAGGGTGACCCAAAAAGAAAGAAAATCCCCGAAAAGAAAATACTTTCATCATTCAACTCTTTTACCTCACTCACACATAATCACTGTTTTTGCAGAGGTGCTCAGAACACAACAGCTTAGAAGCATATATGTATAAAGATACACAACATATCCCTCCAAACTGTATGTACATATATCTATATTTAATCTTTAAAAAAAATATTTTTTGTTAATACTTTTGGCTGTCTGAAATGGATTAGTTGGGTTTCCATTATTTCTTATGGAAAAAATTAATTAAGCAAAAGGTAAAATTAGTTAAACGCAAGCTCTCTGGAACATATTAATGCTGTTACTCGAGGATGCACAGTGTTTAGATAAAGGCAGGGAGGTTTTTATTGCATTTATGGATTTAGAAAAGGCATATGATAGAGTGGATAGGGGAGCAATGTGGCAGATGTTGCAAGAATATGGAATAAGTGGTAAGTTACTAAATGCTGTAAAGAGTTTTTATGAGGATAGTGAGGCTCAGGTTAGGGTGTGTAGAAGAGAGGGAGACTACTTCCCGGTAAAAGTAGATCTTAGACAGGGATGTGTAATGTTATCATAGTTGTTTAATATATTTATAGACGGGGTTGTAAAAGAAGAGAGGGGTGGGATTAAATTATGGGGAATTAAATACAAAATGGGAAGTGACACAGTTACTTTTTACTGATGATACTGTGCTTATGGGAGATTCTAAAGAAAAATTGCAAAGGTTAGTGGACGAATTTGGGAATGTGTGTAAAGGTAGAAAGTTGAAAGTGAACATAGAAAAGAGTAAGGTGATGAGAGTATCAAATGATTTAGATAAAGAAAAATTGGATATCAGATTGGGGAGGAGGAGTATGGAAGAAGTGAATGTTTTCAGATATTTGAGAGTTGACGTGTCAGTGAATGGATTTATGAAGGATGAGGTTAATCATAGAATTGATGAAGAAAAAAAGGCGAGTGGTGCGTTGAGGTATATGCGGAGACAAAAAACGTTATCTATGGAGGCAAAGAAGACAATGTATGAAAGTATAGTAGTAGAATGACATGGAGAGCATATAAATCTGTAGGGGAAGGAAGGCGGTAAAGGAGGTTTTGTGGGTGAGGGGCTTGGGCTTCCAGCAAGCATACGTGAGCGTCTTTGATAGGAGTAAATGGAGACGAATGTTATTTGGGACCTGATGAGCTGGTGGAGTGTGAGCAGGGTAATATTTAGTGAAGGGATTCAGTGAAACTGGTTATTTTTATATAGCTGGACTTGAGTCTTGGAAATGGGAAGTACAATGCCTGCACTTTAAAGGAGGGGTTTGAGATATTGGCAGTTTTGAGGGATATGTTGTGCATTGTTTTACGTATATGCTTCTAAACTGTTGTATTCTGAGCACCTCTGCAAAAACAGTGATTATGTGTGAGTGAGGTGAAAGTGTTGAATGATGTTGAAAGTATTTTCTTTTTGGGGATTTTCTTTCTTTTTGGGTTACCTTGCCTTGGTGGGAGATGGCCGAATTGTTAAAAAAATATATATACATGTATATACAGTGGAACCTTGACTTACGAGTGTCCCAACTTACGAGTTTTTGAGATATGAGCAGTCCCTGGGTCGATTTTTTGCTCTGAGTTAGAAGCCAACATTTGTTGAGAAATGGTTTACCAGCTAAGGTTAAAGATTAAATATGGGGAGTACTTAGCTGATTAAACAGCTATCGTCCACACAGCCGCCCCTGCAGACGAGGTCTTGAGAAGCTATCGAAGTCACTTCTCAACGGGCTGCAAAAGATTATATTATGTATGATTATAAATTACCCCTAGGGGGTGTTATGTCAGCATATTTCATTCACTGATGGCTGACGTACATACTTGTGTGGACTCAAAAGTCTGCACCTCACTGCCGACTATAGGTTGATTACAAACTCCTTGCGACACAAGAACTGCGCAGTCCCCCGTACTACAAGAAATTCATAACCCACCTTGCTCTTGTAGCATGAGCTATGGTGTTCTTTACACCCTCGACAGGTATCGGTGGCTTGATAGAAGCTGAAGTGTCCGTGGATGTCTACGTCTTCCATAGTCTAGGAATGCTGTACGCACACTGGTACACTATGTTCCACAAGGTTTGTCTTTATTGTTCACAATCTTATCACTAAAGAAGCTGATCACACTTCTCTAAGTGTTTATCGTGTTTTGTGAGACACTTTGTTCACACTAATGCACGGATCAGTGTTCTTTGTTGGTTATCCTGGCACCAGTGTGACTCCCAGTAGGGTGAAAAGTAATCTGACCTCACAGCGTCCTACGCCGCTGCAGTGCCCCTCGAACATAAAGAAAAGCTGACCTAGTACTTTTGCTTCCTTGCCACTTCCTCCATGAAGCAAAGCAGAATGCTTGATTCTTGCTATCTCAAGCATAGACAACAATGTACACTATCTTTACCATGGTAATAAAGTGGGAGCAGGATTTTCCTTAATTGTCCTGCTAAAGTAAGAGATGGGCTGTCTTTTATTAAACTACATTTTGCAACATTGGACTCTTGCAAGGAGCGGCGGTCGCTTGACCATGTCACATACTCGTATTGCATCTGGGATCAATTACTTGCTGTAGCAGTAAACAAGATGCTTTCCCCTTCTGAGAGGGCTGGGCCCCTCAGGGCTGAAAGGGGCTGAAGGGGGCTGATACCCCCCTCCTGGAGAAAATTTCTCCACACTGGGGGGCGGCGGAAGTTCGCTGCAGGTGAACTATTCATCACTTAACATTAATTTGATTTTCTCACTCACCACCACTGCTGCTTGTCTTTTCTGAACAGCTTTAGTCTGTGTGGTTTCTTGAGAATCACTAATTTGGTTTTCAACACTGTGTAATTCTAATGGCACTAGTTTATTTATTGTCCTCTTGGTTTAGAAAGACACGTTAGCAAACACTGACATATTTATTAGAAAATGTTTCGGTCCTGGGACCGTGATCACTTCTAACGTACAGAGATAGAAAGACATTGTATATATAGGCAGAGAGTGAGGTGTGAGTGACGCACTTGTCGGTATTTATTACCAAGGTTTATACCATTGTCCGCTTATTCACTACATCTTTGCTCGAAACATCAACTGTCCTGATGATTCCATTTGCATCAGGATATATGGTCACAATGTTTCCAAGTGGCCATTGGGACCTTGGACCATCATTGTCAATAATCACTATGTCACCAGGTCTTAAGGACTTAGGATTTTCAGGAACACCAGCTCCATAGAAGTGTTCTCTCAATGAGGTGAGATAGTCTTCTCGCCAAATTTTCTCCCAACATTCAGTCACTTTATTAAGATGTTTGAATTTACGTCTGAGTTGCTCAGGTTCGAAATAAGTAGGATCCTCTATAATTTCTTTATCATTCATGGGAGGAACAGGTTCGAGCCTTCTGCCATGGAGTAAATGAGATGGGCTTAACACTTCTAAATTGTCCAGATCATCGGTAACATGATATGTATGTAAGGGATGGGGTACACTCTCTGGGGCAGAGGTGGTCGCATTTGCCAACTCGATCAAGAGGGCCACTGCTGATTTGTCTAGGATTTTAAACTGATAGAAGATAGAGGTATGGTTGTGTGTAGGAAATAGACAGGGTGCAGCACTGAAGTTGAAAACAGTAAATGTTTAAAAGACTATTCATCATAAAGTTACAAATACAGACAATGGAACTGGTGAGCAAACAGAGAGAGACTAGCTTCCTTAAGGTTTACCATAGTATCTTTACTAATAGTAGGAGTGCAAGAAATAAGATAGATGAGCTAAGATTAAATGCAAATGCAGGAAGCATAGATATTACTGCTATAACAGAGACCTGGTTCAATACGAAAGACAGAGAAATGCCTTCTGAATGCCACATACAAGGCGATAAATTATTCCACATTGATAGGGTCAACAGGAAGGGTGGTGGAGTAGCGATGTATGTCAGAAATAATTTAACTTGTTGCATTAGACAAGATATGAAATTAGAAGTGTCAGCCACTGAATCTGTGTGGCTACAGCTTCTGGAGGGCAGTGAAAAGCTAATCTTGGGTGTGATTTACAGGCCCCCAAACCTTGATAAGGAGATCAGGAAACTTCTATGTGATGAAATTCGTAAGGCATTTACATTCGAAATTGTGCTAATGGGAGATTTTAACAGGATTTGACAGGAAATTTAGAGTCAAGTGACTTTCTTGATAGGATTCAGGATTAAAAAAAAAACAGCTTGTGACAGAACCAACTAGATGAAATAACCTGCTTGACTTGGTTCATGCCAGCAGGGAATCACCAATTAATAATCTTGAGGTTAATGATGAGCTTGGGGAAAGTGATCATAAATCACTCAGTTTTAATATATCATGGGATTACTCTCATAATGGCAATCAAGTCTCTGTTCCTGACTTCTGCTTGGCTGATTTCATAGGACTGAGATATTACTTGGGTGGGCTGAACTGAAATGATCTGACTAAGGGTAAGGTAGGAGGTGATGGTTGCTGATATGACATTTTCTAGAACAGTTCTAGCTGCTCAGACAACTTGTGTTCCAAACAGAAAAATCTGACCAAGCAAAGCTGATTCTGAATTAATAAATAATAAATTAAAATATTTCACTTGTCAAAAGAGAGGCATATATAGGCGAATCAAAAGAGGAGAGGGGCAGTTAAAAAATCAATATATTCAGTTAAAGAGAGAAATACAAAAGGGAATAAGAAAAGCAAAGAGTAATTATGAGGTTAAAGTCACAAGAGAATCGAAGACTAATCCAAAAGGTTTATCTCAGGTATATAGAAGTAAGATTAGGGACAAGATAGGCCCACTAAAAAGTTACTCGTGTCAGCTCCACGAACCAGTCAGTGCAGGAGTTTACACTATACCCTGTGGAGGCTGTGACAAGATTTACGTAGGTGAAACAGCAAGAAACCTCGACACCCGCCTCAATGAACACATTTACGCATGTAGGAATGATAACTTGAACAACGCCTGAGTACAACACCGAAATTCCACCAATCATCTCATGAAATTCAGAGACGCCCAATTAGTGATCAAAGAAACTAATTTCCGCAGACGCAAGTGCCTTGAATCAGCACTGATCGCTGTTTCGAATACAATTAAACAAAACAACGGCAGCTTCACCATCTCCGAAGTCTTAGCAAGAATCCTCCTGAAAACAGTAAACCCTGCCATCACATAGTCTCTCCTGTTATACTACACAAAGCACATTACAGAGAGTGAACACTGAAACAAGCTGCCTCTTACTACTCTGTATTTGTCCAAACTATTTTTATGTTACCCAAGTAATAGCTTTTATATCCTTTTACCACCACCACCACCGCCACCGCCGCCGCCGCCGCCGCCGCCACTGCCACTGCCACTACTACTACTACTACTACTACTCAAATAGTCTGAAATGTTTCACTTCTAATCTTGAGTCTTGTGACTTCCTGGGTTAAGTCTAGAGGTTATATAATAGATTGTGAGTAAATCAACAAGGAAAATATCTGGTGTTGACTGGTGTAACTAGACAAACTTTTCTCTACATCAACACTTGCCAGACAATAATAAAGAAAATTTAGTGTTGTACAGTGTAAACAATATACGATATTCGTCACGAAAATAACGTCAAATAAAATCTGTGTTAAGTGAATATATCAAAGACTGAACAACACTTGGCACAAAAAAGCCTACATTAAAATTAATGAAGACGGTAATAAATACATAAATATAATTATTGTTTATAAATATTTGTTTATTATTTTAAATTCATTCATCACATTGTCGCAAAAACAAACATCAAAGTGTAATAAAATGAACTCACAAAAGCAAGAGGAAAAGTAGAAAGATAGTGCTTGACCTGGTGACCATCAGAGCCCCAGAGCTGGATCTCAACAGTGTCTGTGTGCCATCCTAATCCATTCTTACTTTATGAGTAAAGGATAATTACCTATTTGTAATTAACTGATATTAATTATTTGTTATTATAACTAATGTTATACTTTACAATACATGTGCTCACAACTTTCTCCTGGAGCTCATAACACTACTTAAATACTCAGTAAAACAATATTTCTGGAATCTTGTTCATTACTGTCATATTCCATCGCGCTGGAAGGGTTTCCCTCTCATATTCAGTTGTCATGTACGGATTTCCCTGTCATATTCCATCATTCTGGACGGATTTTCCAGTCATTTTAAATAGTTCTGAACGGGTTTTCCTCTCAAATTCCATCGTTCTAGACGGATTTAGTTGCCATATTCCGTCCTTAAGGTTGGGTTTCCCTGTCATATTCCATTG
Source organism: Cherax quadricarinatus (assembly GCF_038502225.1). NCBI lineage: Eukaryota > Metazoa > Arthropoda > Malacostraca > Decapoda > Parastacidae > Cherax > Cherax quadricarinatus. The sequence goes on from NC_091301.1 coordinate 47,914,204, forward strand.
TTCTGGAAGGGTTTCCCTGTCATATTCTGTTGTTCTGGACGGGTTTCCTTGTCATATTCCATTGTTCTGGACGGGTTTCCCTGTCATATTCCATTGTTCTGGAGGGGTTTTCCTGCCATATTCCATTGCTCATGACGGGTTTTTCCTGTCATATTCAGTCATTCAGGAGGGCTTTCCTTGTCATATTCGATCGTTAAAGAGGAGTTGCCCTTTCATATTCGATCGCGCTAGACATGTTTCCTTGCCATATTCCATCGTTATTCACGGGTTTTCCTATCATATTCCATTTTTATGTATGGGTTTCCCTGTCATGTTACATGGTTCTAGACGGGTTTCTATGTCATATTCCTTTGTCCTGGTTGGATTTCAGTCTCATATTCCAATCGCCCTGGATGACTTTCCTGGTAATATTCCATCGTTCTGGATGGGTTTTCCTCTCATATTCCATTGTTCTGGATTTGTTTCCCTGTCATATTTAATTGTTTTGGATGGGTTTTCCTTTCATATTCCTTTGTTCTGAATGGTTTTCCCTCTCATATTTCACCGATCTGGACATATTTCACTGTCATATACCATCCTTCTGGATGGGTTTCCATGTCATATTCCCTGTTTGCGACGAGTTTCCATGTCATATTCTTTTATTCTGGATGGATTTCCCTGTCATATTTCTTCGTTCATGATGGTTTTCCCTGTCACATTCCATCGTTCTGGACGGGTTTCCTTCTCACATTCAGTCGCACTGAACAAGTTTCCCTCTCATATTCCATCAATCTAGACGAGTTTCCCTGTCATATTCCATCGTTCCGGACGGGTTTCCCTGTCATATTCCATCGTTCCGGACGGGTTTAAATGTCACATTCCATCTATCAGGACGGGTTTCTCTGTCATATTCTCTTGTTCCGGACTGGTTTCCCTCTCGTATTTCATTTTTCTGTTTACCTGGAGTTTACCTGGAGAGAGTTCCGGGAGTCAACGCCCCCGCAGCCCGGTCTGTGACCAGGCCTCCTGGTGGATCAGAGCCTGATCAACCAGGCTGTTGCTGCTGGCTGCACGCAAACCAACGTACGAGAAACAGCCCGGCTGATCAGGAACTGACTTTAGGTGCTTGTCCAGTGCCAGCTTGAAGACTGCCAGGGGTCTGTTGGTAATCCCCCTTATGTGTGCTGGGAGGCAGTTGAACAGTCTCGGGCCCCTGACACTTATTGTATGGTCTCTTAACGTGCTAGTGACACCCCTGCTTTTCATTGGGGGGATGGTGCATCGTCTGCCAAGTCTTTTGCTTTCATAGTGAGTGATTTTCGTGTGCAAGTTCGGTACTAGTCCCTCTAGGATTTTCCAGGTGTATATAATCATGTATCTCTCCCTCTGCGTTCCAGGGAATACAGGTTTAGGAACCTCAAGCGCTCCCAGTAATTGAGGTGTTTTATCTCCGTTATGAGCGCTGTGAAAGTTCTCTGTACATTCTCTAGGTCGGCAATTTCACCTGCCTTGAAAGGTGCTGTTAGTGTGCAGCAATACTCCAGCCTAGATAGAACAAGTGACCTGAAGAGTGTCATCATGGGCTTGGCCTCCTTAGTTTTGAAGGTTCTCATTATCCATCCTGTCATTTTTCTAGCAGATGCGATTGATACAATGTTATGGTCCTTGAAGGTGAGATCCTCCGACATGATCACTCCCAGGTCTTTGACGTTGGTGTTTCGCTCTATTTTGTGGCCAGAATTTGTTTTGTACTCTGATGAAGATTTAATTTCCTCATGTTTACCATATCTGAGTAATTGAAATTTCTCATCGTTGAACTTCATATTGTTTTCTGCAGCCCACTGAAAGATTTGGTTGATGTCCGCCTGGAGCCTTGCAGTGTCTGCAATGGAAGACACTGTCATGCAGATTCGGGTGTCATCTGCAAATTAAGACACGGTGCTGTGGCTGACATCCTTGTCTATGTCGGATATGAGGATGAGGAACAAGAGGGGAGCGAGTACTGTGCCTTGTGGAACAGAGCTTTTCACCGTAGCTGCCTCGGACTTTACTCTGTTAACGACTACTCTCTGTGTTCTGTTAGTGAGGAAATTATAGATCCATCGACTGACTTTTCCTGTTATTCCTTTAGCACGCATTTTGTGCGCTATTACGCCATGGTCACACTTGTCGAAGGCTTTTGCAAAGTCTGTATATATTACATCTGCATTCTTTTTGTCTTCTAGTGCATTTAGGACCTTGTCGTAGTGATCCAATAGTTGAGACAGACAGGAACGACCTGTTCTAAACCCATGTTGCCCTGGGTTGTGTAACTGATGGGTTTCTAGATGGGTGGTGATCTTGCTTCTTAGGACCCTTTCAAAGATTTTTATGATATGGGATGTTAGTGCTATTGGTCTGTAGTTCTTTGCTGTTGCTTTACTGCCCCCTTTGTGGAGTGGGGCTATGTCTGTTGTTTTTAGTAACTGTGGGACGACCCCCGTGTCCATGCTCCCTCTCCATAGGATGGAAAAGGCTCATGATAGGGGCTTCTTGCAGTTCTTGATGAACACAGAGTTCCATGAGTCTGGCCCTGGGGCAGAGTGCATGGGCATGTCATTTATCGCCTGTTCGAAGTCATTTGGCGTCAGGATAACATCGGATAGGCTTGTGTTAATCAAATTTTGTGGCTCTCTCATAAAAAATTCATTTTGATCTTCGACTCTCAGTCTGGTTAGCGGCTTGCTAAAAACTGAGTCATATTGGGACTTGAGTAGCTCACTCATTTCCTTGCTGTCATCTGTGTAGGACCCATCTTGTTTAAGTAGGGGCCCAATACTGGACGTTGTTCTCGATTTTGATTTGGCATAGGAGAAGAAATACTTTGGGTTTCTTTCGATTTCATTTATGGCTTTTAGTTCTTCCCGCGATTCCTGACTCCTAAAGGATTCTTTTAGCTTAAGTTCGATGCTTGCTATTTCTCTGACCAGTGTCTCCCTACGCATTTCAGATATATTGACCTCTTTTAGCCGCTCTGTTATTCTTTTCCGTCACCTGTAAAGGGAGCGCCTGTCTCTTTCTATTTTACATCTACTCCTCCTTTTTCTTAGAGGAATAAGCCTTGTGCATACATCGAGTGCCACCGAGTTAATCTGTTCTAGGCATAAGTTGGGGTCTGTGTTGCTTAGTATATGTTCCCAGCTTATATCGGTTAGGACTTGGTTTACTTGGTCCCACTTTATGTTTTTGTTAATGAAGTTGAATTTGGTGAATGCTCCCTCGTGACTAGTCTCATTATGTCGGTCTGGGGCTCCACGCATACATGTCTGAACCTCAATTATGTTGTGATCTGAGTATATTGTTTTTGATATGGTGACATTTCTTATCAGATCATCATTGTTAGTAAAGATGAGGTCTAGTATATTCTCCAGTCTAGTAGGCTCTATTATTTGCTGGTTTAAATTGAATTTTGTGCAGAGATTTAAAAGCTCGTGTGAGTGTGAGTTTTCATCAGAGCTGCCTCCTGGTGTTATTACTGCAACAATATTATTTGCTATATTCCTCCATTTTAGGTGCCTTAAGTTGAAATCCCCCAGGAGCAAGATGTTGGGTGCAGGAGCTGGAAGATTTTCCAGACAGTGGTCAATTTTTAACAGCTGTTCCTGGAATTTCTGGGATGTTGCATCCGGAGGCTTGTAGACTACCACAATGACTAGGTTTTGGTTCTCGACCTTTACTGCTAAAACTTCCACTACATCATTTGAGGCATTAAGCAGTTCTGTGCAAACAAGTGACTCTGCAATGTACAGGCCAACCCCCTCCTCTTTTGCCTGTTCACTCTGTCACATCTGTATAGGTTGTAACCTGGGATCCATATTTCGTTGTCTGTATGGGTTTCTTAATCATATTCCATCGTTTTGGACAGGTTTCCATGCCATATTCAGTTGTTCTAGAGGGAGTTCCATGTCATATTCCATTGATCCCGACGAAATTCTCTCTCATGTTCCACTGTGCTGAACATGTCTCCTTGTCATACTGCATTGTTCTGCACTGTTTTTCTGGTCACATTCCGCCATTCTGGACGAGTTTCCCCTATCATATTACATCGTCCTGTACATTTTCTATGTCATATTCCATCTTTATGAATGGGTTTCTGTAAGTAAGTTTACTCAGGTATACATACAGTTACATACTGGTCTGCATGATTTTTTTTATTGACTCTGTTGTATGTTTTTCGGTGTATATATGGAAAATAGTGATTCATTGTGTTTTTTATTCATCTCTATCACATCAGGTTGTCAAGTTATACTGAAATGTTACTTTTCTCTTTTCGTATAACATAAGTAATGAGAAAGTGGTATATTACCAATTAAAATGTTTACCTTATATTGAGCTAAATGTTAAATCTATCTGTCTTTATTTTCAGATTATTAATATGTCTAGAGGCTGCATAAATTCACCAGACATATTTTACTATGTCTGCGGGCAATTCACCCCTTCAGATTCCCGGAGCAACATGACTCGTTTATTGAAGTGCTGATACTTTGCTTATTTTGGCTGCAAACTTGGGGACCAGAACAAACCATTTGCACCACACAAAGCTTGCAAGAGTCATTGGAGTACCAATAGTATGGCAGGAGTAGATGAACCACAATTCAAATTCAAATTCAAATTCAAAGTTTATTCTCTATAAAGATTACAATGTTGAATTTACAGAATTTGGTTGTTGTGTGGTTTACATGTAGTTAAATAATGATTACAGAGTGTAACACTAGAACGCCTAGCATGGCTAGGCATTTCGGGCAGACTTAGTTTAATTCTTTATTTTAAAATATTACAAATTATGAGGTAAGTTGGTATTATGGCTAAGTGACTAAATACTAGTTTGTGAGTTTAGCAATGTGAATGCTTTTGTTTTGGCACAGTACATAGTTTCAGTATTGGAGTATCATAGGATTCATTATTTTAAGATTGAGATTAATATTTCTGTTTATGGTCAAATGGGTGAGTGAGTGTAAGTGTGAACCACCAGGTGGTATTCGTGTAGTTAGTTGATGGGGTTTATCAGGGAGATAAGATGTTTTCTAATGGTAGTTTTGAAGGTGATGAATGTGTCTGCAGTTCTAGAGTTCTCAGGTAGGGTGTTCCAGATTTTAGGGCCTTTGACATACATTGAATTTTTGTAAAGGTTTAGTCAGACATGGGGAATGTCGTAGAGATGTTTGTGTCTGGTGTTATGCCTGTGGGTTCTGTCACAACTATCAAGAAAGCGTTTTAGGTCAAGGTTGATATTGGAGTTTAAGGTCTTGTAGATGTAGATTGCACAGTAGTAAGTGTGGATGTACTGAACAGGGAGTAAGTTTAGATCTATGAAGAGTGGGGGGCTGTGTTGCCAGGGATGGGATTTAGTGATTATTCTTACTGCAGCTTTTTGTTGGGTTATTATTGGCTTTAGGTGTGTTGCTGCAGTTGATCCCCAAGCACAAATAGCATAGGTGAGGTATGGATAAATAAGTGAGTGGTATAGTGTGAGAAGGGCATTTTGCGGCACGTAGTATCGTATCTTGGAGAGGATCCCAACTGTTTTGGATACTTTTTTGGTTATGTGTTGGATATGGGTGCTGAAATTCAGGTTGTTGTCAAGGTATAGGCCTAGGAATTTGCCCTCATTATGTCTGGTAATTAGAGTGTTGTCGATCTTAATGTTAATTTGTGCATCTCCTGCTCTGCTACCAAACATAATATAGTAGGTTTTGTCAGTGTTAAGCGTAAGTTTATTGGCTGTCATCCAAGTCGATATTTTGATCAGCTCCTCGTTAACAATGGTGTTGAGGGTGGCAAGATTAGGGTGAGAGATGACATAAGTCGTGTCGTCAGCAAAGAGAATGGGTTTCAGGTGTTGGGATACGTTTGGAAGATCATTGATGTATATGTGGAAGAGCAGGGGACCAAGGACACTTCCCTGCGGAACTCCAGTATCAAGTGGCCGTGTTGTTGATGCTGTGTCTTTAATGGTAACATACTGATACCTATTAGTAAGGTAAGATTTGAAATAAGAAAGCGCATGGCCTCTTATACCATAATGGTCAAGTTTGTGGAGTAGGATGTCGTGGTCTACTGTGTCAAAAGCTTTTCTTAGGTCAATAAAAATTCCTAGTGGATATTCCTTATTTTCCAATGCTGTGTAAAGCAGATCTAGCATTTTTATGATTGCATCATTAGTGCTTTTATTTTTCCTAAATCCAAATTGGCGGGGGTTGAGTATGTTTTGTGCTGTTATAAATGAATATAGTCTCCTGTGCATGAGTTTCTCAAAGATTTTGGATAGCAATGGTAAGTTTGATATTGGCCTATAGTTGTTTAAGTCTGTAGGGTCACCACCTTTATGTATTGGTGTAACCCTTGCCATCTTGAGTAGTTTCGGGAAGGTGCTAGTTTCTAGTGACATGTTAAAAAGTAATGAAATAGCATGCGAAAGGATATGGGCCGCTCGCTTGTACAGTAATGGTGGGACATTAGACAGATTCCCTGAGTTGTTTTTAAGTGACTTTATAATCTCGGTGACTTCCGAGGGCTCAGTTGGTGCAAGATAGAAGGAATTTGGGAAATTCCCATCTAGGTAGTCCCCATGTTACTTTTGTATAACTATTGTAGCTGGATTCAACAAGAAGACTAAAGATCACATAATATACCCAAATATTCCTTCAGCAATAAGACCTGTTCCACACACTGAAGATATTCCTGTACCTGTGCCACCTGAGACATGGCCTTACACTCCCTCATACCTAGCAGCTACCTCCCTCGCCCACCATAATGATCACTATCTCTTAACTTACACTCTCTCATACCTAGCAGCTACATGCTCTCTCTCACCTCTCTTCCTTAATTAATACACTTGTATGTCTATTGTCGAGTAGTAGACTGAACATATCTTTTTTTGCCCAGTTTAAAGCGCATACCTGGAGTATACCTGGAGAGGGTTTCGGGGATCAACGCCCCCGCGTCTCGGTCTGTGACCAGTTATTTGACTGTATATTGTAGCTCTAGTAATATTGCTTAAAGTTAATGAAGCAGCTATGTGTGTTAAACGTTTCAGAGATGTACTTTAAAGGTCTACTGTTTATAAATTAGTAGAAAACAGCAAGAAGCAGCAGAGTGTTGGCTTAATTAATAAGTTGAAGGTTAGACGTCGCAACAACAACAGTAACAGAAACAGCAGCAGCAGCAGCAACAACATCGACATCAATACTTATATACATATGCAGATCCCACTATTATATATACGAGTAACAGCAGAAAAAAATCGTGCTGTTATACGTAGTAATATCAGAGATTCAGAGATCACACTGTTATACACAGGAACATCAGATACAAAGACCACACTGTTCTACACAGTAACACCAGATATAGAAATATAACACTCATGCACTGTAGCACCAAGAGACACAGAGATAGCACTGTTATACACTGTAACACCAGAGATTCAGAGATAACTGTTATACACTGTAACATGCAGAAAACTCAAATAAAAAATTAAATATAAATACCACCCAGGGAGGTACTACCGTCCTACCAAATGAGTGTGAAACACAAGCCTGTAATTGTTTTGTATGATGGTAGGATTGCTGGTGTCTTCTGTCTCATAAACATGCAAGGTTGCAGGTTTGTCTTGCTACTTCTACTTACACTTAGGTCACACTACACATTCATGTACAAGCATATATATATATATATATATATATATATATATACTAACATGTAGAGAGAATGGAGCGAAACAGAATGACTTCAAGAGTGTATCAGTCTGTAGTGGAAGGAAGGCGGGGTAGGGGTCGGCCTAGGAAGGGTTGGAGGGAGGGGGTAAAGGAGGTTTTGTGTGCGAGGGGCCTGGACTTCCAGCAGGCATGCGTGAGCGTGTTTGATAGGAGTGAATGGAGACAAATGGTTTTTAATACTTGACGTGCTGTTGGAGTGTGAGCAAAGTAACATTTATGAAGGGATTCAGGGAAACCGGCAGGCCGGACTTGAGTCCTGGAGATGGGAAGTACAGTGCCTGTACTCTGAAGGAGGGGTGTTAATGTTGCAGTTTAAAAACTGTAGTGTAAAGCACCCTTCTGGCAAGACAGTGATGGAGTGAATGATGGTGAAAGTTTTTCTTTTTCGGGCCACCCTGCCTTGGTGGGAATCGGCCAGTGTGATAATAATAAAAAACTAACCCCTCTGGGTTTTCTTCTATTTTCTTCCTAATTCTTGTTCTTTATTTCTGCTTATCTTCATGGGGAAGTGGAACAGAATTCTTCCTCCGCAAGCTATGCGTGTGGTAGGAGGCGACTAGATGCTAGGAACAATGGGCTAGTAACCCCTTCTCCTATATAAATTACTAAAAAGGTGAAAAAGAAGAACTTTATAAAATTGGGATGTTTGAATGTGCATGGATGTAGAGCAGATGATAAGAAAGAAGCGATTGCAAAGGTTATGAATGAAGGGAAGTTGGATGTCCTAACCCTAAGCAAAACAAAGCTGAAAGGGGTAGGGGAGTTTCAGTGGGCAGAAATAAATGGGATTATGTCAGGAGTATCTGAGAGAGTTAGAGCTAAGGAAGGGGTAGCAATAATGTTAAAGGATCAGTTGTGGAGAGAGAAGAGGGAATATAAATGTATATATTCAAGGATTATGTGAATTAAAATAAGGGTCGGATGTGAAAAGTTGGTCATAATAAGTGTGTATGTGCCTGGAGAGGAGAGGAGTGTAGAGGAGAGAGATTTTGGGAGATGTTAAGAGAGTGTGTAGGAACTTTTGAACCAAGTGAAAGAGTAATTGTGGTAGGGGACCTGAATGCTAAAGTAGGAGAAACATTTAGAGAAGGTGTGGTAGGTAAGTTTGAGGTGCCAGGTGTAAATGATAATGGGAGCCCTTTGATTGAACTTTGTATAGAAAAGGGTTTAGTTAAAGGTAATACATATTTAAAGAAAAAGAGGATAAATCAGTATACAAGATATGATGTAGGATGAAATGACAGTAGTTTGTTGGACTATGTTTATAGAGGGGCCACAGATATATCAGAACAGTTTTCAGTTGTAGCTAAAAGGAAAATGGAAGCAGCAAGTAAGAGAGAAGTGAAGGTTTATAATCTACAGGAGGAGGCAGTTAAGGTAAGATATAAACAACTGTTAGAGGAGAGGTAGGCTAGTGAGATTACAGGCAATGAGGTAGAAGATGTATGGGGTAAGTTTAAGAATATAGTGTTAGAGTGTTCAGCAGAAGTTTGTGGTTACAGGAAAGTGGGTGCGGGAGGGAAGAAGAGTGATTGGTGGAATGATGACGTAAAGAGAGTAGTAAGCGAGAAAAGTTAGCATATGAGAAGTTTTTACAAACTAGAAGGGATGCAAGGAGGGATGAGTATATGGAGAGAAAGAGAGAGGTTAAATGAATGGTGAAGCAATGTAAAAAGAGAACAAATGAGAGAGTGGGTGAGATATTATTAACAAATTTTGTTGAAAATAAGAAAAAGTTTTGGAGTGAGATTAATAAGTTGAGGAAGCCTAGGGAAAGAATGGGTTTGTTAGTTAAAAATAGAAGAGGAGAGTTACTAAATGGAGAGTTAGAGGTATCGGGAAGATGGAGGGAATATTTTGAGGAATTGTTAAATGTTGATGAAGATAGAGAAGCTGTGATTTCGTGTATAGGGCAAGGAGGAATAACATCTTGTAGGAGTGAGGAAGAGCCAGTTGTGAGTGTGGTGGAAGTTCGTGAGGCAGTAGGTAAAATGAAAGGGGGTAAAGCAGCTGGGAATGATAAGATACAGATAGAAATGTTAAAAGCAGGTGGGGATATAGTTTTGGAGTAGTTAGTGCTTTTATTTAATAAATGTATGACAGAGGGTAAGGTACCTAGGGACTGGCAGACAGCATGCATAGTTCCTTTGTATAAAGGCAAAGGGGACAAAAGAGAGCGTAAAAATTATAGGGGAATAAGTCTGTTGAGTATACCTGGTAAAGTGATGGTAGAGTTATTATTGATAGAATTATGAGTAAGAATGAGCAGAATAGCCGCTGAACAAGGAGGCTTTAGGAAAGGTAGGGGGTGTGTAGACCAAGTGTTTACAATATAACACATAGGTGAACAGTATTTAGATAGGGGTAAAGATGTTTTCGTGGCATTTATGGATTTGAAAAAGCCATGTGATAGGGTGGATAGGGGGATATTGTGGCAGATGTTGCAAATATGGAATAGGAGGTAGGTCATTGAAAGCGGTGAAAAGTTTTTACGAGGATAGTGAGGTTCAGGTTAGAGTATGCAGGCGAGAGGGGGATTATTTCCCAGTAAAAGTAGGTCTTAGACAGGGTTGTGTGATGTCACCATGGTTGTTCAATATATTTATAAATGGAGTAATAAGAGAAGTGAATACCTGGGTGTTGGCAAGAGGTGTGGGGTTAAAAGATAAAGAATTTAACACAAAGTGGGAGCTGTCACAGTTGCTCTTTGTTGGTGGATGAGTTTGGTAGGGTATGTAAAAGAAGGAAGCTAAAAGTGAATATTGGAAAAAGTAAGGTGATGAGGATAACAAAAAAAAATTAGGTAATGGAAGATTGGATATCAGATTGGAGGGAGAGAGTATGGAGGAGGTGAATGTGTTCAGATATTTGGGAGTGGACGTGTCAGTGGATGGGTCAATGAAGGATGAGGTGAATCATAGAATTGATGAGAGGAAAAGGGTGAGCGGTGCACTTAGGAGTCTGTGGAGACAAAGAACTCTATCCACGAAAGCAACGAGTGGAATGTATGAGAGTATAGTTATACCAACGCTCTTGTATTGGTGTGAGACATGAGTTGTTAATGTTGTAATAAGGAGAAGGCTGGAGGCAGTGGAGATGCCATATCTGAAGGCAATGTATGGTGTGAATATAATGCAGAGAATCAGTTGTTCGGAGGGTTGAGGAGGGGTTATTAAGATGGTTTTTGACATGTAGAGAGGGTGGAACGAAATAGAATGACTTCGAGAGTATATAGTTCTGTATTGGAGGGAAGGCGGAGTAGGGTTCGGCCTAGGAAAGGTTGGAGGGACGGGGTAAATGAGGTTTTGTGTGTGAGGAGCTTGGACTTCCAGCAAGCATGCGTGAGCGTGTTAGGCAGGAGCGAATGGAGACAAATGGTTTTTAGGACTTGATGTGCTGTTGGAGTGTAAGCAAGGTAACATTTATGAAGGGATTCAGGGAAACTGGCAGGCCGGACTTAGAGTCCTGGAGATGGGAAGTACAGTGACTGCACTCTGAAGGAGGGGTGTTAATGTTGCAGTTTTAATTAAAACTGTGGTGTAGGCATGCCTCTGGCAAGACAGTGATGGAGTGAATGATGATGAAAATTTTTCTTTTTCTGGCCACCCTGCCTTGGTGGGAAACGGCTAATGTGTTAATAAAAAAAATAAAAGAATTAATTAAAAAACCTGTGGCCTCATCATGGTGGTCTAGCTGGGAGAGAGATTCTGTTTTTTTTTGGCTGGACCAGGTTTCCAAGCTACCCGGGTGGATGTATTTACTGGTCGCAGATATTTGAGTGTCCTCCCCTGTTATTACATCTACCTCTATATATATTATTATAGTACTTGTGTTGTAATATATGGGCATCCTGTATGAAGTTGTCACATATAAAAAGTTAAGTTCTTCTCTGAGGAAATACTGTGTTTGTAAGTATAGAGAACATTATTACACATGAGTGCTGAAAGTATATGTGAGTGAAGAGCACATTATTAAACATTAATAGTGTTGAGAATGAATGTGAGTGTAGTGACGTGAAGTGTCAGGTGAGGAATGGTGAAGTTGACTGCTGAGAAGAGGTTGGATCTGAGGAAAAGCTGCCCAGGATGGGCCAGTAGGATTGCTGCTATTTAGGATGATGAACAAGTTTCCTGGAAAGAGGTTCAGCTATGATGTAAAAGCTGTTTTCTGTTTTCTTCCCTGGCGATGAGTCTTGCGTCACTGTAGTTTATTGACCTCTTCAAGGGGGGCTCCTTGGCGTGGTGAAGAGGCTCTTGGTCTGAGGAATTAGCCCTGTCGGTCTTCTTCCTCAGACCGAACCTAATTACCCCCCATTCTCCCCTCCCCTATCCCATCCTCCCCATCCTCCCCTTTTTCCTTTCCTCCTCCTCCTCCTCACCCCTCCCTTTTGCCCTTCCTCTTTTTAGCCTTCGTGATTTCTCCCACAGGCGCGCTAGTTCCTAGGTAGGGGAAAGGACACCGGGGTCCATCCCATTCCGTTGAGGTTTCTTGGCGGTGGCGTAGTTTGCCGTGGAATCTGGATTGCCTAGGGATGTCCCGATCCCTCTCCGGTATCCCGGAGTAGCTTTGGGTGTCTTTTGGGCGACGGGTGTATCTCTGGAAGCCACCTTTCGGATTCCGGGGGTGGTGGCTGAAGGAGGTATGCTTTGTGGCGGATATCCGGCCGCCCTCTCTTTTGTCCACCGAGGTAGCTCGGCAGATGTGAGGTTGCTATCCCAGATTGCTGGTTTACTGGCATGAAGGGTAGGGTATGGCACGGGTTCCATGCTGCATCTGCGTTACTAGCGGTGTCGAGTCCTCTTGGGCGCGGAGGGAGATTTCTGGCCCTTTCATTCCTCCTAGGAACTATCCCTCCCCGGTCCCCCCTTTTTTTTCTTTTTTTTATTTTTATTTTCTTTTCTTCTTTCTTTTTTTTTCTTAAAAACAAAAAGAAAGAAGTAACCTAACCATGGCAGCCCTAGTCCATGAACCTGGTACCCCCGGGCCCCTTCTTGATACCGCACCCCGTTCTGACCCCGCCTCGTCTTTGGACCACTCTTCAGACATTCCTCATGCCTCTGTACCTATTGCCGGTGCTGTTTCCTCACCCGCTTCAGGTACTGAGGCCTCGACTGACTCCTTCGATTTATCAGACCTTCGCTCTCCTCTGACTATGCTTCCGGCCTCTCCCTCTACGGTGCGGCAATTTTCAAATCGCCGACCCGTTCCACGTCGGACCAACTCTGGTCCCACGCCTAAACGTCAACGACAATTACCTGCTGATGATACTTCTCCACCTTCACCTTCTCGTTCTTCTCAGAAACGATCGACACGTCCTTCACTACCTTTCCACGCTCAGTTTCAGACTGAACAGTGGACTAAATTCTTCACTTTACGACCAACTTCCTCTACTGCCTATCTTTCTGACCATAGTATTGGCAAGGCACTCCTACGCCATGTTGGTAAAGATATTTCTTTTCATGCTCTTAAGAGCGGTACGCGCATCATTACCGTACAGAATGCTACCCAGGCTCGTGAGCTCTCTCGTCTTTCCCATATAGATACTGTTCCTGTCACCCTTGAAAAACATCATTCCCTCAATTCTTGTAGTGGTACCGTTATTCTGCCCCATACCATAGTTCAACAAAATTTCCAGACATGTGGCACCGACATTCTAGAACAGCTGGAACTCCAAGATCTCCCAATCCTCAAGGTAGACACTTACGTTCTTCCTGCCCGTGGGCGGAGACGATACCCTAGCAATGTGGCTCGTTTAACTTTTGACAGCCGAGAACTCCCATCCTCCGTTTATATAGCAGGACATCGGTTACAAGTTCGAAAGGTGATCCCTACACCACAACAGTGTAGAAATTGCTGGCGATTTGGCCATCCAGCGAAATATTGCAGATCTATCGCCGAATGCCCAGTCTGTGGTGCCGATGACCATTCTAATACGTCTTGCAATCGATCTCCCTCTTGCCTTAACTGTCATGAGGCTCACCCTTCGTACTCTCGCCGCTGTCAGGTCTATTTAAACGAGCGGGAAATCCGTTACCTCAAAGAGACAGAAGGTCTCCCTTATGCCATGGCAGTTTCTCATCTCCGCCTCCAAGGGAGACTCCCACGTGTTTCTTATTCCCGTGTTTCAAAACGTCCCCCCACTTCTGGTATCCCATCTTCTACACCCACCTCTGTGGTTACCTCTCCCATAATCACTCCTGTATCTAATCCTTTTGCTGTCCTCGGCTCAGACGTCCCTACTTCAACGCCTCAGTCTAATCTCGCTTCTTCGAGTTCTCTCTTACAAGCCTCCGTATCGACGAGACCTCGTACGACACCTCTTCCCAATCGTCCCTCTACTTCTCAAAAGTCAAAAAAAGGTCCGGTAACACCTCCTACCCATCTTCCACCTCCTCATTTTACCCTCCCTGTCTCTGTCCCTAGTTCTTCCCCTCTCACTGGCTCAGTTACAAGTGCAGAGGTTCACCCTCCTCCTCGTAATGTACCTTCCTCCCCTGTTCCCTCCCAAGTTCCTTCCTCTTCTGCCACCTCCCAGGTTCCTGTCTCTTCTGTCCCCTGCCACGCTTCTCCAGTTCCCTCCACCCTTTCGCCCCCCCCTACCTTGGTACAGTCCAATACAGTTCCAATCTTTACTCATCCTCCCCCTACCATTCCCAATATTGTCTCCCATACGACATCTCTGAATTCCGAAACACTTGAAGCAATCTCTGAATATATTGCAGAGACCAAACCATCAATGGACACTGATCCACCTTCCGCTCTTTCTCTCTCCTCTGCTCCATCTGCGCAACTCCTTTCTTCACAGCGCACCGTTCCTTCGCTGCTTGAACATTTTCCACTGCCTCCGCATGTGGACTTTTCTAACCCTTCTAGTCCGTAGGAACCCTTACCTGCGGATTTCAAGTATCTTTATCATTGCCAATCATGGCCTTTTTACAGTGGAATATACGCGGCCTCAGGGGTAATCGGGGTGAGCTTCAGATGTTACTCTCCCAGTTTGCCCCTGTTGGTGTTTGCTTACAGGAACCAAAATTACACTCTGCTGTTATTTCTCACATCTCAGGCTATAATTTATTGTATTCTTCAGATCCTTTTCCTGATGGGACCTTTAATGAAAGTGCCCTTCTTCTCCGCACTGATATTCCGTACCATCAGCTATTTATTCATACTTCGCTGCATTACACAGCAGCCCGTATCCACTTACATAGGTGGTATACGCTCTGTTCTTTATATCTCTCTCCTTCTCGGGCATTATCTATTCCGGATTTTGCCTTCCTTGTTTCGTCATTACCGCCACCGATTCTGTTACTTGGTGATTTTAATGCCCACCATTTCCTCTGGGGAGGGTCTCACTGTGATTCCCGTGGAATTCAGTTAGAGGCTTTTCTTGCCACCCACCCCCTCCATGTTTTAAATACAGGTACTCACACCCATTTTGATCCTCGGACTCATACTCTCTCTTGCATCGATCTCTCAGTTTGCTCTTCCTCCGCCGCATTAGACTTTACTTGGTCTGTTCTCCCGGACTTACATGACAGTGATCATTTCCCAATCATTCTTACTTCCCCTTCATATACGCCACCTCTTCGCACCCCACGCTGGCAATTTAATCGGGCAAATTGGAGCCTTTACTCACACCTGACTGTTTTTAAAGAGGTTCCTTCTTCGTCCTCCATCGATGAGCTTTTACTCCTCTTCTCGTCCTCCGTTTTCACCGCAGCTTCTCATTCTATACCCCAAACTTCGGGCAGGCATTCTCAGAAATGCGTGCCTTGGTGGTCTCCTGCTTGTGCTCGTGCAGTACGTTTGAAACGCGCTGCATGGGGCAGGTACCGGTACAATAGAACCACAGAGCGACTCCTTGATTTTAAACAGAAGTGTGCGATCGCTCGCCGTGTCATCCGTGACGCTAAACGCACTTGCTGGCGAGATTATGTCTCCACCATCACCTCTGCTTCCTCTATGAGTGCAGTCTGGAAAAAAGTACGAAAACTGAGTGGTAAATATTCTCCTGACCCGGCTCCTGTTCTGCGGGTTGCCGGTGTTGATATAGCAAACCCACTAGATGTTGCCAATGAAATTGGCAATCATCTGGTCCGTATTTCTCAGGGACTCCATCTATGCCCCTCATTTCTTTCCTCAAAGTCTGCCAGAGAGTTAGCACCCTTGGACTTTTCTTCTCTCAGAGAAGAACAGTATAATGTGCCTTTTACACTTCAAGAACTGGAGGCAACACTCTCAGCTTGTCGATCATCGGCAGCTGGGCCCGACGACATTCATATTCGTATGCTACAACATTTACATCAGTCAGCCCTTGCAGTCCTATTACGCCTTTACAATCTTATTTGGTCACAAGGAGTTCTTCCACAGCTGTGGAAATCCGCCATTGTTCTCCCTTTCCGCAAACCAGGCACTACGGGACATGAAACCTCCCACTATCGTCCCATTGCTCTTACCAGTGCAGTTTGCAAAGTAATGGAACGTCTAGTAAATAGACGTTTAGTGTGGTATTTAGAGACACACAACAGTCTCTCCACTCGTCAATATGGCTTTCGTAAGGGACGTTCTACCATAGACCCCTTACTGCGCTTGGATACGTATGTTCGTAATGCCTTTGCGAATAACCACTCAGTTATTGCCATATTTTTTGACCTTGAGAAGGCATATGACACAACTTGGAGGTATAATATTTTAGCCCAAGCCCACTCCTTAGGCCTTCGAGGCAATCTACCATCCTTCCTTAAGAACTTTTTAACTGACAGGCATTTCCGTGTTCGGGTTAATAATGTGCTCTCCCCGGACTTTGTCCAAGCTGAAGGTGTCCCCCAGGGATGTGTTCTGAGCACAACACTTTTTCTCCTTGCTATTAATGATTTGGCCTCTAGTCTTCCATCAAATATTTGGTCATCACTCTATGTTGATGACTTCGCTATTGCCTGTGCAGGCGCTGACTGTCACCTCCTTACAGTTTCTCTCCAGCATGCAGTCGACCGTGTTTCCAATTGGGCCACCACACATGGGTTTAAATTTTCCAGCACTAAAACCCACCAAATCACTTTCACTAGACGCTCTGTCATCTCTGATCATCCTTTGTACCTCTATGGCTCACGTATCCCTGAACGTGATACAGTCAAGTTTCTGGGCCTCCTCTTTGATCGTAGGTTATCCTGGAAACCTCACATTACCTCTCTGAAGGCAACTTGTCACAGCCGGCTGAACCTTCTTAAAACCCTTGCTCATCTTTCGTGGGGAGCTGATCGTCGAACCCTCCTTCACCTACATTCCACCCTTATTTTATCGAAACTTGATTATGGTGACCAGATCTATTCAGCGGCATCTCCTGCTACTCTCTCTAGCCTTAACCCCATTCATCACCAAGGATTACGTTTATGCCTTGGTGCTTTTCGCTCTTCCCCTGTCGAAAGCCTCTATGCAGAAGCGAACGTTCCATCCTTATCCGATCGCCGTGATGCCCATTGCCTGCGCTACTATGTACGCTCTCATGATCTCCGCAATCCTTCCATTTATAGAATGGTCACTGATATTAGTAGACATTCTTTATTTGTTCGCCGCCCCTGCTTACTCCGTCCCTTCTCTCTTCGCCTTCATTCGCTCTTGTCTTCTCTTCAACTACCACCTTTCTATGTACATGTAGCATCTCACTTTTCCCTACCCCCCTGGGAAGTTCCAGCTGTTCGAGTCTGTTCTTTCTCCCTCCCTTGCTCGAAAGCCCAACTGTCTACGGTCGCTTCCCGCTCTCTTTTTCTTGACCACTTTCACTCTCATTCTCATGCCATTGCTGTGTACACAGATGGCTCTAAGTCTTCTGACGGCGTAGGATTCGCAGCAGTGTTTCCGGACAGCGTCGTACAAGGGCATTTACTATCTTCAGCTAGTATTTTTACTGCTGAATTATATGCCATCCTTACAGCACTTATCCGTATTGCATCTATGCCTGTGTCATCATTTGTGGTTGTCTCAGACTCCCTTAGTGCTTTACAGGCTATACAAAAATTTGATA
This sequence comes from Cherax quadricarinatus, assembly GCF_038502225.1. Classification (NCBI taxonomy): domain Eukaryota; kingdom Metazoa; phylum Arthropoda; class Malacostraca; order Decapoda; family Parastacidae; genus Cherax; species Cherax quadricarinatus. Next base: position 47,931,958 of record NC_091301.1, read on the forward strand.
CACCTCACCCCTTAGTCCTCCGTATCCAACTTTGGCTACGCCGCATCTTTACTAAGCATAAAGATATTGTTTTTTGTTGGGTCCCTGGTCATGTTGACGTACAGGGCAATGAACAGGCAGACACTGCTGCGCGGTCAGCAGTACATGACCTACCAGTTTCCTATAGAGGTATTCCATGTACGGACTATTTTGCTGTAATATCTTCCCACCTTCACACCCGTTGGCAACAACGTTGGTCTACTATGCTCGGCAACAAACTTCAGTCTATTAAACCGAGTATAGGTTACTGGCCGTCTTCTTATCACCAGTGTCGAGGTTGGGAGACTACTCTCTCCCGTCTTCGCATTGGCCATACTCGTCTTACTCATGGATATCTCATGGAGAGGCGTCTTGCTCCTCTCTGTGAGAATTGCCAAGCTCCATTATCAGTCAGCCACATTCTGTTGGACTGCCCACTTTATCAACGAGCACGCAGAATTTACCTCTGTCGTCGTCTTCGCCCCGCTGCTCTCTCTTTACCTTCCCTTCTCGCTGATGGACCCACCTTTCATCCGGACTCTCTCATTGACTTTTTGACAACGACTGACTTACTTCACAAATTCTGATACTTTCAGCCCTTTCTACTTGTATCTCTTGCTACCCTCTACCCCCGTACTATCCCCTGCCCCGCTGTTTTCTGTAACCTGCTGATCATCCCCCCTCCCTTCTGCCATCCAATTCCCTTGCTTCCTTCCCTACCCTGCAGCGCTGTATAGCCCTTGTGGCTTAGCGCTTCTTTTTGATTATAATAATAATAATAATGTAGTTTATTGAAAGGTTGTGGGAGTTTCAGTGTAAAACACAGTTGTTCCTCAAGTCGTTTATTCTGCTGGCGTACTGGTGTTCCGAAATACATATTTGGAGGTATCAGGATGTTTCACTCTTGGATAATTGGTTGCAATCATTGCAAGGAATTACGAATACCACAGCAGAGTACTGAACCTGGTGGTTTCCCTTACTGGTGATGTCTTTGATTGTGGTGGATGTAGAGGTAGATACTTGGAATGCGATATTGGAAAAGATGTTGGAGACGGAATGCGATATTGGAAAAGATGTTGGAGACGTGTTTTTCCCTGAGTTAGTGGGGAGGTCTATGTATCTTCTCTGGGTGGTATCATGTCTGGGTGAGATGTTATAATCACAGTGACTGCAGTCTCTGATAAAGTGACTAGCATAATGAAGGGTATTCCTCAAGGAATTCACTACTGCAGATTTGGAGGGCACGAAGGAAGGGGACTATGATTATGCCACAATTAATTTTGGTGTCGTGGTGAGAGCAGAAGTGAAGAAGATCGTGTTAGTTGGTCGGGTTTCAGTAGACTTTAAAACGAAGCTTTTACAACATAGCTGAACCTCTTGCCAGGAACGTCTTTATTGTTATATTAAATAGCAAGAAACCTACTAGCCCATGCTGGGCAGGTCCTTCTCAAATCCAACTTCTCAGTGGTCAACTTCAACATTACTCACCTGACCCTTCATGTTACTATGCTTCCTATATATACTAACATACATTCTGCTCAGGTAGATCTGTTTGTGGTTTGATAAATCCCAATGTGTGGGCAAAACATTGTTAGTTAAAGGCTCGCATTATACAGCATGTGTGTCACCTTTTCCATCGTGTCGGTATTGTCTTCCATTTATCTCTATAATATATTAATAGCTTATTAGCATAATGTAACATAATATTACATAATAAAATATTGACATATGTCAAAATATTGCATATCAAAGCAGAATATAACTACTCCCAAGATAAAATAAGTGTAAAACAAGAGGAAGCTTGGTGGTCAAGTTGGGTCATCAGGAGATAAAGTGTGTTGGGTCACCAGGTCAAGTCTCCCTGGAATAGTTCTAACTCACTCAGGCTGATGATATTTACGTGTGTAATTATTCATTCACAATCAACTCACAATAGTTTTGATATATGCTGTTACTACTACGAGATATAAAGCCATAATGTGGCATAACTTAAGAGTTTGCGATCACTGTCAACCTCAGAGTTAGTTCTGAGTTAGCAGACCCGGCCACCTGGAGGTAAGTGATTCATCTTTACGGTTCACTCACCCACTTACTCTGTGAGGAGATCCTGAAGGGATACCTTTAAGTGCTTTAACGTTAAATATAATTGAGTCTTCCTCTTCTGAACGTCGTCAATATGTAATGGTTGATGCATCTTACGGACAGAATATTACCCATTAAGTTAAGATTGCGAGACGGCACACTTGTCACTATAGTAAACTAGTCAAAACACTTAGATCAGTTCCATAACTAATAAATGACTCTTCTCATATACAGTGGTCCCTCGTTTTTCGTAGTTCTCGGGAATCATAGATTTCAGAAATCATAGGGATATTTTCGTATAAACATGGGCTCGCTAATCATAGGTTGACTCACGAATAGTAGTTCATCCGGGATGCGTACGCATGGTGTGAGCCAGGGCGGCCTCCCTACCCAGCCAGTCTGGCATTGTTTACCAGTGAGCGAAGGTCCCCTCACGTGCTCCTACGAAATATTTCATAATATTCCACTCATTTTAGTGCTTGCAAGTACTAAATAAGCTACCATGGCTCCAAAGAAAGCTCCTAGTGCCAAGCTTGGAGAAAATTGTGGCCAGACTGTGCCGACACGAGGGATTTTGAAGGGTTTGGGACTGACACTGATAAGCCTATGTCTGTTGTTAAATCAATTGTGGCACTGGGGAGTTCCATGGGGTTGGATGTGAGTTTGGAGGATGTGGAAGAGTTGATGGAGGACCACAACGATGAGCTCACCACTGAGGAGCTGCAAGAGCTTCAGCAGGAACAGCAACAGATCGCAGCTCAGAATCTTGCTGCAGAGGAGGAGGAAGAGAGATGGAAGAAGGTGCCTTCTTCAGAAATTAAAGAGATTTTTGCTATGTGGGGTAAGATGGAAAGCTTTATGGAGAAACATCGCCCTGACAAGGTTGTTGCAAGCCATGTTGGCAACATGTACAGTGACAAAGTCTTGGGACATTTTAGGGAAGTGTTAAAGAGATGCCAGAAACAGAGCTCTCTCCACAGTTATTTTGTGAGACAGGACTCCAGTGACTCTCAAGGTGGTCCTAGTGGCATTAAGAAACAGAGAAGAGAAGCAACCCCAGAAAAGCAATTGATACCTGAGGTGTTGCTGGAAGGGGATTCCCTTTCCAAACTGTAAACAATCCAATCTCTCTCCTCCTCCAGTCTCCCATACACTAAGAAGAATCTCCAATAAAGGTAAGTGTTATGCTGTTAATGTTTCATTCATCATTTCCCATTGTATTGTTTATGTACTACATCTATATTTCATGTAAAAAAAAATTTTTGTTTTAATATTTCTGGGTGTCAGGAACGGCTTAATTGTATTTACATTATTTCTTATGGGGAAAATTGATTAGAAAATCGTAGATTTCGATAATAGTAGCAACTCCAGGAATGGATTAACTACGAAAAACGAGGGACCACTGTACTTAAATAAAGATGTGTGATGTTACTGTGAAGTCAGGATGTGTGAAGTCACTGAGTCTCAGTGATGTGTGATGTTGCTGCTAATCTAAGACAATGATACATGTCACTGTGAGTCTTAGATAAGGATGTGATGTCACTATGTGTCTTAGATGAGGATGTGTGACATCATTTTTGACTGAACAAAGGACACTGTATACAGTGCAAAGTTTCATGTAAACCCATTGTGTCGCTCAAGATAGAGCTTACCTTGATTTAGCTCTGTATTGTTTATATAATAATAATAATAATAATAATTATATATTGTTATAGGTAGTAGGTTGGTAGACAGCAACCGCCCAGGGAGGTACTACCGTCCTGCCAAGTGAGTGTAAAACGAAAGCCTGTAATTGTTTTACATGATGGTAGGATTGCTGGTGTCCTTTTTTCTGTCTCATGAACATGCAAGATTTCAGGTACGTCTTGCTACTTCTACTTACACTTAGGTCACACTACACATACATGTACAAGCACATATATACACACCCCTCTGGGTTTTCTTCTATTTTCTTTCTAGTTCTTATTCTTGTTTATTTCCTCTTATCTCCATGGGGAAGTGGAACAGAATTCTTCCTCCGTAAGCCATGCGTGTTGTAAGAGGCAACTAAAATGCCGGGAGCAAGGGGCTAGTAACCTCTTCTCCTGTATATATTACTAAATGTAAAAGGAGAAACTTTCGTTTTTCCTTTTGGGCCACCCCGCCTCGGTGGGATACGGCCGGTGTGTTGAAAGAAAGAAGAATTATATATTGTATTATGTAATATATTATATAATAATTACTGTTATATATAATAATAATAATAATAATTATTATTATTATTATTATTATAAATCGAAGTAGTAGTAGTAGTAGGCCAGTGGTTCGTCTTTAGGGTCTCCCGCCACTTACTGTGTTTTTGATGCTTTGTCTATGTCTATGTGTCTGTGTCCCCTCAGATATTCTCCCTTCCCCACTTCCTATCCTACACTCAGCAACCCTTGGGAATTCTTCGCTTGCCTAATTCTTGGGCACGACCTACTTCAACATTGAACAAATGTTACACGACCTATGACTGCTACACCTCTCCTGCCAACGGTTTATAAGCTCCTTCTCAGCACGTATGCCGTATTCTATTCAAGATTGATGGACTGACCACATCGACTCAAGGTTGAGGGACTGATTACCTCATTCTCCTCCTGTTCTTCAAGATTATCCTTTGTATGGACTGATGAAGCCACTGTGTGGCGAAACGTTTCCTCAATAAAGATACCCAAGAGTTGCACATGTGTCTAATTTATCAACATGTCGGTTCTCTGAACCATTCATCTACAAAGTTTTTAAACTGCAACATTAACACCCCTCCTTAAGAGTGCAGGCACTGTACTTCCCATCTCCAGGACTCAAGTCCGGCCTGCCGGTTTCCCTGAACCCCTTCATAAATGTTACTTTGCTCACACTCCAACAGCACGTCAAGTATTAAAAACCATTCGTCTCCATTCACTCCTATCAAACATGCTCACGCACGCCTGCTGGAAGTCCAAGCCCCTCGCACACAAAACCTCCTTTACCCCCTCCCTCCAACCTTTCCTAGGCTGACCCCTACCCCGCCTTCCTTCCACTACAGACTGATACACTCTTGAAGTCATTCTGTTTCGCTCCATTCTCTCTACATGTCTGAACCACCTCAACAACCCTTCCTCAGCCCTCTGGACAACAGTTTTGGTAATCCCGCACCTCCTCCTAACTTCCAAACTACGAATTCTCTGCATTATATTCACACCACACATTGCCCTCAGACATGACATCTCCACTGCCTCCAGCCTTCTCTTCGCTGCAACATTCATCACCCATGCTTCACACCCATATAAGAGTGTTGGTAAAACTATACTCTCATACATTCCCCTCTTTGCCTCCAAGGACAAAGTTCTTTGTCTCCACAGACTCCTAAGTGCACCACTCACCCTTTTCCCCTCATCAATTCTATGATTCACCTCATCCTTCATAGACCCATCCGCTGACACGTCCACTCCCAAATATCTGAATACATTCACTTCCTCCATACTCTCTCCCTCCAATCTGATATCCAATCTTTCATCACCTAATATTTTTGTTATCCTCATAACCTTACTCTTTCCTGTATTCACTTTTAATTTTCTTCTTTTGCACACCCTACCAAATTCATCCACCAATCTCTGCAACTTCTCTTCAGAATCTCCCAAGAGCACAGTGTCATCAGCAAAGAGCAACTGTGACAACTCCCACTTTGTGTGATTCTTTATCTTTTAACTCCACGCCTCTTGTCAAGACCCTCGCATTTACTTCTCTTACAACCCCATCTATAAATATATTAAACAACCACGGCGACATCACACATCCCTGTCTAAGGCCTACTTTTTCTAGGAAATAATTTCCCTCTTTCCTATGTACTCTAACTTGAGCCTCACTATCCTCGTAAAAACTCTTCACTGCTTTCAGTAACCTACCTCCTACACCATACACCTGCAACATCTGCCACATTGCCCCCCTATCCACCCTGTCATACGCCTTTTCCAAATCCATAAATGCCACAAAGACCTCTTTAGCCTTATCTAAATACTGTTCACTTATATGTTTCACTGTAAACACCTGGTCCACACACCCCCTACCTTTCCTAAAGCTTCCTTGTTCATCTGCTATCCTATTCTCAGTCTTACTTTTAATTCTTTCAATAATAACTCTACCATACACTTTACCAGGTATACTCAACAGACTTATCCCCCTATAATTTTTGCACTCTCTTTTGTCCCCTTTGCCTTTATACAAAAACTATGCATGCTCTCTGCCAATCCCTAGGTACCTTACCCTCTTCCATACATTAATTAAATAATTGCACCAACCACTCCAAAACTATATCCCCACCTGCTTTTAACATTTCTATCTTTATCCCATCAATCCCGGCTGCCTTACCCCCTTTCATTTTACCTGCTGCCTCACGAACTTCCCCCACACTCACAACTGGCTCTTCCTCACTCCTACAAGATGTTATTCCTTCTTGCCCTATACACAAAATCACAGCTTCCCAATCTTCATCAACATTTAACAATTCCTCAAAATATTCCCTCCATCTTCCCAATACCTCTAACTCTCCATTTAATAACTCTCCTCTCCTATTTTTAACTGACAAATCCATTTGTTCTCTAGGCTTCCTTAACTTGTTAATCTCACTCCAAAACTTTTTCTTATTTTCAACAAAATTTGTTGATAACATCTCACCCACTCTCTCATTTGCTCTCTTTTTACATTGCTTCACCACTCTCTTAACCTCTGTCTTTTTCTCCATATACTCTTCCCTCCTTGCATCACTTCTACTATGTAAAAACTTCTCATATGCCAACTTTTTCTCCCTTACTACTCTCTTTACATCATCATTCCACCAATCGCTCCTCTTCCCTCCCGCACCCACTTTCCTGTAACCACAAACTTCTGCTGAACACTCTAACACTACATTTTTAAACCTACCCCATACCTCTTCGACCCCATTGCCTATGCTCTCATTAGCCCATCTATCCTCCAATAGCTGTTTATATCTTTCCCTAACTGCCTCCTCTTTTAGTTTATAAACCTTCACCTCTCTCTTCCCTGATGCTTCTGTTCTCCTTGTATCCCATCTACCTTTTACTCTCAGTGTAGCTACAACTAGAAAGTGATCTGATATATCTGTGGCCCCTCTATAAACATGTACATCCTGAAGTCTACTCAACAGTCTTTTATCTACCAATACATAATCCAACAAACTACCGTCATTTCGCCCTACATCATATCTTGTATACTTATTTATCCTCTTTTTCTTAAAATATGTATTACCTATAACTAAACCCCTTTCTATACAAAGTTCAATCAAAGGGCTCCCATTATCATTTACACCTGGCACCCCAAACTTACCTACCACACCTTCTCTAAATGTTTCTTCTACTTTAGCATTCAGGTCCCCTACCACAATTACTTTCTCACTTGGTTCAAAGGCTCCTATACATTCACTTAACATCTCCCAAAATCTCTCTCTCTCCTCTGCATTCCTCTCTTCTCCAGGTGCATACACACTTATTATGACCCACTTCTCGCATCCAACCTTTACTTTAATCCACATAATTCTTGCATTTACACATTCATATTCTCTTTTCTCCTTACATTACTGCTACCCCTTCCTTTGCTCTAACTCTCTCAGGTACTCCAGATTTAATCCCATTTATTTCCCCCCACCGAAGCTCCCCTACCCCCTTCAGCTTTGTTTCGCTTAGGGCCAGGACATCCAACTTCTTTTCATTCATAACATCAGCAATCATCTGTTTCTTGTCATCTGCACTACATCCACACACATTCAAGCATCCCAGTTTTATAAAGTTTTTCTTCTTCTCTTTTTTAGTAAATGTCTACAGGAGAAGGGGTTACTAGCCCATTGCTCCCGGCATTTTAGTCGCCTCATACGACACGCATGGCTTACGGAGGAAAGATTCTTTTCCACTTCCCCATGGAGAATAGAAGAAATAAAGAAGAACAAGAGCTATGTAGAAAAAGGAGAAAAACCTAGATGTATGTATATATATATGCATGTGCATGTCTGTGAAGTGTGACCAAAGTGTAAGTTGGAGTAACAAGATATCCCTGTTATCTAGCGTGTTTATGAGACAGAAAAAGACACCAGCAATCCTACCATCATGCAAAACAGTTACAGGTTTCTGTTTCACAGTCATATGGCAGGACGGTAGTACTTCCCTGGGTGGTTGCTGTCTACCAACCTACTACCTCTACGTAGTTTTTATGTGCGAATATTAGTGTCGGTGTGTGAACCTTTGTGTTCACTGTATGATATCTGTAATTAGTTGTTTCGAGCTATTTTTTTTTTCTTCTTATATATCTTTTTCATTTGTCTGGTATGCACAAGTTCACAAGTGCGCACTATTCTGTACACTCATTTCTGTATTTCCACATATACATCCTTACACACACACACACACACACACACACACACACACACACACACACACACACACACACACACACACACACACACACACACACACACACACACACACACACACCCTTCACACAGACTCACGAATAAAGACACACATGTACACATAAATACAGTGGACCCCTGGTTAACGATATTTTTTCACTCCAGAAGTATGTTCAGGTGCCAGTACTGACCGAATTTGTTCCCATAAGAAATATTGTGAAGTAGATTAGTCCATTTCAGACCCCCAAACATACATGTACAAACGCACTTACATAAATACACTTACATAATTGGTCACATTCGGAGGTAACCGTTATGCGGGGGTCCACTGTATGTACATCACGTGTACAAATACCGACAGCAGCCAGTGACGGGTTACCATCTGAAAAAGACCCGTGTTGGGACTTCCTTACTGGTGATTATATTATCATCGTTACCATCCCTTTGTGCTTCCGTCTTAGTTAATATTCCAGGTATGACCCAAACGTCGTTATAATTGTCAGTCACCTGTGTGCGGGTTATTTGTGCATGTGTGTATGGTATGTATAATTTTAAAATATATACATGCATCTATGAATATTTGAAAATCAGGATGCACATGAATATGCATACATATGCATATCTGGCTGTCACCACCAAGAACAAAATTAATGTTCACTGTGATGAATGAAGACATACAGGAACAATATTAATGTTTAGTATGAATGAACACAACCGAGAACAACACTGGTGTTCACCTTTACTTTCATAGTGTTATACGTAAACACTGACGTGAACAACACTTATGTTCACCTTTACATTAATAAACATTGTTGATATTGTTTACCACTTAATATATTTTGTCTAAATATTGCAGATCTCTTGGGTTTTATTATAGAAAAATAAAAATTGCAGTAACCTCCTCGTAAAAAATTACAAGTTCAAGAATTAGTAAGAACAGTTAGACGATGTTTTGGTCTCCCTGGACGATGTTTTGGTCCTCATGGACGATGTTTTGGTCTTCCTGGATGATGTTTTGGTCCTCCTGGACGATGTTTTGGTCCTTCTGGACGGTGTTTTGGTCCTCCTGGACGATATTTTGGTCCTCCTGGACGATGTTTTGGTCCTCCTGGAAGATGTTTTGGTCCTCATGGAAGATGTTTTGGTCCTGGAAGACGTTTTGGTCCTCCTGGAAGATGTTTTCGTCCTCTTGGAAGATGTTTTGGTCCTCCTGGAAGATGTTTTGGTCCTCTTGGACGATGTTTTGGTCCTCCTGGAAGATGTTTTGGTCCTCCTGGAAGATGTTTTGGTCCTCCTGGAAGATGTTTTGGTCCTCATGGAAGATGTTTTGGTCCTCCTGGAAGATGTTTTGGTCCTCCTGGAAGATGTTTTGGTCCTCATGGAAGATGTTTTGGACCTCCTGGAAGATGTTTTGGTCCTCCTGGAAGATGTTTTGGTCCTCATGGAAGATCTTTTGGTCCTCCTGGAAGATGTTTTGGTCCTGGATGATGTTTTGGTCCTCATGGAAGATGTTTTGGTCCTCATGGAATATGTTTTGGTCCTCCTGGAAGATGTTTTGGTCCTACTGGATGATGTTTTCGTTCTCCTTGACACTCTTAATAGAAATATCGAATAGTGTTGCTGTTCATATTTTTGATTTGTGATGTAAACATTGTTCAAGAGAAGAAGTGTTACTCACCTGTACAGTGAGTTGTTAAATGGTGTTACTCACTATACAGTGAGTTGTTAAACGGTGTTACTCACTATACAGTGAGCTGATAAACAGTGTTACTCACTATACAGTGAGTTGATAAACGGTGTTACTCACTATACAGTGAGTTGTTAAACGGTGTTACTCACTATACAGTGAGCTGATAAATGGTGTTACTATACAGTGAGTTGATAAACGGTGTTACTCACTATACAGTGAGTTGTTAAATGGTGTTACTATACAGTGAGTTCATAAACGGTGTTACTCACTATACAGTGAGCTGATAAACGGTGTTACTCACTATACAGTGAGTTGATAAACGGTGTTACTCACTATACAGTGAGTTGTTAAACGGTGTTACTATACAGTGAGTTGATAAACGGTGTTACTCACTATTCAATTCAATTCAATTCAATTCAAAGTTTATTCTCTATAAAGATTACAATGTTGAATTTATAGAATTTGGTTGTTGTGTGGTTTACATGTAGTTAAATAATGATTACAGAGTGTACCACTAGAACGCCTAGCATGGCTAGGCATTTCGGGCAGACTTAGTTTAATTCTTTATTTTAAAATATTACAAATTATGAGGTAAGTTGGTATTATGGCTAAGTGACTAAATACTAGTTTGTGAGTTTAGCAATATGAATGCCTTTGTTTTGGCATAGTACATAGTTTCAGTATTGGAGTATCATAGGATTCATTATTTTAAGACTGAGATTAATATTTCTGTTTATGGTCAAATGGGTGAGTGTAAGTGTGAACCACCAGGTGGTATTCGTGTAGTTAGTTGATGGGGTTTATCAGGGAGATAAGATGTTTTCTAATGGTAGTTTTGAAGGTGATGAATGTGTCTTCAGTTCTAGAGTTCTCAGGTAGGGTGTTCCAGATTTTAGGGCCTTTGACATACATTGAATTTTTGTAAAGGTTTAGTCGGACATGGGGAATGTCGTAGAGATGTTTGTGTCTGGTGTTATGCCTGTGGGTTCTGTCACAACTATCAAGAAAGTGTTTTAGGTAAAGGTTGATATTGGAGTTTAAGGTCCTGTAGATGTAGATTGCACAGTAGTAAGTGTGGATGTACTGAACAGGGAGTAAGTTTAGATCTATGAAGAGTGGGGGGGTGTGTTGCCAGGGATGGGATTTAGTGATTATTCTTACTGCAGCTTTTTGTTGGGTTATTATTGGCTTTAGGTGTGTTGCTGCAGTTGATCCCCAAGCACAAATAGCATAGGTGAGGTATGGATAAATAAGTGAGTGGTATAGTGTGAGAAGGGCATTTTGTGGCACGTAGTATCGTATCTTGGAGAGGATCCCAACTGTTTTGGATACTTTTTTGGTTATGTGTTGGATATGGGTGCTGAAATTCAGGTTGTTGTCAAGGTATAGGCCTAGGAATTTGCCCTCATTATGTCTGGTAATTAGAGTGTTGTCGATCTTAATGTTAATTTGTGCATATCCTGCTCTGCTTCCAAACATAATAGAGTAGGTTTTGTCAGTGTTAAGCGTAAGTTTATTGGCTGTCATCCAAGTCGATATTTTGATCAGCTCCTCGTTAACAATGGTGTTGAGGGTGGCAAGATTAGGGTGAGAGATGACATAAGTCGTGTCGTCAGCAAAGAGAATGGGTTTCAGGTGTTGGGATATGTTTGGAAGATCATTGATGTATATGAGGAAGAGCAGGGGACCAAGGACACTTCCATGCAGAACTCCAGTATCAAGTGGCCGTGTTGTTGATGCTGTGGCTTTAATGGTAACATACTGATACCTATTAGTAAGGTAAGATTTGAAATAAGCAAGCGCATGGCCTCTTATACCGTAATGGTCAAGTTTGTGGAGTAGGATGTCGTGGTCTACTGTGTCAAAAGCTTTTCTTAGGTCAATAAAAATTCCTAGTGGATATTCCTTATTTTCCAATGCTGTGTAAAGCAGATCTAGCATTTTTATGATTGCATCATTAGTGCTTTTATTTTTCCTAAATCCAAATTGGCAGGGGTTGAGTATGTTTTGTGCTGTTATAAATGAATATAGTCTCCTGTGCATGAGTTTCTCAAAGATTTTGGATAGCAATGGTAAGTTTGATATTGGCCTATAGTTGTTTAAGTCTGTAGGGTCACCACCTTTATGTATTGGTGTAACCCTTGCCATCTTGAGTAGTTTCGGGAAGGTGCTAGTTTCTAGTGACTTGTTAAAAAGTAATGAAATAGCATGCGAAAGGATATGGGCCGCTGGCTTGTACAGTAATGGTGGGACATTAGACAGATTCCCTGAGTTGTTTTTAAGTGACTTTATAATCTCGGTGACTTCCGAGGGCTCAGTTGGTGCAAGATAGAAGGAATTTGGGAAATTCCCATCTAGGTAGTCCCCGGCATGGGCATTAGTATGTGGGATTTTATTGGCGAGATTAGATCCTATGGTTGAGAAGAAGTTGTTTATCTTGTTAGCTGTGTCAGTGGGATGTAGTGGTGTTTCATTAGGTTTAGTTAGGACAATATTCTTGTTTTTTTTCAGTTTGTGGGTCCCTAGAATCTGAGTGTTTTCCAGGTCTTTTTTATATCTCCTCTAGTGTCTGTGAATCTACTGGAGTAGTATAGTTGTTTGGCTTTCTTTATTACTTTGGTGAGAACTGATGAATAGTGTTTAAGAATATCTTTGTGTATTAAGCCCTGTCTATATTGCTTTTCATATTGGTGTTTCTTGTCAATGGATTTCAGAATGGTGCTGGTTAGCCATGGGCAACCAAGCCGTTTGTTTGTGATCTGTTTCGTTTTTATAGGACAATGTTTGTTGTATAGTCTAAGTAATTTGTTAAGAAAAATGTCTGTCCAGTCATCAATACCATTGGCCTTGGAGAATTCTGTAGGCCAGTCAACAATCTCTAGGTCAGTTGTGAACTTCCTTATTGAGGCCTCGTCATGGAGTCTAAATGAGACTTTGTTGTATTCAAGTGGTGGTTTATTAATGTTTGTCAGGAGGAAGGTAGGGTAGTGGTCTGTAGTGCTATCTGTGATTATCCCTGATTTAAGGGGGGCTAGTATATTGGTCCATATGTGGTCTATTATGGTTGCACTTGTCTCAGTGAGCCTGGTTGGTTTAGTTATTGTTGGTATGAGAAGTGTGTTGTTCATATTGTTGATGAAATCAGTTACAGGCTGATCATCTAGTAAGCCAAGGTTGATGTTGAAGTCTCCAGCTAAGAGAAGGTGGTGCTTATTCATTTGTCTGTTTGTTATTAGTGACTTTAATTTCTCACTGAAATTTGGGATGTTTGTGTGAGGTATCCGGTAAATGGCACCGATTGTTATAGGTGTCTTAAGGTTTTTTACAGTAAAATTAGCAAAAATGTATTCCCCATATTCATCACTAAAGCAAGTGGTGCTAATACAAGATAATTGGTTAGAGTAATAGATTGCAATACCACCCCCAACTTGGTTTGGTCTGCAGTTGTGAATTGCTGTGTATCCTGGTAGAGGGTAGATATCTATTGTGTCCTGCTTAAGCCAGGTCTCAGTAAGAATAATGCAGGAGAAGGGTGTCTTTAGTGATTCAAGGAGTGCCAGGAGGTCATCATAGTGTTTGCTTAAGGACCTGATGTTGTAGTTAAGTACTGATAGGCTTTTAGCATTGTTTAGGATAGTGCTGGCTTGTGATGCTGTGTAATAAAGGCAGTTACTTTCCAATAGGTTTTGATTGGGTGTCAGATTATGGAGGTTTAGATCAGGGTCAACGTGATCAATCATCTTCTAGGTTTAAATTATGGTTATTTATATCCTGAGTTATGTGTTGAGTTTTAGTACTGATATCTGTAGTGGTGGGAAGCTTGGATAAGTATATAGCTAGAGTATTTTGGTCATATAGAGTATAGTCACTACTACACATAATGAAGTTGATGTTGTCTATGTGTTGTGCTGGAATGAACTAAAGTACAACTAGGTATAAACTAGTAATATAAAAATACAAATTTAAAATAGAACAAGACTCTCACTTGTAATTGCACTAAGGTCTAATATAATGACTTTTGTGGAGTCTATGTTTTGAGCTAGAATGAGCTATAGTACAACTAGATTTAATCTAATAATATAAAAATACAAATTAAAAATAGCACCAGTCTCTCACTAGTAATTGCAATATGGTCTAATATAATGAATTTGGTATTGACTATAGTACAACTGAGTTTAATCTAATAATATAAAAAAGGCACAAGACTCTCAATTGTAATTGCACTAAGGTGTTATATAAGTTGTTTACAAGAATTAGAGTATAACTAGATTTAAATTGACAAGATAAAATATACAAGTTAAGGTAGCAAAAGAATAAAAAAAGTAGAGTTGATAAACGGTGTTACTCACTATACAGTGAGCTGATAAACGGTGTTACTCAATATACAGTGAGCTGAATAACGGTCTTACTCACTATACAGTGAGTTGATAAACAGTGTTACTCACTATACAGTGAGTTGTTAAACGGTGTTACTATACAGTGAGATGATAAATGGTGTTACTCACTATACAGTGAGTTGATAAACAGTGTTACTCACTATACAGAGAGTTGATAAACGGTGTTACTCACTATACAGAGAGTTGATAAATGGTGTTACTCACTATACAGTGAGTTGATAAACAGTGTTACTCACTATACAGAGAGTTGATAAACGGTGTTACGCACTATACAGTGAGTTGATAAACGGTGTTACTCACAATAGAGTGAGTTCATAAACGGTGTTACTATACAGTGAGTTGATAAACGGTGTTACTCACTATACAGTGAGTTGTTAAACAGTGTTACTCACTATACAGTGAGTTGTTAAACGGTGTTACTCACTATACAGTGAGCTGATAAACGGTGTTACTCACTATACAGTGAGTTGATAAACGGTGTTACTCACTATACAGTGAGTTGTTAAACGGTGTTACTCACTATACAGTGAGCTGATAAACGGTGTTAATATACAGTGAGTTGATAAACGGTGTTACTCACTATACAGTGAGTTACTATACAGTGAGTTGATAAACGGTGTTACTCACTATACAGTGAGTTACTCACTATTGATAAACGGTGTTACTCACTATACACGGTGTTACTCACTATATAGTGAGTTGATAAACGGTGTTACTCACTATACAGTGAGTTGATAAACGGTGTTACTCACTATACAGTGAGTTGTTAAACGGTGTTACTCACTATACAGTGAGCTGATAAACGGTGTTAATATACAGTGAGTTGATAAACGGTGTTACTCACTATACAGTAAGTTGTTAAATGGTGTTACTATACAGTGAGTTGATAAACGGTGTTACTCACTATACAGTGAGCTGATAAATGGTGTTACTCACTATACAGAGAGTTGATAAACGGTGTTACTCACTATACAGTGAGTTGATAAACAGTGTTACTCACTATACAGAGAGTTGATAAACGGTGTTACTCACTATACAGTGAGTTGATAAACGGTGTTACTCACTATACAGTGAGTTGATAAACGGTGTTACTCACTATACAGTGAGTTCATAAACGGTGTTACTATACAGTGAGTTGATAAACGGTGTTACTCACTATACAGTGAGTTGTTAAACGGTGTTACTCACTATACAGTGAGCTGATAAACGGTGTTACTATACAGTGAGTTGATAAACGGTGTTACTCACTATACAGAAAGTTGTTAAATGGTGTTACTATACAGTGAGTTGATAAACGGTGTTACTCACTATACAGTGAGCTGATAAACGGTGTTACTCACTATACAGTGAGTTGATAAACGGTGTTACTATACAGTGAGTTGATAAATGGTGTTACTCACTATACAGTGAGTTGTTAAATGGTGTTACTATACAGTGAGTTAATAAACAGTGTTACTATACAGTGAGCTGATAAACAGTGTTACTCACTATACAGTGAGCTGAATAAGGGTGTTACTCACTATACAGTGAGTTGATAAACGCTGTTACTCACTATACAGTGAGTTGTTAAACGGTGTTACTATACAGTGAGTTGATAAATGGCGTTACTCACTATACAGTGAGTTGTTAAACGGTGTTACTCACTATACAGTTAGTTGATAAACGGTGTTACTCACTATACAGTGAGTTGATAAACGGTGTTACTCATTATACAGTGAGTTGATAAACAGTGTTACTATACAGTGAGTTGATAAACGGTGTTACTCACTATACAGAGAGTTGTTAAACGGTGTTTCTCACTATACAGTGAGTTGATAAACGGTGTTACTCACTATACAGTGAGTTGTTAAACAGTGTTACTCACTATACAGTGAGTTGATAAACGGTGTTACTCACTATATAGTGAGTTGATAAACGGTGTTACTCACTGTACAGTGAGTTGATAAACGGTGTTACTATACAGCGAGTTGTTAAACGGTGTTACTCACTATACAGTGAGTTGATAAACGGTGTTACTCACTGTACAGTGAGTTGATAAACGGTGTTACTCACTATACAGTGAGTTGATAAATGGTGTTACTCACTATACAGTGAGTTGATAAATGGTGTTACTATACAGTGGGTTGTTAAATGGTGTTACTCACTATACAGTGAGTTGTTAAACAGTGTTACTCACTATACAGTGAGTTGATAAACGGTGTTACTCACTATACAGTGAGTTATTAAACGGTGTTACTCACTATACAGTGAGTTGTTAAACGGTGTTACTCACTATACAGTGAGTTGTTAAACAGTGTTACTCACTATTCAGTGAGCTGATAAACGGTGTTACTCACTATACAGTGAGTTGATAAATGGTGTTACTCACTATAAAGTGAGCTGATAAACGGTGTTACTATACAGTAAGTTGATAAACGGTGTTACTCACTATACAGTGAGTTGTTAAATGGTGTTACTATAGAGTGAGTTGATAAACGGTGTTACTCACTATACAGTGAGCTGATAAACTGTGTTACTCACTATACAGTGAGTTGATAAACGGTGTTACTATACAGTGAGTTGTTAAACGGTGTTACTATACAGTGAGTTGATAAACGGTGTTACTCACTATACAGTGAGTTGTTAAACTTTGTTACTCACAATACAGTGAGTTGATAAACGGTGTTACTCACTATGCAGTGAGTTGATAAACGGTGTTACTCACTATACAGTGAGTTGATAAACGGTGTTACTATACAGCGAGTTGTTAAACGGTGTTACTCACTATACAGTGAGTTGATAAACGGTGTTACTCACTATTCAGTGAGTTGATAAACTGTGTTACTCACTATACAGTGAGTTGATAAATGGTGTTACTATACAGTGAGTTGATAAACGGTGTTACTATACAGCGAGTTGTTAAACGGTGTTACTCACTATACAGTGAGCTGATAAACGGTGTTACTCACTATACAGTGAGTTGTTAAATGGTGCTACTTACTATACAGTGAGTTGATAAACGGTGTTACTCACTATGCAGTGAGTTGATAAACGGTGTTACTCACTATACAGTGAGTTGATAAACGGTGTTACTCATTATACAGTGAGTTGATAAACGGTGTTACTCACTATACAGTGAGTTGATAAACGGTGTTACTCATTATACAGTGAGTTGATAAACGGTGTTATTCACTATACAGTGAGTTGTTAAACGGTGTTACTCACTATACAGTGAATTAATAAACGGTGTTACTCACTATACAGTGAGTTGATAAACGGTGTTACTCATTATACAGTGAGTTGATAAATGGTGTTACTCACTGTACAGTGAGTTGATAAACAGTGTTACTCACTATACAGTGAGTTGATAAACGGTGTTACTCACCTGGTAATTTTCTCTACTAAATACTTTATGGTAGTATAGACTAAGCATAGTATATACACAGTGATGTATTTTATAGTATATATTTTGAAGCGAAAAATGCACCATTGTATTAAAAATACTAATTAATTTTTAAATAATTTTAACCATGTTGAAGACAATTTTAGACGCCTGAGATATTTCCTGTAATAATTCCGAGTTATTTATTCTCTCTATATCTAAGCAAATGTAGTTTATCTGTAATGAACATAATGTTATTATCTTTTAAACGCTGGTAAATTTTACTAATATCTAATCTTCAGTTGATTGTCTTTCGCTGAAGTGACGTTCGTACTTATTTTAGTACCGTTGTAATGGTTGATGCAGACAAGAAAATAACATCGAAAAGTTTACAGCCAAACTAAAGCTACTGAGAGTCGGAATCACGTAAGAAAGAATTGGCAGTATAATTAAGTTGGTACTTTTGCTCCAGCAATCACATTTGTCAGCTTAATGTGTATATAGTGTCAGCAGTGAGGTGGAGGACTAGGCTCTGATACAATATTCAGCCCACATTCCATGTCTCTGCTCGAATTTCAAATCTGATGACTGACTGATATCGTAAGTGAGAGAGGAATAAGTTGAACCGTATCTCATATATCGTAAAGGAAGAGGGAAGGAGTTAAAGCAGACCACAAATAATTTAAGGAGATTTACTTTGTCTGTCTATTTCCTTCTGTCTGTCTGTATCTATCTGTCTGTGTATTTCTGTCTCTATCTCTGTCACTGCCTATCTCTGTCTCTATCTCCGTCTCTGTCTCACTGGTACACATAAATGCAGTTATACATAGTGTAAATAAACTAGGATAACCTAAAAAATCAGACAAAGTGCTATACGATACATGTAGATGTAAGGCATAATAAGCATGACTAGTAAGTAATACACATTTCCACTTGTTCAGGAAACAGACGTGAACGACTCTGCATTGTGTGTTATACCTGTTGGCTCATGAGCGGCTCTCTCTCTGAGACAGAGAGACAAGTAGATAGACAGGAAGATAACCACATGTAAGCAGATACAGAGATAAACAGAGCTAGACAGACAAATAGACAGAAACAGATAGACAGATAAACAGAAATATACATATAAACCGACATGTTTATGTGTAATAGTGAAAAATAAAGCCTAAGCAGTGCACGATCATCAAATGTCACTGCACTGCTGCACTGTCAGCAGTACAGTGAAACCCATCTTACACTGTGCTTCAAGGAATTTCATATCTACTCAGCATTTCTTAAACATTGCTCCTCTTCAAGGGGGGCTCCTTGGCGTGGTGAAGAGGCTCTTGGTCTGAGGAATTGGACCTCTTGGTCTCCTTCCTCAGACCGAACCTAATTACCCCCCAATCCCCCTTTCCCTATCCCATCCTCCCCATCCTCCCCTTTTTCCTTTCCTCCTCCTCCTCCCCACCCCTCCTTTTTGCCCTTCCTTTTTTTTTTTTTTTTTTTTTTTTTCCACAGGCACGCTAGTTCCTAGGTAGGGGAAAGGGTACCGGGGTCCATCCCATTCCGTTGAGGTTCTTGGCGATGGCGTAGTTTTCCGTGGAATCTGGATTGCCTGAGGATGTCCTGATCCCTCTCCGGTATCCCGAAGGGTGGCTTTGGGTGTCTCTTGGGCGACGGGTGTATCTCTGGAAGCCACCTTTCGGATTCCTGGGGTGGTGGCCGAAGGAGGTATGCTTTGTGGCAGATTTCCGGCCGCCCTCTCTTTTGTCCACCGAGGTAGCTCGGCAGATGTGAGGTTGCTATCCCGGATTGCCGGTTTACTGGCGTGATGGGTAGGGTATGGCACGGGTTCCATGCTGCATCTGCGCTACTTGCGGTGCTGAGGTCCTCTTGGGCACGGAGGGAGAGTTCTGGCCCTTTCATTCCTCCTAGGAACTATCCCTCCCAGGTCCCCCCTTTTTTATTCTTTTTTTTATTTTTATTTTTTTTTCATCTTTCTTTTTTTTTCTTAAAAACAAAAAGAAAGAAGTAACCTAACCATGGCAGCCCTAGTCCATGAACCTGCTACCCCTGGGCCTTTTCTTGATACCGCACCCCGTTATGACCCCGCCTCGTCTTTGGACCACTCTTCGGACACTCCTCATGCCTCTGTACCTCTTGCCGGTGCTGTTTCCTCACCTGCTTCAGGTACTGAGGCCTCGACTGACTCCTTCGATTTATCTGACCTTCGCTCTCCTCTGACTATGCTTCTGGCCTCTCCCTCTACAGTGTGGCAATTTTCAAATCGCCGGCCCGTTCCACGTCGGACCAACTCTGGTCCCACTCCTAAACGCCAACAACAATTACCTGCTGATGATACTTCTCCACCTTCTCGTTCTTCTCAGAAAAGATCGACACGTCCTTCACTACCTTTCCACGCTCAGTTTCAAACTGCACAATGGACTAAATTCTTCACTTTACTACCGACTTCCTCTACTGCCTATCTTTCTGACCACAGTATTGGCAAGGCACTCCTACTCCATGTTGGTAAAGATATTTCTTTTCATGCTCTTAAGAGCGGTACGCGCATCGTCACCGTACAAAATGCTACCCAGGCTCATGAGCTTTCTCGTCTTTCCCATATCGATACTGTTCCTGTAACTATTGAAAAGCATCATTCTCTCAATTCTTGTAGTGGTACCGTCATTCTGCTCCATACCATAGTTCAACAAAATTTCCAGACATGTGGCACTGACATTCTTGAACAGCTGGAACTCCAAGATCTCCCAATCCTCAAGGTAGACACTTACATTCTTCCTGCCCACGGGCGGAGACGATACCCTAGCAATGTGGCTCGTTTAACTTTTGACAGCCGTGAACTCCCATCCTCAGTTTATGTAGCAGGACATCGGTTACAAGTTCGAAAGGTGATCCCTACACCGCAACAGTGTAGAAATTGCTGGCGATTTGGCCATCCAGCGAAATATTGCAGATCTATCGCCGAATGCCCAGTCTGTGGTGCCGATGACCATTCTAATATGTCTTGCAATCGACCTCCCTCTTGCCTTAATTGTCATGAGGCTCACCCTTCGTACTCTCGCCGTTGTCAAGTCTACTTAAACGAGCGGGAAATCTGTTACCTCAAAGAGGCAGAAGGTCTCCCTTATGCCATGGCAGTTTCTCATCTCCGCCTCCAAGGGAGACTACCTCGTGTTTCTTATTCCCATGTTTCAAAACGTCCCCCCACTTCTGGTGTCCCATCTTCTGCACCCACCTCTGTGGTTACCTCTCCCATAGTCACTCTTGTAGCTAATTCTTTTGCTGTCCTCGGCTCAGACGTCCCTACTTCAACGTCTCAGTCTGATCTTGCTTCTTCGTGTTCTCTCTCACAAGCCTCAGTAGCGACGAGATCTCGTATGACACCTCCTCCCAATTGTCCCTCTACTTCTCAAAAGTCAAAAAAAGGTCCGTTAACACCTCCTACCCATCTTCCACCTCCTCATTTTCCCTTCCCTGTCTCTGTACCTGGTTCTTCCCCTCTCACTGGCTCTGTTACAAGTGTAGAGGTTCACCCTCCTCCTCGTACTGTACCTTCCTCTCCTGTTCCCTCCCAAGTTTCTTCCTCTTCTGCCACCTCCCAGGTTTCTGCCTCTTCTGTCCCCTTCCACACTTCTCCAGTTCCCTCCACCCTTTCGCCTCCCCCTACCTTGGTACAGTCCATTACAGTTCCAATCTTTACTCATCCTCCCCCTACCATTTCCAATACTGTCTCCCATACGACGTCTCAGAATTCTGAAACACTTGAAGCAATCTCTGAATATATTGCAGAGACCAAACCATCAATGGACACTGATCCACCCTCCACTCCTTCTCTCTCCTCTACTCCATCTGCGCAACTCCTTTCTTCACAGCGCACCATTCCTTCGCTGCTTGAACGTTTTCCACTGCCTCCGCCTGTGGACTTTTCTAACCCCTCTAGTCCGTAGGAACCCTTACCTGCGGATTTCAAGTACAGTGGACCCCCGCTTAACGATCACCTCCAAATGCGACCAATTATGTAAGTGTATTTATGTAAGTGCGTTTGTACGTGTATGTTTGGGGGTCTGAAATGGATTAATCTACTTCACAATATTCCTTATGGGAAAAAATTCGGTCAGTACTGGCACCTGAACATACTACTGGAATGAAAAAAGTTCGTTAACCGGGGGTCCACTGTATCTTTATCATTGCCAATCATGGCCTATTTACAGTGGAATATATGCGGCCTCAGGGGTAATCGGGGTGAGCATCAGATGTTACTCTCCCAGTTTTCCCCTGTTGGTGTTTGCTTACAGGAACCAAAATTACACTCTGCTGTTATCTCTCCCATCTCAGGCTATAATTTATTGTATTCTTCAGATCCTTTTCCTGATGGGACCTTTAATGATAGTGCCCTTCTTCTACGCACTGATATTCCGTACCATCAGCTATTTGTTCATACTTCACTGCATTACACAGCAGCCCGTATCCACTTGCATAGGTGGTATACGCTCTGTTCTTTATATCTCTCTCCTTCTCGGGCATTATCTATTCTGGATATTGCCTTTCTTGTTTCGTCATTACCACCACCGATTCTGTTACTTGGTGATTTTAATGCCCACCATTTCCTCTGGGGGGTCTCACTGTGATTCCCGTGGCATTCAGTTAGAGGCTTTTCTTGCCACCCACCCCCTCCATGTTTTAAATACAGGTACTCACACCCATTTTGATCCTCGGACTCACACTCTCTCTTGCATCGATCTCTCAGTCTGTTCTTCCTCCGCCGCATTAGACTTCACTTGGTCTGTTCTTCCGGACTTACATGACAGCGATCATTTCCCAATCATTCTTACTTCCCCTTCATATTCACCACCTCTTCGCATCCCACGGTGGCAGTTTGATCAGGCAAATTGGAACCTTTACTCACACCTAACTGTTTTTAGAGAGGTTCCTTCTTCGTCCTCCATCGATGAGCTTTTACACCTCTTCTCGTCCTCCGTTTTAACCGCAGCTTCTCATTCTTTACCCCAAACTTCGGGCAGGCATTCTCAGAAATGTGTGCCTTGGTGGTCTCCTGCTTGTGCTCATGCAGTACGTTTGAAACGTGCTGCATGGGGCAGGTACAATAGAACCACAGAGAGACTTCTTGATTTTAAGCAGAAGCGTGCGATCGCTCGCCGTGTCATCCGTGACTCTAAACGCACTTACTGGCGAGATTATGTCTCCACCATCACCTCTGCTTCCTCTATGAGTGCAGTCTGGAAAAAAGTACGAAAACTGAGTGGTAAATATTCTCCTGACCCGTCTCCTGTTCTGCGGGTTGCCGGTGTTGATATAGCAAACCCACTAGATGTTGCCAATGAAATTGGCAATCATCTGGTCCGTATTTCTCAGGGACTCCATCTATGCCCCTCATTTCTTTCCTCAAAGTCTGCCAGAGAGTTAGCACCCTTGGACTTTTCTTCTCTCAGAGAAGAACAGTATAATGTGCCTTTTACACTTCAAGAACTGGAGGCAACACTCTCAGCTTACCGATCATCGGCAGCTGGGCCCGACGACATTCATATTCGTATGCTACAACATTTACATCAGTCAGCCCTTGCAGTCCTATTACGCCTTTACAATCCTATTTGGTCACAAGGAGTTCTTCCACAGCTGTGGAAATCCGCCATTGTTCTCCCTTTCTGCAAACCAGGCACTACGGGACATGAAACCTCCCACTATCGTCCCATTGCTCTTACCAGTGCAGTTTGCAAAGTGATGGAATGCCTAGTAAATAGACGTTTAGTGTGGTATTTAGAGACACACAACAGTCTCTCCACTCGTCAATATGGCTTTCGTAAGGGACGTTCTACCATAGACCCCTTACTACGCTTGGATACGTATGTTTGTAATGCCTTTGTGAATAACCACTCAGTTATTGCCATATTTTTTGACCTTGAGAAGGCATATGACACAACTTGGAGGTATAATATTTTAGCCCAAGCCCACTCCTTAGGCCTTCGAGGCAATCTACCATCCTTCCTTAAAAACTTTTTAACTGACAGGCATTTCCGTGTTCGGGTTAATATGCTCTCCCCTGACTTTATCCAAGCTGAAGGTGTCCCCCAGGGATGTGTTCTGAGCACAACATTTTTTCTCCTTGCTATTAATGATTTGGCCTCTAGTCTTCCATCAAATATTTGGTCATCACTCTATGTTGATAACTTCGCTATTGCCTGTGCAGGTGCTGACTGTCACCTTATTACAGTTTCTCTCCAGCATGCAGTCGACCGTGTTTCCAATTGGGCCACCACACGTGGGTTTAAATTTTCCAGCACTAAAACCCACCAAATTACTTTCACTAGACGCTCTGTCATCTCTGATCATCCTTTGTACCTCTATGGCTCCCGTATCCCTGAACGTGATACAGTCAAGTTTCTGGGCCTCCTCTTTGATCGTAGGTTATCCTGGAAACCTCACATTACCTCTCTGAAGGCAACTTGTCACAGCCGGCTGAACCTTCTTAAAACCCTTGCTCATCTTTCATGGGGAGCTAATCGTCGAACCCTCCTTCGCCTACATTCCACCCTTATTTTATCGAAACTTGATTATGGTGACCAGATCTATTCAGCAGCATCTCCTGCTACTCTCTCTAGCCTTAACCCCATTCATCACCAAGGATTACGTTTATGCCTTGGTGCTTTTCGCTCTTCCCCTGTCGAGAGCCTCTATGCAGAAGCGAACGTTCCATCCTTATCCGATCGCCGTGATGCCCATTGCCTTCGCTACTATGTACGCTCTCATGATCTCCACAATCCTTCCATTTATAGAATGGTCACTAATATTAGTAGACATTCTTTATTTGTTCGCCGCCCCTGTTTACTCCGTCCCTTCTCTCTTCGCCTTCATTCGCTCTTGTCTTCTCTTCAATTACCACCTTTCTATGTACATGTAGCATCTCACTTTTCCCTACCCCCCTGGGAAGTTCCAGCTGTTCGAGTCTGTTCTTTCTCTCTCCCTTGCTCGAAAGCCCAACTGTCTATGGTCGCTTCCCACTCTCTTTTTCTTGACCACTTTCACTCTCATTCTCATGCCATTGCTGTGTACACAGATGGCTCTAAGTCTTCTGACGGCGTAGGATTCGCAGCAGTGTTTCCGGACAGCGTCGTACAAGGGCATTTACTATCTTCGGCTAGTATTTTTACTGCTGAATTGTATGCCATCCTTACAGCACTTATCCATATTGCATCTATGCCTGTGTCATCATTTGTGGTTGTCTCAGACTCCCTTAGTGCTTTACAGGCTATACAGAAATTTGATACACCTCACCCCTTAGTCCTCCGTATCCAACTTTGGCTATGCCGCATCTTTACCAAGCATAAAGATATTGTTTTTTGTTGGGTCCCTGGTCATGTTGGTGTACAGGGCAATGAACAGGCAGACACTGCTGCGCGGTCAGCAGTACATGACCTACCAGTTTCATGTAGAGGTATTCCATTTACGGACTATTTTGCTGCAATATCTTCCCATCTTCACACCCATTGGCAACAATGTTGGTCTGCTATGTTCAGCAACAAACTTCAATCTATTAAACCGAGTATAGGTTACTGGCCGTCTTCTTATCACCAGTGTCGAGGTTGGGAGACTACTCTCTCCCGTCTTCGCATTGGCCATACTCGTCTTACTCATGGATATCTCATGGAGAGGCGCCCTGCTCCTCTCTGTGAGAATTGCCAAGTTCCATTATCAGTCAGCCACATTCTGTTGGACTGCCCACTTTATCAACGAGCACGCAGAATTTACCTCCGTCATCGTCTTCGCTCTGCTGCTCTCTCTTTACCTTCCCTTCTCGCTGATGGACCCACCTTTCATCCAGACTCTCTCATTGACTTTTTGACAACAACTGACTTACTTCACAAATTCTAATACCTTCAGCCCTTTCTACTTCAATCTCTTGCTACCCTCTACCCCTGTACTATCCCCTGCCCCACTGTTTTCTGTAACCTACTGATCATCCCTCCTCCCTTCTGCCATCCAGTACCCTCGCTTCCTTCCCTACCTTGCAGCGCTGTATAGCCCTTGTGGCTTAACGCTTCTTTTTTATTATAATAATAATTAAACATTGCTGGGACTTGGCCAAAAAAAAAAAGGCAAAAATAATTTCTTATTTATAAATACATTTTTCATATTTAAAAACCCGTAAAAAAAAAAGAAAAAAAATGGGTGTTCTTTGGGGGGCTGGATTCATTGATGAAAACTGATTTAATATACGAACAAACAGAGTAATGAGCTGTGTCTCAGAACAAAATAAACTCGTAAGTCAAGGTATCACTATATTAATAAGTAATATGGGGGATTATAATTATTATAATTGTGGGGGAGCACTAAACCCGTAGGATTATACAGCGCATGTGTGGGTGGGGGATGGAAGGTATTCCGGCTCAATTCAGGGAACTGGAGCACTGATCCAATTCCCTAGATCAAGAGCCCCTCACCAGCGTCAAGGAACCTCCCTTTAGGGGTGGTGGGGGGGAGGGGAAGTATTCAGCAGTTATTGTAAGAGGAGAGGGGAAGCATGCAAATGTTATAAGAATAATAATAATAAGGAAGGGTTGTTGAGGTGGTTCGGACATGTAGAGAGAATGGAGTGAAACAGAATGACTTCAAGAGTGTATCAGTCTGTAGTGGAAGGAAGGCAGGGTAGGGGTCGGCCTAGGAAAGGTTGGAGAGAGGGGGTAAAGGAGGTTTTTGTGTGCGAGGGGCTTGGACTTCCAGCAGGCATGCGTGAGCGTGTTTGATAGGAGTGAATGGAGACAAATGGTTTTTAATACTTGACGTGCTGTTGGAGTGTGAGCAAAGTAACATTTATGAAGGGGTTCAGGGAAACCGGCAGGCCGGACTTGAGTCCTGGAGATGGGAAGTACAGTGCCTGCACTCTGAAGGAGGGGTGTTAATGTTGCAGTTTAAAAACTGTAGTGTAAAGCACCCTTCTGGCAAGACAGTGATGGAGTGAATGATGGTGAAAGTTTTTCTTTTTCGGGCCACCCTGCCTTGGTGGGAATCGGCCAGTGTGATAAAAAAAAAAATAATAATAATAATATACAGATAGCCCCTGGTTATGCAGAGCATTTCGGGCAACATAGGTTAATCTTGTCCCCCAGGATGCGACCCACAAAAGCCGGCTAACACCCAGGTACCTTTTTACTGCTAGTTGAACAGGCGTAGCAGGTGTAAGGAAACATGCCCAACGTTTCAGCCGTGCCGGGGAACGATCCCGTACCCTCAGTGTGAAAGGAGAACGCTACAGCAACCATCCAGGGATGTACTACTTTCCTGTCATAAAAGTGTGAAAAAGAAGCCTATTAAACATTTCACACTCTGGCCGAATTACTTGTATTTATTTTCAGTCTTTCTGAAGAACACGTAAGACGACAGATAAATCCTATAAAGTTCTGCTTACATTTATTACACACTTTCCTTGTCTTCCTCTACTTTATTAATAGTTTTAATAATCTTCTAATAATTCAGTTTTACATTGTCCTCAGGAGGGTTATGGACATACGCCCGTGTTACATGAACCACTGCCTTGAGGGACCACTAAGTCAAACAGGTTTGGTTGTAACATCAGTGCCGCCTCTGAGTGAATACTTCTGACAGCAGCTTTAGGAATGAGGTGGTGAAGAGTACTGCATATAGCAATAGGCCTAATTCCTCCATCTTTCTTTTTATATACACAAAGCAATGTACCTAAAGAAGAAATGATTAATTTCGTCAGGAATCAGCTCAACCAAAGAGTGTTAACGATAGGAGTGTGCCTGCTTCTTCCCGAGAACATAACAGCCCAATTAATTATTATCTCCCTCCTTCTTCCTTCCTCTTCCTCTGTCTCTGTATAGTCCTTGTGGCTTAGCGCTTCTTTTTGATTATAATAATCTTCCTCTGTTTCCCTCTATTTTTTCTCCACCGATTTAGATATTCACTAATTTTGCATGTAAAATCATAATGGTTGACATGCAGCAGACTGTAGCTACTGAGAGGCTCACCTCAAACCTTCTATATTTAACCAGTAACATTAACACTCGTCCATCCCACTTCTAAAGCTACCTAAAGTTACCTTGAATGACATTCATGATTGGCAACTGTATGGCAAATTGGCACGATAGTCGAATTTTCACTGCCAGTGTGGGTCATGGCCAACACCTGCATAACAATTGGGTCATGGCCAACATCTGCATAACAATGTGGGTCATGGCCTACACCTGCATAACAATGTTGGTCATGGCCAACACCTGCATAACAATGTTGGTCATGGCCAACACCTGCATAACAATGTGGGTCATGGCCAACACCTGCATAACAATGTGGGTCATGGCCAACACCTGCATAACAATGTGGGTCATGGCCAACACCTGCATAACAATGTTGGTCATGGCCAACACCTGCATAACAATGTGGGTCATGGGCAACACCTGCATAACAATGTGGGTCATGGCCAACACCTGCATAACAATGTGGGTCATGGCCAACACCTGCATAACAATGTGGGTCATGGCCAACACCTGCATAACAATGTGGGTCATGGCCAACACCTGCATAACAATGTGGGTCATGGCCAACACCTGCATAACAATGTGGGTCATGGCCAACACCTGCATAACAATGTGGGTCATGGCCAACACCTGCATAACAATGTTGGTCATGGCCAATGTTGCAACCCCTGAATGGGTTGCAATGATTAATATATATATATATATATATATATATATATATATATATATATATATATATATATATATATATATATATATATATATATATATATATATATATATATATATATATATATAATTATTACCTTTTCATATAATTTTATATTGCTTATGTTTGCGATAATAGCTAAATCGTAAATATATTGCTTTATATTATTATTTGACTTAGCTTCCTTTGGTTAGGTAGGATGTAACATATGTGCTCAGTTCAAGTCTTGATTGTCTAACTACTGTAATTATCGCTCCTTGCTCATTACTCTGCCGGCTTCTGTTTGTGCTACAGCCGTCCACGGAGCTATCACGTGATCGAAGAGGGGGATGTCCTCACCTCGCCTGAAGTACTCTCTTGGTGGTTGGACAGATCATCTGTCTCATTATTCTTGTTAGTTCCGTAGAACTCTGTTCACAGGACATTGTATAGACTTAGTGATTTTCAACGTTGTACCGAGGTTGTGTGTCGCATAGACTCTCTGAGCAACTCAGGTCCTGAGCTGTAGCTTCTGACCTAACTTGTACTGGTATCTGTGTATTATCACAGTCAGGGATTTTAATATGCTGAACTTAGATTCAGTAGTATGGGAGTTTTGTGACTTTTGTGGAGGATCTGCAGATGGTCCCTACTTAGTGTCGTTATATTATCTCCTTGTTCCTGATTCTGTGTCGCAGTTGCTTGTTATATTGCTATTGGGCTTAGCATTCTTTTTATTGTTTAAGCAGACTGTTCTGATTGCCAGTTGGTTAAGAAGTTAGTTTATTTGAGGACTTTGTCAGTCACTTGTTTAAGTCTAGTCGAGTCTTGAGACATAGCGCTCTACTTAGAGCACTTACGCATATACACACAAACTTACTTGTACATATTTGTAATATCTTATTAAATGTTAATGTACCAGACGGTACTTAAGAATTATAAATGTGATATGTGCTTTCAGCACAATACTATTGTATATGAGAGAATTGATTATTATTATTTTAATTATTAATAATTTAATTTACTTTGATAATATACCTCTAGAGTCTAGACGATACTCAATAAATTTATTAAATTTTATTTTCTCTAGTTAGTAGCCTACCAGTTGTAATCCTGAAGCACTATTGAATCATACTGAATTCTAATGGATAATTGGACAAGGATACTGACTAATTGTTATGAAAACCCAGTAACAGGCTGGATGCTAGAAGGGCAGTCCTTTCTAGTATTCACTGGAGATCTCTAAGCTTTTAGAATCACGTTTTTTGTAACAAATGGGGGCCTGTCAGGGATGCTCTTGATCCAAAGTGTTGGAGAAATTGTCCAGTTTGATATACTAGTAACTCTGTGATCAAACACTTTGAGTACTTTCTTAATCTGAAGACTTTGAGTTTAGTCTTGTACAACATACCAGGTGAATGTATGTACCTGACCGAGTCTCTTGATCCAAATAGATGGAAATACTATTTATGAGTTCTAACTCTAAGATATCCAACACTAAAATTCCTATTAGGATTATAGTTTCTCATAATCACTCTCTCATAGTACATTTATTTTCGTGATGTATGCCAAAGTGAAACAGTTAATTGATACCCTGACTTTGTCTGAGTTAAGTACATTAAAACTTCAGACGTGTTGGCAAGTAGCCAAATATCTTGGTGTGACGTATAACAAGAATTACACCGCAGAAACTGTCAGAGCGTTGATTAAAGATATATTGTTTCCTGCTCATACAGAGATATCTGATTATGATTCAGTTTCAGAAAGCCTAGTGTCACAATTAGGAAGTATGACTCTATTTGATGAAGTAGAAGAAAGAGCAACTAAGGCAGAAGTGTCTGAGCATAGTGTAGCTCAGTTCTCGCTCACTCCTTCCCTCACTGACACATTAGTACAGAGTATAGCTGGTAGTATGACTAAGCCTCACGCTAGTACTGTGTATGCTACACCTGTATCTACTTATCATAGACCAGATCTAGACTCTCTAGGGACGGTTGAAAGAGGTGTCCGACCTAAGGACCGTCCAGGCCACGTTAGATTCCTTACTCCTCCATTACCCACTGGTCCTATCTCTCAGGAACAGTTTGAGAGGTTTGAACACCTCATTGTGTTGCAGACTGCACAAATAGAGGCTCAGAGGAAATTGAACGAAGATTTCCAGAGAGAAAATGTTCATCTTGGAAGACAACAGACTGATAGATCACAGGACACATTTAATGTGCAGAAAGCTGCATCCATGATTCCAAAGTTTTTTGAGAGTGACTTAGACACCTATTTTGATGTGTTTGAGAACCAGGCACGTGCTATGAACTGGCCACATAAGCACTGGGCTACCTTGTTGCACACAGCTTTGACAGGAAGAGCTCAAACTTGTACTGCTACTTTACCATTTGCCAAGTACATTAGTTATGATGCTGTCAAACAAACTATTCTAGAGACGTATAACTTGTTACCTGTAAGTTAT
Organism: Cherax quadricarinatus; assembly: GCF_038502225.1. Classification (NCBI taxonomy): domain Eukaryota; kingdom Metazoa; phylum Arthropoda; class Malacostraca; order Decapoda; family Parastacidae; genus Cherax; species Cherax quadricarinatus. Next base: position 47,963,089 of record NC_091301.1, read on the forward strand.
CAAAGCGCATTTCGTATGTTACAACAACGACAAGATCAAACTTGTGTAGAGTTTGCTCGTGAGAAAAAAGTTGCATTTGAGAGATTGTGTATGTCTGCTGACATACAAGAATATCTGATTGATCATACTACCTCGGATATTCTGGAAACTGCAGCATTAGCAGACAATTACGAGATTTCTCACAAAATTGTACGTACTAAAACAAAAAGAAACAAGGTAACTAAAGATTGTCCTAGAAGTTGGCAACCTAAATCAACTGCTCATTGCCGGCATGATGTACCTGCTACTGTAACTTCTCATACCTTTATCAGGAAAACTCATAATCCTGAATCTGTCTCTGTGGCTAGACAGAAATCTGATATCGAGAAGAAGAAAGTTAAATGTACCTATTGTAACAGAAAAGGACATGCTAGAGAGTATTGCTATAAGTTAGAAAGAGATACGAGAAGCAGTCGTGCGGCTGGCGCCCCCACACAAGTCGTATCCTCTTCAGAGCAACAAAGGCACCAAAATCCTAGTAATACCTCTGATCCTACTGTTTTAGATGATGTTACTCAGGATAGATGACTAGCGTCAGAAAGTGTATCTGACGAAAAGATTAGTTCAGCGATGAGTCCTTACTTTTCGAGAGGTAAAGTAGGATTTGACAAATCACATCTGACTGAAATAATTACTTTCAGAGACACTGGCAGTTATCTCACATTATTAAGAGAAGATGTACTGCCCATAACTGATGATACCTATTGCAAGATAGATGTATTGTTAGAAGCCTATGGTGGGGCTGTTATAAAAGTACCTCTGTACAAAGTTTACATTCAAACAAGCTATTACACTGGTTATATTTCAGTAGGTATATCCAGTGGTGTATTTCCTATCAGGTCAGTAGACTTGTTGATAGGGAACGATATCCTTCATGCTGGTATATGTAAGGAACCACTTGTGATTGATAATAACACTGATGATAATTATGCCATTGAAGCTTGCAGAGAGAAGCCTATTTTATTTCCTCTCAGCGCAATTACTAGAGCTATGTCAAAGATTCAACAACCATCCTTGTCTCCTGTTGAGTTAGTGGATGACAATGATTTGGGCTTGAATATGTTGTTTAGTGATGCTCTGCACCCAGGGTCATTAACACTGACTCCCCCCTGTCATCAACCTAGTCAGGACACAACTGACATTAAATTTCTAACTCATGATGATTTAATCAAGGATCAGTTTGTTGATCAGTCACTGGAAAGACTGAGAGATATAGCAGTTACTGAGAGTGAAGCAGAGGATCTCGATAATTGTTACTATTATAGTAACAGTGTACTGATGGAGAAAAATACATGTAAGTTGTCAGCTGATAGTGTTTCCACCACAGTCAAGCATCTTGTAGTGTTACCAGTTACATTTCGTGAACAAGCCATTGATTTTGCTCACAATAGTCCCATTGGAGGACATTTGGGTGTCAAGAAGACACTCGGTAAACTGGCAAAACATTTTACTTGGCCTAAAATGAAGGAAACAGTAGCTGATCATGTGCGACGTTGCCACGTGTGTCAAGTGACAGGCAAGCCAGCACACACGCCTCCACCTGCACCTCTCATTCCTATCACCATGGATGGTGAACCATTCTCACGTCTTATTATTGATTGTGTTGGTCCTTTGCCTAGAACCAAACTAGGAAACCAATACTTATTTACTATTATGGACGCTGCAACACGCTATCCCGAAGGTATTCTTATGAGAAAAATTAATGCTCGTGCTATTGTGAGAGTGCTGATGAAATTTTTCTCCCAGGTTGGATTGCCACGAGAGATACAATCAGATCAGGGATCTAACTTCACTTCTAAGATCTTTCGTGAAGCATTATCCCACCTAGGAATAAAGTCTGTACTTTCAACCAGTTATCCACAGTCACAAGGTGCTCTAGAGAGATTTCATCAGACACTGAAGTCCATGATGAGAGCTTATTGTGAACATTTTTCTAGAGACTGGGATGAGGGTATACCTTTTCTTCTGTTCGCTATGAGAGAAAGTGAACAAGAAAGTCTCGGGTTTAGTCCATTTGAATTAATATTCGGACACCAAGTGCGTGGTCCTCTCGCAGTGTTGAAAGACGTGTGGACAGGAAAATCAAATCCATCATTGAGTACTTCACCTTCATTAATGCAGCAACATTTGACAGCTGCTAGAGAGCTAGCTTCGAAAAACCTAGTTTCAGCCCAAGCTAGAATGAAGCAACATTATGACAAGCGTGCTGTCTCTCGCTCTTTTAAAGCAGGAGATAAGGTGATGGCTCGGAAATTAGTACCAGGTCATGCTCTACAAGCCAGGTATGATGGCCCCCTGGAAGTAGTGAAAAGGCTTAGCGACGTAAATTATTTGGTACGTACGCCTGGGAAAAAGAAATCTAATCATGTGTACCATGTTAACCAGCTTAAGGCATACTACGCTAGTCCTCTACCTACTACATCTATTCTTCCTAGGACAGAGGAAGAGAACGTCAGTCTACCTGACATCTCTAGAGGTATAGAGGTGCGTTTAGAAAATTCAGTGACTCTACAGTCACTAGACGATTTTCTTAGTAACCTTGGGATTGATAAAGCTGGTGATATTAAAGACATGATTTTGCATTTCCCTGAATTGTTCAGTGATGTTCCTAAACGTTGTACTCTAGGTGTACATGACGTTGATGTACAGGGAGCATTACCCATTAAGCAATCACCATATAGGATGAGCCCAACAAAGCATAAAGCATTGAGAGAAGAGGTTGATTTTCTGTTATCTCACGGACTTATTGAGCGCAGTAAAAGTCCATGGGCATCTCCCTGTATTTTAGTGCCTAAACCTGACGGTAGTTTCAGGATGTGCACTGATTACAGGAAAGTTAACTCTGTCTCCTTGCCTTATTGACCGTGTGTCAGGAGCCCAGTTTGTCAGCCGTTTAGATCTCTTACGAGGCTATTATCAAGTCCCGCTTACTGAACGTGCTCAAGAAATATCTGCTTTTACTGTTCAAGATGGATTGTTTAACTACCTCGTCACCCCCTTCTGCCTATGTAATGTGGCTTCTTCATTCCAACGAATAATGAACGAGTTGACCCACAACTTAGACGGAGTAGAAGCCTACCTTGACGACTTAGTGGTGTATAGTGATGAGTGGGAACAGCACTTGACGCATCTCAGAGCATTGTTTGAGAGACTGGCGCACTACAACTTCACTGTTAACTTAGCTAAATGTAGTTTTGGTCAAGCCAAGATTACTTATCTAGGCTTTTGTATCGGCCAAGGTGAGGTTGCTCCTATTGAGGCTAAGGTTCGTGCAATTTCTGAATTTCCAGTGCCACAGGACAGGAAGGGAGTACAGAGATTCCTGGGTATGGCAGGATATTATCGCAGGTTCTGTCCAAACTTTTCTCAGATTGCAGCTCCTCTCACTGAGCTTACTAGTAGCAAAGTTCAGTTCACCTGGACTAGAGATTGTTCAGACTCGTTCAAAAGATTGAAACGTTTGCTCTCCTCTGCTCCTGTGTTGAAAAGTCCTAATTTTAATCTTCCCTTCTTTACACAAATAACCCGCACATAAAAGAGAGGAAAGTTGTGTATTAGAGAGGATTCAACTAAACGGCGACTGTTCGAGTTGGAAGTAGGGAAGACAGTTTTAGCAGAAGACCAGTCAATAGGATGGCTATGATCTCTGACTTGACAGAAAAGAGCATTGTTAGTGTCGGCAAGCCTAACACTATTTTTGTGCTCCCTAAGTCTGTCAGAAAGAGATCGACCAGTTTCTCCGAAGTATTGAAGAGGACAGGAGGAGCAAGAAATAGAGTAGACACCAGGAACATCTGTAGAGGGAGGAGAGGTATGAACGAGATTAGTGCGAAGAGTGTTAGTCTGGCGGAAGGTAAGCTTGATGTCTAAGGGACGGAGAGAATTGTTGAGATTAGAAAGACCGGAAATGTAGGGAAGGCAGAGGATAGAAGAGTTCCCATGAGTAGAGAGTTTGGGAGAGAAGAAATTGTGTTTAGCACGTGAGAGGGCAGAGTCTATGAAATGGGAAGGGTAGCCAAGATGGGAGAACGAATTATGAAGAGTGGAAATTTCTGCTGGAAGGAACTGAGGATCACAGATGCGGAGGGCACGGAGAAAGAGGGAGATAAGAACACTTTTCTTGACAGGGGAAGCATGATAGGAAAAGTAGTGAATGTACATGCCACTGTGCATAGGTTTACGGTAAACGGAAAAGGAAAAACCTGTATCTGAGCGGTGGACATGGACATCAAGGAAAGGAAGTAAGGAATTAGATTCCCATTCAGCTTTAAACTTAATGGAAGGGGCAAGATTGTTAAGAGCTTCAAGAAAAGGTTGGAAGAGACTGGAGTCATGTAGTCTTCTACTACAACTACTGATGAAATTAAGACACATGTGCGGCGTCTGGTTGTCTTTGTTGTGGACGTTTCGCCATCCAGTGGCTGGCTGGATGGCGAAACGTCTACGGTGGGGATGCCCGGGTGTTGTGCATGTGTCATTTCATCCTGTCGGTATTATATACAATTCTTGTACTACTACTACTACTACTACTACCTCCACCTCTTCCTGCCTATATATAGCCGTCTTGCTCCACCTCTGTTAGTGTGACTTTGCCAATGGTCCAAGTCGGACCGAAACGTCGTCGTAAGCTTCTCTCTTTTATGTGCAGGTTATTTGTGTATCGTTTCAGTCACGGTATTGTGCCTTTTTGTTATTTACTTCCCTTCTTTTTACATATAGATGCGAGTGGCTATGCAGTGGGTGCTGTGCTACTCCAACAGTCAACATCCACTGACATTCTCCATCATGTATGTTACTATTCATCTAAACTTAAACGACACCAAAAAAATTATGCCACTATTGAGAAAGAGGCTCTAGCTCTTGTGGTGTCCTTGGAACATTTTGACGTGTATTTGGGCACTTCCCCATTTAAAATTAACGTTTTTTCAGACCACAATCCACTCACCTACATAAACACTATGAAGAGTAAAAAAGCTAGGATCATGAGGTGGGCTCTCAGAATCCAACCTTATTATATTAGTATAAAACACATAAGAGGTCATTGTAATGTAATTGCCGACGCTCTGTAACGTCCATAATAATTATCAGTTACATTAAATTAACGTAATTTTAATGCCCAAATACCTTTTGTTACTTGCTATGTCAAATTCAGTATAGTAACTTAATCCCTCCAGCCCATATTAACTATGTATACTCATGTCATGTCTAATTATTATATTTATATATTCACAGTAATGATGTGTGTGAGGAGGAGACATAAGCTGAGTGTTGAGTGGGTAGTGTTGTGTGGGCGATGTACTGCGTGTGCCGCAACACTGTCCTGCCACAGACCCCCCCCCTCACTACACACCTTAAGCTGTTTCATACTCAGATGTCCATACTACATAGCATTCTACAACCACTACTTAAGAGTGGAATGCTGTCTCCTGTCTATAACACAAGACTATTATGCTGTCTACACTACTATGATCGAGCCTCAACATGCCCTCCTTGTCTTCGCTATCCTGTCTCTACACTGATGTACATAACCACGAGAATGCAGAGATATGATACTGTGTACTGCCCTAGTACTAGGGGCATAACTTATAGTGAAACAGACACTGTTAAATTATAGAAGTGTTTGGTACAAGAGTGACTCTGATTAATGTTTATATTAATTAGTAATGTAACCTGAGTAATCAGTAATGTGAAAGACATTAATGTAACTCCTAGTGTGACCATTTGTCATGTTGGGGGGATGTTGCAACCCCTGAATGGGTTGCAATGATTAATATGTATATATATATATATATATATATATATATATATATATATATATATATATATATATATATATATATATATATATATATATAATTATTATTACCTTTTCATATAATTTTATATTGCTTATGTTTGCGATAATAGCTAAATCATAAATATATTGCTTTATATTATTATTTGACTTAGCTTCCTTTGGTTAGGTAGGATGTAACATATTATGTGCTCAGTTCAAGTCTTGATTGTCTAACTACTGTAATTATCGCTCCTTGCTCGTTACTCTGCCGGCTTCTGTTTGTGCTACAGCTGTCCACGGAGCTATCACGTGATCGAGGGGGGTGTCCTCACCTCGCCTGAAGTATTCAGTCTGGTCTAGACTCTCTTGGTGGTTGGACAGATCATCTGTCTCATTATTCTTCTTAGTTCTGTAGAACTCTGTTCACAGAACATTGTATAGACTTAGTGATTTTCGACGTTGTACTGAGGTTGTGTGTCGCATAGACTCTCTGAGCAACTCAGGTCTTGAGCTGTAGCTTCTGACCTAACTTGTACTGGTATCTGTGTATTATCACAATCGGGGATTTTATTATGCTGAACTTGGATTCAGTAGTATGGGAGTTTTGTGACTTTTGTGGAGGATCTGCAGATGGTCCCTACTAAGTGTCGTTATATTATCTCCTTGTTCCTGATTCTGTGTAGCAGTTGCTTGTTATATTGCTATTGGGCTCTGGTGGCCTGGTGGTTAACGCTCTCGCTTCACACGGCGAGGGCCTGGGTTCGATTCCCAGCCAGAGTAGAAACATTTGGCGTGTTTCTTTCCACCTGTTGTCTATGTTCCCCATCAGTAAAATGGGTACCTGGGTGTTAGTTGACTGGTGTGGGTCGCATCCTGGGACACTGACCGAATTTGCCTGAGATGCTCTGCATAACAAGTGGCTTTCTATGTAGTAGTATGTCATTGTTGTCAGCTAGGACTGTATACCATGTACATGTACTTGTAGTAAATAAAGATTATTATTATTATTATTATTATTATTATTATTATTATTATTATTATTATTATTATTGTTCAAGCAGACTGTTCTGATTGCCAGTTGGTTAAGAAGTTAGTTTATTTGAGGACTTTGTCAGTCACTTGTTTAAGTTTAGTCGAGTCTTGAGACATAGTGATCTACTTAGAGCACTTACACATATACACACAAACTTACTTGTACATATTTGTAATATCTTATTAAATGTTAATGTACCAGACGGTACTTAAGAATTATAAATGTGATATGTGCTTTCAGCGCAATACTATTGTATACGAGAGAATTGATTATTATTATTATTTTGATTATTATTAATTTAATTTACTTTGATAATATACCTCTAGACGATACTCAATAAATTTATTAAATTTTATTTTCTCTAGTTAGTAGCCTACCAGTTGTAATCCTGAAGCACTATTGAATCATACTGAATTCTAATGGATAATTGGACAAGGATACTGACTAATTGTTACGAAAACCCAGTAACAGGCTGGATGCTAGAAGGGCAGTCCTTTCTAGTATTCACTGGAGATCTCTAAGCTTTTAGAATCGCGTTTTTTGTAACAGCCAACACCTGCATAACAATGTGGGTCATGACCAACACCTGCATAACAAGTAGTTTAAAATGTTAATTCACCGGTACAGAATAATCTGTGTTAACCTTCTCTCAGAATATCTTATTAGGGTTATTGATGCCATTTCTTTGGATGGATTTAAAAATTGGTTAGACAAATATCTGATGAATTTGAATGTGAATTATGTGATGTTATGTAATATTAAAACCATATTTATTTCTTAAATATCAGTATAAACTTCCAGTGTTCAAAATATACACTGACACGGCAGAGCAGGTGTGTAGTGCTGACTTCAGGTGTGTAACACTGACTTCAGGTGTGTAGCGCTGACTTCAGGTGTGTAACACTGATTTCAGGTGTGTAACACTGACTTCAGGTGTGTAACACTGACTTCAGGTGTGTAACACTGACTTCAGGTGTGTAACATTGACTTCAGGTGTGTAACACTGACTTCAGGTGTGTGGTGGGAGTAGGAGAGAGGACTGACCACCTCAACTAACATTCAACTGAAGAATTATAATTATTGTAGATCATAAACGACCAATATAGTAGAACTCTTGCATTTGGTGTTGTAGAATGATGAGGGAGATGACTGATCCTGGAAGGAAGGAGACATTCAATTTCTCATGATACAAACATTTAACAGAATTGAGTTAGAACATTCGTGATCCTTATTTTCCACCTCACTGTTGTTACAAAAAATCTCTCTCCCTCAGATGTGGAAAGTCAGGAATATCACGTGTAGGTTAATCTCAACATTATTTACAATGTTTTATTATGTTTCAAGGATAGATTTAGCTTTATCATGGATCTATACAACACCAGTAAGATATTAAATATTCAATGTCTGTATCACGTTACCACTGGTGACGAAAAGTTTGATAATTCTGTACAATACCCATACTCCACCCCTCTCCCATACACACTGACATACTTTGCCCCTCTCCCATACACACTGACATACCCTGCCCATCTCCCATACAAATTGACATACCCTGCCCCTCTCCCATACACACTGACATACCCTACCCCTCTCCCGCACACACTGACATACCCCGCCCCTCTCCCATACACACTGACATACCTTGCCCCTCTCCCATACACACTGACATACCCTGCCCCTCTCCCATACACACTGACATAACCCGCCCCTCTCTGACACATACGCTGACATACCCAGCCCCTCTCCCATACACGCTGACATGCCCCGCCCCTCTCCCACACACACACTGACATACCCCGCCCCTCTCTGGCACACACACTGACATACCCTGTCCCTCTCCCCTCTCCCCTCTCCCACACACACTGACATGCCCCGCTTCTCTCCCACACACACTGACATACTCTGCCCCTCTCCCACACACAGTGACATGCCCTGCCCCTCTCCCACACACACTGAAATGCCCCCGCCCTCTCCCACACACACTGACATACCCCGCCCCTCTCCCACACACACTGACATACCCCGCCCCTCTCCCACACACACTGACATACCCCGCCCCTCTCCCACACACACTGACATACCCTGCCCCTCTCCCATACACACTGACATACCTTGCCCCTCTCCCATACACACTGACATACCCTGCCCCTCTCCCATACACATTGACATACCCTGCCCCTCCCATACACACTGACATACCCTACCCCTCTCCCGCACACACTGACATACCCCGCCCCACTCCCATACACACTGACATACATTGCCCCTCTCCCATACACACTGACAAACCCTGCCCCTCTCCCATACACATTGACATACCCTACCCCTCTCCCATACACACTGACATATCCTGCCCCTCTCCCATACACACTGACATACCCCGCACCTCTCCCACATACACTGACATACCCCGCCCCTCTCCCACACACACTGACATACCCCGCCCCTTTCCCACACACACTGACATACCCCGCCCCTCTCCCATACACACTGACATACCTTGCCCCTCTCCCATACACACTGACATACCCTGCCCCTCTCCCATACTCATTGACATACCCCGCCCCTCTCCCACACACACTGACATACCCTGCCCCTCTCCCATACACACTGACATACCTTGCCCCTCTCCCATACACACTGACATACCCTGCCCCTCTCCCATACACATTGACATACCCTGCCCCTCCCATACACACTGACATACCCTACCCCTCTCCCGCACACACTGACATACCCCGCCCCACTCCCATACACACTGACATACCTTGCCCCTCTCCCATACACACTGACAAACCCTGCCCCTCTCCCATACACATTGACATACCCTACCCCTCTCCCATACACACTGACATATCCTGCCCCTCTCCCATACACACTGACATACCCCGCACCTCTCCCACATACACTGACATACCCCGCCCCTCTCCCACACACACTGACATACCCCGCCCCTTTCCCACACACACTGACATACCCCGCCCCTCTCCCATACACACTGACATACCCTGCCCCTCTCCCATACTCATTGACATACCCTGCCCCTCTCCCGCACACACTGACATACCCCGCCCCTCTCCCATACACACTGACATACCTTGCCCCTCTCCCATACACACTGACATACCCTGCCCCTCTCTCATACACATTGACATACCCTACCCCTCTCCCATACACACTGACATATCCTGCCCCTCCCATACACACTGACATACCCTGCCCCTCTCCCACACACACTGACATACCCCGCCCCTCTCCCATACACACTGACATATCCTGCCCCTCTCCCATACACACTGATATACCCTGCCCCACTCCCATACACACTGACATACCCTGCCCCTCTCCCATACACACTGACATACCCCGCCCTCTCCCACACTCACTGACATACCCCGCCCCTTTCCCACACACACTGACATACCCCGCCCCTCTCTGACACACACGCTGACATATCTCGCCCTTCTCCCATACACACTGACATGCCCCGCCCCTCTCCCACACACACTGACATGCCCCGCCCCTCTCCCACACACACTGACATACTCCGCCCCTCTCCCACACACAGTGACATGCCCCGCCCCTCTCCCACACACACTGAAATGCCCCCACCCTCTCCCACACACACTGACATACCCCGCCCCGCTCCCACACACAGCGACATGCCCCGCCCCTCTCCCACTCACACTGACATACCCTGCCCATCTCCCACACAGTGACATGCCCCGCCCCTCTCCCACACACACTGACATGCCCCGCCCCTCTCCCACACACACTGACATACCACGCCCCTCTCCCACACTCACTGACATGCCCTGCCCCTCTTCCACACACACTGACATACCCCGCCCCTCTCCCACACACACTGACATACCCCACCCCTCTCCCACACACACTGACATGCCTCGCCCCTCTCCTACACACACTAACATGCCCCGCCCCTCTCCCACACACCCTGACATACCCCACCCCTCTCCTACACACACTGACATGCCTCGCCCCTCTCCAATACACACTGACATGCCCTGCCCCTCTACCCCACACACTGCCATGCCCTGCCCCTCTCCCACACACACTGACATGCCCAGCCCCTCTCCCACACACACTGACATGCCCCGCCCCTCTCCCACACACACTGACATTCCCAGCCCCTCTCCCACACACACTGACATACCCCGCCCCTCTCCCACACTCACTGACATGCCCTGCCCCTCTTCCACACACACTGACATACCCCGCCCCTCTCCCACACACACTGACATGCCCCGCCCCTCTCCCACACACACTGACATACCCTGCCCCTCTCCCACACAGTGACATGCCCCACCCCTCTCCCACACACACTGACATGCCACGCCCCTCTCCCACACAGACTGCCATGCCCAGCCCCTCTCCCACATACACTGACATACCCTGCCCCTCTCCCACACACACTGACATACCCCGCCCCTCTCCCACACTCACTGACATGCCCTGCCCCTCTTCCACACACACTGACATACCCCGCCCATCTCCCACACACACTGACATGCCCCGCCCCTCTCCCACACACACTGACATACCACGCCCCTCTCCTACACACACTAACATGCCCCGCCCCTCTCCCACACACCCTGACATACCCCACCCCTCTCCTACACACACTGACATGCCTCGCCCCTCTCCAATACACACTGACATGCCCTGCCCCTCTCCCCCACTCACTGCCATGCCCTGCCCCTCTCCCACACACACTGACATGCCCCGCCCCTCTCCCACACACACTGACATGCCCCGCCCCTCTCCCACACTCACTGACATACCCCGCCCCTCTCCCACACACACTGACATACCCCGCCCCTCTCCCACACTCACTGACATGCCCAGCCCCTCTTCCACACACACTGACATACCCCGCCCCTCTCCCACACACACTGACATGCCCCGCCCCTCTCCCACACACACTGACATACCCTGCCCCTCTCCCACACAGTGACATGCCCCACCCCTCTCCCACACCCACAGACATGCCACGCCCCTCTCCCACACAGACTGCCATGCCCAGCCCCTCTCCCACATACACTGACATACCCCGCCCCTCTCCCACACACACTGACATACCCCGCCCCTCTCCCACACTCACTGACATGCCCTGCCCCTCTTCCACACACACTGACATACCCCGCCCATCTCCCACACACACTGACATGCCCCGCCCCTCTCCCACACACACTGACATACCACGCCCCTCTCCCACACACACTAACATGCCCCGCCCCTCTCCCACACACCCTGACATACCCCACCCCTCTCCCACACACACTGACATGCCTCGCCCCTCTCTCATACACACTGACATGCCCTGCCCCTCTCCCACACACACTGCCATGCCCTGCCCCTCCCACACACACTGACATGCCCCGCCCCTCTCCCACACACACTGACATGCCCCGCCCATCTCCCACACACACTGACATACCCCGCCCCTCTCCCACACACACTGACATACTCTGCCCCTCTCCCACACTCACTGACATGCCCTGCCCCTCTTCCACACACACTGACATACCCCGCCCCTCTCCCACACACACTGACATGCCCCGCCCCTCTCCCACACAAACTGACATACCACGCCCCTCTCCCACACACACTAACATGCCCTGCCCCTCTCACACACACCGTGACATACCCCACCCCTCTCCCACACACACTGACATGCCTCGCCCCTCTCCAATACACACTGACATGCCCTGCCCCTCTCCCACACACATTGCCATGCCCTGCCCCTCTCCCACACACTGACATACCCTGCCCCTCTCCCACACACAATGACATGCCCCACCCTTCTGCCACACACACTGACATGCCCTGCTCCTCTCCCACACACACTGACATGGCTCGCCCCTCTCCCACACACATTGATATGCCCCGCCCCTCTCCCACACTCATGGACTTGCCCCGCCCCTCTCCCACACTCATTGATTTGCCCCGCCCCTCTCCCACACACATTGATATGCCCCGCCCCTCTCCCACACACACTGACATGCCCCGCTCTTATGCAGAAATGTGGGATAGCTGGGGGCTAGAGCCTTGTCTAAGGGCAAAGGTAAAAGTTACACACATCTCAAGCATAAACAGGCCACCCAGGGCTATACCAGTCTAAACAGAAAGTGCTAAACCAGTAAGTGTTACTTCAATGGGTTGGTTAACAGAGGGTTAGGCAAAAATCCCAGTTAGGAAATTATATCTGTTTATTCAACATAACATTATATACACACTCTAAAAACACCTTAATCCTAAATGCCCAAATGAGGGTACACAAGAAACAGCTGGCTGGAGGTCTAGCCACCCTAACCACTAGGCCTAGTCAGTGCCAGGCCGTCACTACTCCTCTACAAACCCCATTTCTTATTTCCTCACTCATCCCACAGCACCCTGACCATGTCAGAGCCTAGATGAACATACAGGTAAGCCATAGGAGAGCCTATGGCTTGAGTTGGTTAAAGAAAAGAAGTACACAACTACAAACTTAGCTTAAACATGCAGCACCTCCGACGCCAGCCTCCACACCATGCTGACCCCACGTGACTGCTCCCAGCCACGCTTACCCCGCATACCCAAAACACACTTGGAAAATAACTACCTTGAAGGATTTCTTTATAATTACAGTTAGAGTACTTTACAGTGCCCCCCCCAAATGCACATTATGAATTATAAAATTATTATTTACAATTATAAGATTCATACTCTTATGACACACTTCTCCACTATATGTACATTACAATGTCATGCAGAACCCTGCGTAACACCCCCACCCCCAGACCATAGGTCTCACTCTGCTAGCGCGGTCCCTACGGACACCGCTAGGCAAAAGGAAAAAAAAAAAGAAAATAAACCCTACATTAAGGTCTGAGGCAACGGGCAAAATGATAATTGGGGAATGACCATACAATCACGGTCTTTTGGTTCTACTAATATGCAATATTAACTGAGGTACTAGACTGCAGACATGTGAAACTCGCTGAACATAAAAGTGATCAAGTTCTGTACCAAACGAGCCCACAGTCACACTTTTAGACAACTGTGTTAGGAAAAGGCACCATCACAACACAGCGCTGGCCAGGCACTGGCGTTGATGCATTTTACCTAAATTACATCAAGCAAACTTATAAACGAGCAAGTTAACTTTGTACAAAAGTGCCCCTGAGGAATGCCGTTTTATGAAGTAACACCAAAGTTCAGTATGTTGCAAGGCAGACCAAACTGTATGTGCCACCAAAAAAACTTTTAAACAGTAAGTACATTTTGCAGGAGTTCAAAGAAAAGGAAAACAGATTTTGCATATTAAATTCTACTTAGAAAGCAACATCAAATTATCACTCCCATCTCACAGCAATTGTGTGTAAACAAAACTGGTTCCCCATGACACACCTCTGCGAGAATCAGGAGAGCACAGGAGAGGGGAAAAATATCAGGCCCCAAAAAACAACGGGTGGATAGTCACATAAATCTTGTTGGTGGGACTGTGGCCGTAAAACCCTGGAGTCATCACTGAAGACCCCCAAAAGGTGGACCTCCCAGGCCGACACCTACATGTCATTCCAAGGACCCTGGAGTCACCCGAGTGGTGATCCAAAAAGGAAAAATTGAAAAGAGTCCTGGAGAACCAAAACACCTCGGATCAAGAGACATGACCCAAACAGTGGAGGGCATCACCGCCAGCCCCACATTCACTAAAACGTTAGGTCCAACAGTCCCTATACCAACATAAAACGGAGAAGAGGCATCCCAGCCAACACCTAAAAAAAATGTAGCATACCTTACCTAGGCATGGCACTTGATGTGACTACCCCCAAAACACACACACACTTGGGAATCCTGATACCTCCAGTTCCAGCTCAACCTGCCCTTCTCCTTTGGGTGGTCCAGGGTTCCATCTACTCGTCTACTGCAAATCACTGGAAAATAAGAATAGATAAGTGATCTATACACTACATCGTGCACTTTAAACACGAGACAAGGCATCAGCAACCACATTCTCCGCTCCCTTCACATAATGAATCACAAGATTAAGAGGTTGGAGAAACAAGGCCCACCTTGTAAGTCTCTGATTGTGGTTCCTCATGAAGTGAAGGAAACGTAAAGGATTATGGTCACTGTACACAGTTATAGGGTGAACTGATGATGATATATACACCTCAAAATGTTGCACTGCCAACACTAATGCAAGAGCCTCTTTTTCTATGGTGGCATAGTGCTGCTGGTGTTTCTTCAGTTTTGCCGAAAAGTAGCTGACTGGCAATAATTGTCCCGCTACTTCTTGCAGTAACACAGCCCCAACACCAGTATCACTGGCATCTACTTGTAGAGAAAATGGCAATATGAAATTAGGACTAGCCAGCACAGGGGCACTTGTAAGCAAAGCTTTTACATGTTTAAATGCCCTCTGACACTTCATATCCCACACAAATGTATGCTTGGGGCTAGTCAGGTCAGTGAGTGGAGAGATCACCTTTGACAAATTTGGACAGAACTTTCTATAAAATGTTACCATGCCCACAAAACGCATAACCTCCTTCCGGGTCTTTGGTACAGGATAATTGTCTATAGCCTCCACCTTGGCATTCAGTGGGGCCACCTTCCCCTGGCCAATAACATGTCCTAGAAAAGTTACCTGGGTTTGCCCGAAAACACTCTTTGCCAAATTAACTGTGAGCTGAGCACCAGCGAGCCTAGAGAAAAGCTCTCTAAGCTGCCTCACATGCTCTGTCCAACAGTCGCTAAAAATAACCAGGTCATCAATATAACACTTCACGCCCTTTAGGCCACGTGTAACTTCCTGCATTCTGCGTTGAAAACAGGAGGGTGCATTACGAAGCCCAAAGGGGAGAACTTCGACTATAATTCATTCTAAAACTCTGATCGTGTACTGAAAAAGCCCATCTGGCGTTACGAAAGCAGAGATGTCACTGGCACGTGGGGTTAAAGGTATCTGGTAATAACCCTTCAACAGGTCTAACTTACTTACATATTTAGCTCCCCCCACTGCATCAATGACATCATCCATTCTGGGAAGAGGAAAACAATCGGCCTTAGTTATTAAATTAACCTTATGGTAGTCAGTGCACATCCTCATGGTGCCATCTGGTTTGGGAACCATCAGACAGGGGGATGCCAACTCACTCTCGCTTGGTATTATTAAATCATTGTCAGTTAGAAATTTCACCTCCTTCTTCATACTTTTCTCTTTTGTGGGTTCATTCTGTAAGGGACCTGCCGAATTGGTTCAGCTTCCCTTACATCTATATCATGGAGCTTTAGCTTGCTTACACGAGGGATATCCTCAAACAAATCCTCAAAATTCCAGAGAAGCTGAACCATCTCAGCAACCCTTTCCTTACTAAGACTTAACATACATTGTGAAGGATCTTTTAACAATGCCCTGTTACTAAGGTGTACATCTGTGGCCCCCTGTGCATCAGTGTCCGCCCCTGGGTCACCTACTATATTTACACATGCCACACCTCTTTGGTGGTACCTTTTCAACCTGTTTATATGTACCACCTGTTCAGACTTCCGTCGCCCAGGTGTGTGAATTCTGTAATTTTGATCTGTGACCTTTTCCACCACTTTGTACGGCCCACTGAACTTTGCTTTTAAGGCATTACCAGGCACCAGCTCCAATGCTAGTACCTCCTCTCCCACTTCAAAGGTACGAGGCATGGCCTTGCGGTCAAATTGTTTCTTCATCTTGGTTTGGCTGATGTGTAGGTTCTCAGCCGCCAGACACTTCATGTGAGCCAAACGGTCTCTGGAAGCGAGAAAATCCTCCGAGGGGGCAGCCTCACAATCCTCACCAAGCCAGTAATCCTTCAAAATCGTCAGTGGTCCCCGTACTTGGTGACCATAGATCAGTTTGAAGGGACTATAGCGTAATGAGTCATGAGTGCTGTCTGCATGGCAAACAAAAGGAGGGGGATACCCTCATCCCAGTCCTTCCCCCTACTGGGCACAATAAGCCCGCAGCATAGTTTTGAGAGACTGGTGAAACCGCTCCACAACCCCTTGACTCTCTGGGTGATAGGCGGTGGAGGTCGTCATTTTAATATTAAACTCCCCCAAAACCATGCGAAAATGTTTAGATTTAAAATTTGACCCCTGATCTGTTTGAATTTCCTTAGGGATCCCGACCTGCCTAAAAAATTTCACCAATGCTCTCAAGACCACGCGCGTTGTAATTTTACGTAGTGGAATGGCCTCCGGAAACCTGGTAGAGGAACAAATAATAGTAAGTAAGTACTGGTTTCCCATCTTGGTCCTGGGTAGTGGCCCCACACAATCCACCACCAGCCTGCTAAAAGGTTCTCCGGCTACTGTAATAGGGTTAAGAGGGGCAGGTTTAATTCCCTGATTAGGTTTTCCTACCCTTTGGCAAACTGGGCATGATTCTACATACTTACCCACTGATTCCCATACCTGGGGCCAGTAAAAATGTTTAGAAATCTTGCCCATATTCTTTTTAACACCTAAATGTCCTCCCATGGGAACATCGTGGGCCAAACACAAAACCTGATACCTAAATGGTTCCGGCACCACCACTTGGTAGAGTGTCTGCCTTGCTCCATCATTAGATGTCGCATCCGATAGGGTCTTTCGCATAAAAATACCATTTTTAAAAAAGAAACATTTAGTTAGTTGAGAGGCCTTTTCCTCGGTAACAGCAGATGACCGAATAGCTTTTAGGGTGTCGTCACACCCCTGGGCCTCGATCAGCTGCTCTCGAGTAGGAGTAGCCCCCCCCTATACCAGCTCCAAGACCCCCACTCAAAGAGGGTCCTGCCTGGGATGGTTCATCACAACCCCGAGCCAACTGCAGGCTAGGCTCGAGAATAGATTTCCCAAACCCAAATCATCCCCAGGATCTAAAGAGTCACAGAGAGAGACTGCCCTCTTATCTTTTGACATTTTCCTGGTTACTGCACACACCGGAAATAATTCGGGCAAGGTAGCCCTAGCTTTTTCCTCCCAACTCTGTGAGGCTGGGTCCCTCCAAACCAGAGGTTCCTCACTTTCAAGACAACCCATGACATTATTGCCTAAGAGTAAGTCAACACCTGCACAAGGTATATCCTCTGTGATACCTAGAGCTAAGTAACCACACTGGTATGCAGACTCCACCCATAACCTGTGCACTGGAGTCTTGACAGTGAATCCGGTAATTCCTTTGAGCAAAACGTCCAACCCAGTGTATGTGTCATCCGACACTGGCAGTATGCCCCTACAAAGCAGTAAAGGTCGAGAACCAAAACCTAGTCATTGTGGTAGTCTACAAGCCTCCGGATGCAACATCCCAGCAATTCCAGGAACAGCTGTTAAAAATTGACCACTGTCTGGAAAACCTTCCAGCTCCTGCACCCAACATCTTGCTCCTGGGGGATTTCAACTTAAGGCACCTAAAATGGAGGAATATAGCAAATAATATTGTTGCAGTAATAACACCAGGAGGCAGCTCTGATGAAAACTCACACTCACGCGAGCTTTTAAATTTTTTATTATATTTTATTATCACACTGGCCGATTCCCACCAAGGCAGGGTGGCCCGAAAAAGAAAAACTTTCACCATCATTCACTCCATCACTGTCTTGCCAGAAGGGTGCTTTACACTACAGTTTTTAAACTGCAACATTAACACCCCTCCTTCAGAGTGCAGGCACTGTACTTCCCATCTCCAGGACTCAAGTCCGGCCTGCCGGTTTCCCTGAATCCCTTCATAAATGTTACTTTGCTCACACTCCAACAGCACGTCAAGTATTAAAAACCATTTGTCTCCATTCACTCCTATCAAACACGCTCACGCATGCCTGCTGGAAGTCCAAGCCCCTCGCACACAAAACCTCCTTTTAAATCTCTGCACAAAATTCAATTTAAACCAGCAAATAATAGAGCCTACTAGACTGGAGAATACACTAGACCTCATCTTCACTAACAATGATGATCTGATAAGAAATATTACCATATCAAAAACAATATACTCAGATCACAACATAATTGAGGTTCAGTCATGTATGCGCGGAGCCCCAGACCGACATAATGAGATTAGTCACGAGGGAGCATTCACCAAATTCAACTTCAATAACAAAAACATAAAGTGGGACCAAGTAAACCAAGTCCTAACCGATATAAGCTGGGAAGATATACTAAGCAGCACAGACCCCAACTTATGCCTAGAACAGATTAACTCGGTGGCACTCGATGTATGCACAAGGCTTATTCCTCTAAGAAAAAGGAGGAGTAGATGTAAAACAGAAAGAGACAGGCGCTCCCTTTACAGGCGACGGAAAAGAATAACAGAGCGGCTAAAAGAGGTCAATATATCTGAAATGCGTAGGGAGACACTGGTCAGAGAAATAGCAAGCATCGAACTTAAGCTAAAAGAATCCTTTAGGAGTCAGGAATCGCGGGAAGAACTAAAAGCCATAAATGAAATCGAAAGAAACCCAAAGTATTTCTTCTCCTATGCCAAATCAAAATCGAGAACAACGTCCAGTATTGGGCCCCTACTTCAACAAGATGGGTCCTACACGGATGACAGCAAGGAAATGAGTGAACTACTCAAGTCCCAATATGACTCAGTTTTTAGCAAGCCGCTAACCAGACTGAGAGTCGAAGATCAAAATGAATTTTTTATGAGAGAGCCACAAAATTTGATGAACACAAGCCTATCCGATGTTATCCTGACGCCAAATGACTTCGAACAGGCGATAAATGACATGCCCATGCACTCTGCCCCAGGGCCAGACTCATGGAACTCTGTGTTCATCAAGAACTGCAAGAAGCCCCTATCACGAGCCTTTTCCATCCTATGGAGAGGGAGCATGGACACGGGGGTCGTCCCACAGTTACTAAAAACAACAGACATAGCCCCACTCCACAAAGGGGGCAGTAAAGCAACAGCAAAGAACTACAGACCAATAGCACTAACATCCCATATCATAAAAATCTTTGAAAGGGTCCTAAGAAGCAAGATCACCACCCATCTAGAAACCCATCAGTTACACAACCCAGGGCAACATGGGTTTAGAACAGGTCGCTCTTGTCTGTCTCAACTATTGGATCACTACGACAAGGTCCTAAATGCACTAGAAGACAAAAAGAATGCAGATGTAATATATACAGACTTTGCAAAAGCCTTCGACAAGTGTGACCATGGCGTAATAGCGCACAAAATGCGTGCTAAAGGAATAACAGGAAAAGTCGGTCGATGGATCTATAATTTCCTCACTAACAGAACACAGAGAGTAGTCGTCAACAGAGTAAAGTCCGAGGCAGCTACGGTGAAAAGCTCTGTTCCACAAGGCACAGTACTCGCTCCCATCTTGTTCCTCATCCTCATATCCGACATAGACAAGGATGTCAGCCACAGCACCGTGTCTTCCTTTGCAGATGACACCCGAATCTGCATGACAGTGTCTTCCATTGCAGACACTGCAAAGCTCCAGGCGGACATCAACCAAATCTTTCAGTGGGCTGCAGAAAACAATATGAAGTTCAACGATGAGAAATTTCAATTACTCAGATATGGTAAACATGAGGAAATTAAATCTTCATCAGAGTACAAAACAAATTCTGGCCACAAAATAGAGCGAAACACCAACGTCAAAGACCTGGGAGTGATCATGTCGGAGGATCTCACCTTCAAGGACCATAACATTGTATCAATCGCATCTGCTAGAAAAATGACAGGATGGATAATGAGAACCTTCAAAACTAGGGAGGCCAAGCCCATGATGACACTCTTCAGGTCACTTGTTCTATCTAGGCTGGAATATTGCTGCACACTAACAGCACCTTTCAAGGCAGGTGAAATTGCCGACCTAGAAAATGTACAGAGAACTTTCACGGCGCGCATAACGGAGATAAAACACCTCAATTATTGGGAGCGCTTGAGGTTCCTAAACCTCTATTCCCTGGAACACAGGAGGGAGAGATACATGATTATATACACCTGGAAAATCCTAGAGGGACTAGTACCGAACTTGCACACGAGAATCAGTCACTACGAAAGCAAAAGACTTGGCAGACGATGCACCATCCCCCCAATGAAAAGCAGGGGTGTCACTAGCACGTTAAGAGACCATACAATAAGTGTCAGGGGCCCGAGACTGTTCAACTGCCTCCCAGCACACATAAGGGGGATTACCAACAGACCCCTGGCAGTCTTCAAGCTGGCACTGGACAAGCACCTAAAGTCGGTTCCGGATCAGCCGGGCTGTGGCTCGTACGTTGGTTTGCGTGCAGCCAGCAGCAACAGCCTGGTTGATCAGGCTCTGATCCACCAGGAGGCCTGGTCACAGACCGGGCCGCGGGGGCGTTGACCCCCGGAACTCTCTCCAGGTAAACTCCAGGTACGTGCTACCAGTGTCCCTCAAAGACATAACGCCTGTTTCCCTACCTTCATTTTGGTGTAAGGCCACGGTGGACTTGCTTGTAAAGACCTTCATCCATGGGTCCAAAATTGCTGAGTTACCTGATACACCCGGAGGTGGTGCTTCAATATTAGCTACCGTGTGGATACCTGGTGTATCTACCTGAGAAACTCCAGCAAGCACCTGATCTCTACGCATCTTCTTGCAATACGGCTGCAGATGGCCCTGTTTATGACAATAAGCACAGTAATAGGGTTTAAAGGCCCCCTGCCCATTTGACCTAGGTTGGATCACTTGACTCTGGGGAACTGGGCTCATCCCATCTGTTCTTTTAGTCCTGGACCTGTGACAGCTGATTTAAAACCTCCTCGGGTAGGTACTGGAAAAGTAGGCTTAGTAAAACTTTGGTGGTTATTAGGCTGATAAATGGGTGGCTTAAACTTCTGAAATTTCTTATTCCTATTGGTGGGTGGAGAAAACTTACCATTATTAGTATGTGGAGGTGTGGAGGTGTGGTAATTACTACCAAATTTTTGGTTAGCTAAAAATCTGTCACCCAGCTCCAAAGCATTATTAAAATCATAAAGATCCTTCTCCTCAAGATATGCCTTAAGGTTAGGAGGAACATTTCTCAAAAGATCCTCTAACAAAATTAAGGTAATTACACCCTCATAATTGCCTACCACCCCCTTTGAGCGACACCACCTATTTAGAAGTGACATCTTCTCCTTACCATATTCCACCAAAGACTGCCCTGCTTGAAACTTTAGTCCTCTAAACTTCTGCCAGTACATTTCTGGCAACATTTGATAAGCCAGTAAAACTACCTCTTTTAGTTTTATGATAATCAGAAAAGGCCGATCCCTCAAAAGAACTAACAGCCTGTAACCCTTTACCAACTAATTGGGTTCTTGCTAATGTCGCCCATTCCTTTTCCGGCCAAACTTGGGATTTGGCCGTACTTTCAAATAACAGAAAAAACTGGTCTGGGTCTTTCTCTAGGAATTTGGGCACAAATTTTATGGCTTTATCCAAATGAAAAACATCTACCCTCGTATCTGTGTCTGGGTGAGAAGCAAGCTGCCTCTCTTTAGCTCTTTCTTGAGCCCTAAGCTCCTCTAAGGCTCTCTGTTCCTGGATCTTTGTACGTTCAATGCTTAACCGTTCCTTTTCTTCCGCAACTAGGGTTAATTTCATTCACAAAATTTCTACTTCCTTATCCAGGTCCCTAACATGGGAGTTTGATTCAATGTCACCTTCCAAATACATGTCATCCCCAGAATTTTCACTAGTGTCAGCCATTTTGGGAAACAATAGCACCAAATCTTGCTATCAGCCACAGAACTTACTGATATAAAATAATTAAGCACACAGTAGTATATTCACAAGGAGTTGTCTTGTGATTCCCTCAAATTAAACAGGATTGCACACAAAAAGAAAACCCTGGCAGAAAAAAAATGGAGCTACTGCACCTGCAAAGGAAAATTATTCCCAGAAAATTAGGTAACCATAACCTTCCCAAAAATCAGCAAGATTGTACCTGCAAGGGAAATTCTGCACGAAATATCAGTTATTAATAACACCCTAAAAATCAACAAGATGGCACAGAAAGGTAGATTATTCACAGAGTATTAATTAATAAGAACACCCTAAAAACCAGCAATGTTGCACACAAAGGTAAATTATGCACAGGGTATTATTTAATGATAACACCCTAAAAATCAACAAAGTTGCACACAAAGGTAAATTATGCAAAGGGTATTAGTTAAAAATAACACCCTAAAACCAGCAATATTGCAAACAAAGGTAAATTATTATTTTAGTGTGAGTGTTATAGTGAATGCTTCCTCTGACCAATCCAGTAACGAATGATTATTGAATTCCCAGGTTGCAAACTTAAATTACCACCTAAAATTTGATAATTCTCCCATATACAGGCCCCCATGTTACGCAGAAAGGTGGGATAGCTGGGGGCTAGAGCCTTCTCTAAGGGCAAAGGTAAAAGTTACACACATCTCAAGCATAAACAGGCCACCCAGGGCTATCCCAGTCTAAATAGAAAGCGCTAAACCAGTAATTGTTACTTCAATGGGTTGGTTAACAGAGGGTTAGGCAAAAATCCCAGTTAGGAAAATATATCTATTTATTCAACATAAAACTATATACACACTCTAGAAACACCTTGTTGAGAATTTTGGCCTTTCCTGCTGTGTTTAAATTATAACTATATATAATGAACACTTAGCTGATAAATGACAGCAAATCGTCTACACAGCCGCCCCTGCAGACAAGGTCTAGAAGCTGTCGAAACCATCACAACATTGGGCTGTCATGAGATACAATTTGTAAGTATAAATTACCCCTAAGGGGTGTTATGTCAGCATATTTCATTCGATGATGGCTGACGAAATACCTACTTGTTTGGACTCAAAAGTCCACACCTTACTGCCCATTATAGGTTGATTACAAACTCCTTGTGACTCAAGAATTGCGCAATCCCCCGATCTACAAGAAATTCGTAACATACCTTGCTCTTTGTAACGTGAGCTATGGTCTCAACACCTTCGACAGGTATCGGTGACTTGATAGAAGCTGAAGTGTCCTTGGATGTCCACGTCTTCCTTTGTCTAGGAAACGCACACTGGTACACTATGTTCCACAAGATTTGTCTTTATTGTTCACAATGTATCACAAGAGAAGCTGATCACACTTCTCTTATGTTTATTGTGTTTGAGACACTTTGTTCACACTAACGCATAGATCAGTGTTCTTTGCTGGTTATCCTGGCGTCAGTGTCACTCTCACTAGAGTCAAAGGTGGTCTGAAGACGCCACAGCGCCCCTTGCCGTCACTGCCCTGGTACACAAAAAAAACGCTGACCTAGTACCTTGCATCCTTGTCACCTCCTCGATGAAGCAAAGCAGAATGTTTGTTTCTTGCTGTCTTAAGCATAGACAACAATGTACACTATCTTTACTATGGTAATAAAGTGGGAGCAGGATTTTCCTTAATTGTCCTGCTAAGTAAGAGATGTACTGTCTCTTATAAAAACACACTTTGCAACACCGCTGCAAGGAGCAGAGGTCACTTGACTACGTGGCATAGCATCTGTGATCAATTACTCACTCTAGCAGTAAACAAGACGCTTGCCCCTTCTGAGAGGGCTTGGCCCCTCAGGGCTGAAAGGGCTGAAGGGGGCTGATACCCCCCTCCTGGAGAAAATTTCTCCACACTGGGGGGCGGCGGAGGTTCGCTGCAGGTGAACTATTCATCACTCAACATTAATTTAATTTTCTCACTCGCCACCACTGCTGCTTGTCTTTTCTGAACAGCTTTAGTCTGTGTGGTTTCTGGAGAATCACTAATTTTGTTTTCAACACTGTGTAATTCTAACGGCACTAGTTTATTTATTGTCCGCTTATTCACTACACCTTTGTTTAAAACATCAACTGTCCCGATGATTCCATTTGCATCAGGATATATGGTCACAATTTTTCCAAGTGGCCATTGGGACCTCGGACCATCATTGTCGATAATCACTATGTCACCAGGTCTTAAGGACTTATGATTTTCAGGAACACCAGCTCCATAGAAGTGTTCTCTCAATGAGGTGAGATAGTCTTCTCGCCAAATTGTCTCCCAACGTTCAATCACTTTATTAAGGTGTTTGAATTTACGTCTGAGTTGCTCAGGTTCGAAATAAGTAGGATCCTCTATGATTTCTTTATCATTCATGGGAGGAACAGGTTCGAGCCTTCTGCCATGTAGTAAATGAGATGGACTTAACACTTCTAAATTGTCCAGATCATCGGTAACATAAGTTAGAGGTCTGTTGTTGACTTTATTTTCTATTTCAGTCACAGCTGTACGGAATTCTTCTAAGTCGATTCTTTGACGATGAAGAGTCTTCCTTAAACAACGTTTTACAATGCCGATCATTCTTTCATAAAATCCGCCGTGCCATGGAGATTTAGGAGGAATGTATCTCCAACGACAACTGCGTTGATTCAGCATCTGTTGTACTTCTGGTTGATCAAAGATCTTGCTTATATAAGAAGCACCAGCAACAAAGTTCGTTGCATTATCTGAAATCATCAGTCTGGGACATGCCCTTCTGGCTGCAAACCTTCTGAATAATTTGGTAAAGGTTTCAGCAGACATGTCAGTGGCTACTTCTAGATGTACTGCTCTAGTTGTAGCACAAGTGAACAAACAGATGTACACCTTGATGGGAACTTTGTCAACTGTTTTGGTTAAAATTATTGGTCCAGTGTAATCTACACCTGTCACCTCAAATGGAGTGATATGACAAACTCTTTCAGAGGGATATGGAGGTGGACCTGGATACTGACATACTCGCATATCGTAGTAACGACAAGTAATACAGTCCTTTATTTGTTTTTTCACACTTTGTCGACCTTGAGGTATCCAGTAGGATTGTCGTAAATGACAAAGTGTGTCAGCTACCCCACCATGTAACACGTTACTGTGGGCGTTTTGCACAATCAGTTTTGTTAGCCAATGATTCTTGGGGATCAATATTGGATGTATGGCTTCTTTAGGTAGTGAAGAATTATGAATTCTTCCTCGACATCTTATAATCTTTTCTGAGTCGAGATAAAGTCCTAAAGAATTAATCATAACAGGTTTCTTTGGGAATTTATCTTGTGTTTCTAGAAATTTATATTCTGTAGAGAAAACGTCTTTCTGTATTAGTTTCACCCAGTATTTAATGGGTTCAAGACATTCATAATCAGGTTTTATTCCTTTAATGAATTCAAAGACAAGAGCTGTAACTCTTAATAGTTTACCCAAAGATGAGTATTTAGATCCATCAATGACTATTTCTGTTGTGGCTGCTGCAGTATTTACACAACTTATTTCTGCTGTGTTCAAGCAGACTGTTTCTTCTGACATAATGTGAGCTTTTTGCTGAGGCCAGTTATTTTCATTAGAGAGCCAGTTCGGTCCGTGGAGCCATAATTTATTATCCACAAATTTCTTGAGTGGGACACCACGTGACAACATGTCAGCTGGATTCTCTTGGGTAGAGACGTGGAGAAAGAGATAATCTCTCTGCATCTCTTTTATTTCTGCTACTCTGTTCTGTACATAGACCAACTTACTCTTATTTTTCTTAACCACTGGAGAACTGCCTCATTATCACTCCAGATCACGGTTTTTTCAATAGTGAGATGATCAAGTACTTTGTTGAGATAGACAGCTAATTTTGTACCTACATAGAGTGCTGTCAGTTCCAATTGTGGTACTGTTCTGACCTTCAAGGGTGCTACCCTGGCCTTTGAAGTAATTAGTGTACTTCTTTCAGCATTACTCATGTAAGCTACAGCGCCATAACCTTTGGTTGACGCATCACAGAACACATGTAATGTGTACTTGTTTCCCTCTTGACCTATTTGTCTGGGAAACTTAATTTGATGAAGTTGCTTAAACTCCTTGGATATTTCATCCCATGCTTGACTCATTTCTAGAGGCAAGTTCTTATCCCATCCAATTTTGAGTTTCCATGCATCTTGCATAAGCATTTTACCTTTTATGTTAATTGGTGAGACGAGTCCTAGAGGATCAAAACATTGTGATACCTCTGACAGTAAACTACGTTTAGTGAGTGTACTGCATGATTTATTGTTTATCCTTTTGAGACTCAAAGTATCTTCCTGTGTGTTCCAATTAAGTCCCAGCATATTGTTGCAATCAGGAATTTCAGTTTCAGGGAAATCTTCCTTGATAAGTTCCCTTAATTGCTTTGAATTTGTATTCCACATCCTTAGAGGCATATTTGCTTCTTTCATCTCCTTGTTAGCTTCTCTGTATAAGGATTTCAAATCATCCTCTTTATTCACAGTACCTTGAAGATTGTCCACATAGCAACTTTTCTTTAAGATTTCTTTGAAGGGACTTTCAGATTTCTTCAAATGTGTATTTAGAGTAGCTTCTAATAAGAATGGAGAGGATGTTGCACCAAATAATACTGATTTGAAACGATAAGTTTTCACAGGACTTTGAGGATCATGTGGATTTTCAGGCCACAAGAATCGAGTATAATCTCTATCTATTTCTTGTAGTCCTACTCTTAAGAAAGCTTTGGAAATATCAGCCGTGTAGGCATATGGGTTTGTGCGAAATTTCATAAGCACGTCTCCAAGCTTCTCAGTTAGTGAGGGTCCGGTCATCAGACAGTCATTAAGACTTGCTACATCTTTATTTGCACGTGCGCTGCAATTATATACAACACGTAGTGGAGTGGTTTCAGAATCTTTTCTGACTCCATGGTGCGGGAGATAATGAGCGTTTGTCTTCAACTTATCTTCGACTATTTCCTCAATGAATTTATTGTCCAACTGTTCTTGTATGATATTATCATAGACAGTCAGTAGCTCTGGATTCTTCCTGAGCTCATGTATTTGTGCTTTCATCTGTCCGAAAGTCATGCGATAATTGCTAGGCAGATGTGGTGGATTTAATTTCCATGGTAACCTAACCCAATACTGTCCATCTTTATATTTGACAGTGTCCAAATATTGGTTATAAGTCCGAGACTCTTGTGGGCTTGGTTTATTTACATCAATACCTATCGCATCTAAATCCCACAACTTATCAACTGGTTCATTCATTTCTTCCAGTAATGATAATTTTTGCTGTGGTACATGATCAGCGGTTATTCTCGTAACTAGTACATTTTCCACTGAATCAATATCAGCTTCTTTCCCACTTTGAGAGGGAATGGGACCACATATCATGTGGCCTCCTGCTGTTTTCAGCAAGTGAACATCATGTTTACTTACTATATTTTGCACAAAACAGTGATAATAATCACTTCCAATGATTAAATCAATTGGACTAATTGTGTCCGTCTGTATGTCAGGACAGGCTAACTCGACCTTAGCTGCTTTCAGTGCTGCAACTGTTTCTTTTAATCCCTGGATCTGCACAGACTTAGGCAAATCATCTACTACCACAGCTTCTACTGTCTTTTTCCTGTTTCCTAGACCAACAGTGATTCGGGCTAGGTCATATGTCTGTTTACCAGAATTGTGGAAAAAACCAGCTGTATTTTGGCATAGGGTTGTTTATTCAGTTTCTGTAGCACTGTTCTTCTTATGAAGGACCTTTGTGAGCCTTGATCAAATAGTGTTAGCACATTGGTTTTGTGTAATTTATTAGATAACTCAACTCGAGCTATCGGGAGAGCAGTTGCTTTAAACTTATCTCTCACATTTAATGCTGTTGCTTGTTGACTTCCTGATTCTGTGGAAGTCTGCTGCTGTTCAGCAAAAGTATTTGGGCATAATGCTGTATGATGCATACCCTTGCATTTAAAACACTTCTTCAGTGAGCATTTTCCTCCCTTGTGTTCACCTAAACACTTGATGCATCTTTTCAACTGATGAACACGTATGTATGACAGTCTGTTTACTGTCTATTGTATTCACAGCTTGATAAATGCCTATATGGGATTTCCCATTATGTGGTTTAGTGGGAGTAGGTATACTCTTCTTATACTCAGTTGATGGTTTATTATCCACAGTAGGATTTGTGGATTTTTCATCTTGTCTCGTTGCTTGCATGCATGAAACTATTGTTTGTAAACCATTGCTAATTTCCTCACAAGTGAAATAGCGTTTATTGAACATAATATTTAATCGTTCAATAGTTTGTGGTGACAACTTATCTTGTACAATACCACTGATAAACCAATCACATTGTCTTAGGTCATATTTAACATCTAGAGATCTGAGACTATTGTCTAATGTAATTCTAAATGCCTGTAAGTCTGAAAAACAATGTTTGGGTGGCTTCAAGCTTGATATTAAGACTGCATGTCTAACTCTAGCCTTGTCAGCATCGAAGTAATTGTCTGCTAAGACACGTAAGGCTATTTGATAATTACCTTTAACCACCGGAAATGACTTAATCAGTTCATAGGGTTCTCCCTTCACAAGACATTTAAGGTAATTGAACTTGGCAATCTCATCTATGTCAGTTCGTGAATTTACTATGGATTGAAAACCACTAATGAATTCTTCATAATTATGACCTTGGAAAATAGGTAATGACAATGTAGGTAAGCTTGGTAATGGGACACTTGTTGTTACAGGTGTAGCAGGTGGTTGCCCACTAGTTATAGTAGGTCTCTGTGACAGAGTTTTGCGGCAGATAGCCTGTACTCCTGTCCACCTTAATTGTTGATCACTAAAAGTATCCAAAACATTTTTAATTTCATCCTCAGATGGATCTGATTCAAGAAATTTATTTTCATAATGTGTATAGTCTGAATTAATGATTTCCAGACGCTGTGTAAATAATCCAAACTTGACCTCAAGATCATCAAAATCTATGTTTGTATCTTGAGTTAATCCTATACAGACTGAAATTAGATTTTCTAATTGTGTAATCTTAGTCTGTAAAGACTGAAACTGAGTTTTCAAACAAGCCATTTTAATGGTATACTGAAAATTCTAGCACCACGCTTAGAGTGTTTAAAAAACACTGTACTGCTATAAACAGCTGAGTTTTTGTTATGCTTAAGTCAGCAATAATCGAGTCAGACACTACTGACCCACTAAGCTTAACCTCAGGGTCAATGACCATGAAGGGTACACTGTACATGTGGCTGGTGTTTATGGCTTAGAGTTTGCTGTGTCAGCCTGACTACGATGATTAATCGTAAATAACGTTATACACTTCATTCACTATAAACTATAAATGTCACTGTATAACTGTAAATCACACGTGAATATTACTTACACATATATAAATTTCACTGTTAATATATATTTGAAAGCTTACACTTTATATATAAGTTCCTTTAATATAACAGGTAGATCTATAAGAAACAAACTTTAACACAATCTTGTCTCTTAATTTCTGTCTATAAACATTATAAACACTGTATATATATATATACACTCAGACAAACAACATCACTTGGGTTGTTGTCTTAATCAGCAATTTCTCGAGATTGGAGCAGTTGATGGAGGGTGCAGGATACCATCCCCTGTCTTCTTGTTGGGTGAGTCACCCAGCTCCCGTTTTCGTTAGGTGAACGCTGGGTGAGCGGCCGTTTTCTTTTGGCTGCCCATTCTCTGTGATTGAGTCTGGAGGGACTCATTTATACTGATTTATATTGTAAAACACTAGTTTTACAGCTTTTTTCGAAGGACCTTGGCTCATAGGTTATTTGTACACTGTAGTACAACATATTTGGACCACAGTGTGGTCTTTATCCGGTTCGAGCACAACCAATTCTGTTGAGAATTTTGGCCTTAGCTGCTGTGTTTAAATTATAACTATATATAATGAACACTTAGCTGATAAATGACAGCAAATCGTCTACACAGCCGCCCCTGCAGACGAGGTCTAGAAGCTGTCGAAACCATCACAACATTGGGCTGTCAAGAGATACAATTTGTAAGTATAAATTACCCCTAGGGGGTGTTATGTCAGCATATTTCATTCGATGATGGCTGACGAAATACCTACTTGTTTGGACTCAAAAGTCCACACCTTACTGCCCATTATAGGTTGATTACAAACTCCTTGTGACTCAAGAATTGCGCAATCCCCCGATCTACAAGAAATTCGTAATATACCTTGCTCTTTGTAACGTGAGCTATGGTGTTCTCAACACCTTCGACAGGTATCGGTGACTTGATAGAAGCTGAAGTGTCCTTGGATGTCCACGTCTTCCATTGTCTAGGAAACGCACACTGGTACACTATGTTCCACAAGATTTGTCTTTATTGTTCACAATGTATCACAAGAGAAGCTGATCACACTTCTCTTATGTTTATTGTGTTTGAGACACTTTGTTCACACTAACGCACAGATCAGTGTTCTTTGCTGGTTATCCTGGCGTCAGTGTCACTCTCACTAGAGTCAAAGGTGGTCTGAAGACGCCACAGCACCCCTTGCCGTCACTGCCCTGGTACACAAAAAAAACGCTGACCTAGTACCTTGCATCCTTGTCACCTCCTCGATGAAGCAAAGCAGAATGTTTGTTTCTTGCTGTCTTAAGCATAGACAACAATGTACACTATCTTTACTATGGTAATAAAGTGGGAGCAGGATTTTCCTTAATTGTCCTGCTAAGTAAGAGATGTACTGTCTCTTATAAAAATACACTTTGCAACACCGCTGCAAGGAGCAGAGGTCACTTGACTACGTGGCATAGCATCTGTGATCAATTACTCACTCTAGCAGTAAACAAGACGCTCGCCCCTTCTGAGAGGGCTTGGCCCCTCAGGGCTGAAAGGGCTGAAGGGGGCTGATACCCCCCTCCTGGAGAAAATTTCTCCACACACCTTAATCCTAAATGCCCAAATGAGGGTACACAAGAAACAGCTGGCTGGAGGTTCAGCCACCCTAACCACTTGGCCTAGTCAGTGCCAGGCCGTCAATACACTACAAACCCCATTTCTTATTTCCTCACTCATCCCACAGCACCCTGACCATGTCAGAGCCTAGGTGAACATACAGGTAAGCCATAGGAGAGCCTATGGCTTGAGTTGGTTAAACAAAAGGAGTACACAGCTACAAACTTAGCTTAAACATGCAGCACCTAGGTCGCCAGCCTCCACACCATGCTGACCTCACGTGACTGCTTCAAGCCACGCTTATCCTGCATACCCAAAATACACTTGGAAAATAACTACCTAGATTCCTAGAAGGATTTCTTTATAATTACAGTTAGAGTACTTTACAGTGCCCCCCCCCCAAATGCACATTATGGATTATAAAATTATTATTTACAATTATAACATTCATACTCTTATGGCACACTTCTCCACTATATGTACATTACAATGTCATGCAGAACCCTGCATAACACCCGCCCCTCTCCCACACACACTGACATGCCTCACTCCTCTCCCACACACATTGATATGCCCTGCCCCTCTCCCACACACACTGACATACCCCTCCCCTCTCCCACACACACTGACATGCCCTGCCCCTCTCCCACACACACTGACATACCCCACCCCTCTCCCACAGACAGTGACATACCCTGCCCCTCTCCCACACACACTGACAAGCTCCGCCCCTCTCCCACACACATTGATATGCCCCGCCCCTCTCCCACACACACTGACATGCCTCGCCCCTCTCCCACACACATTGATATGCCCCACCCCTCTCCCACACACATTGATATGCCCTGCCCCTCTCACACACACACTGACATGCCCTGCCCCTCTCCCACACACACTGACATACCCCGCCCCTCTCCCACACACACTGACATACCCTGCTCCTCTCCCACATACACTGACATACCCCACCCCTCTCCCATACACACTGACATACCCTGCCCCTCTCCCACACACACTGATATGCCCCGCCCCTCTCCCACACTCATTGATATGCCCTGCCCCTCTCCCACACACACTGACATACCTCGCCCCTCTCCCACACACATTGTTATGCCCCACTCCTCTCCCACACACACAGACATGCCCCACCCCTCTCCCACACACATTGATATGCCCTGCCCCTCTCCCACACACATTGATATGCCCCACCCCTCTCCCACACACACTGACATGCCCTGCTGTTATGCAGAAAGGTGGGATAGCTGGGGGCTAGAGCCTTGTCTAAGGGCAATGGTAAAAGTTGCACCCATCTCTAGCATAAACAGGCCACCCAGAGCTATCCCAGTCTAAATAGAAAGCGCTAAACCAGTAAGTGTTACTTCAATGGGTTGGTTAACAGAGGGTTAGGCAAAAATCCCAGTTAGGAAATTATATCTATTTATTCAACATAACATTATATACACACTCTAGAAACACCTTAATCCTAAACTCATAAATGAGGGTACACAAGAAACAGCTGGCTGAAGGTCCAGCCACCCTAACCACTAGGCTTAGTCAGCGCCAGGCCGTCACTACTCCACTACATACCCCATTTCTTATTTCCTCACTCATCCCACAGCACCCTGACCATGTCAGAGCCTAGGTGAACATACAGGTAAGCCATAGGAGAGCCTATGGCTTGAGTTGGTTAAACAAAAGGAGTACACAACTACAAACTTAGCTTAAACACGCAGCACCTCCGACGCCAGCCTCCACACCATGCTGACCCCACGTGACTGCTCCACGCTTACCCTGCATACCCAAAACACATTTGGAAAATAACTACCTAGAAGGATTTCTTTATAATTACAGTTAGAGTACTTTACAGTGCCCCCAAATGCACATTATGAATTATAAAATTATTATTTACAATTATAACATTCATACTCTTATGGCACACTTCTCCACTATATGTACATTACAATGTCATGCAGAACCCTGCATAACACCCCCACCCCCAGACCATAGGTCTCACTCTGCTAGCAGGGTCCCTATGGACACCGTTAGGCAAAAGGAAAAAAAAAAGAAAATCAACCCTACATTAAGGTCTGAGGCAAAGGGCAAAATGATAATTGGGGAATGACCATACAATCACGGTCTTTTGGTACTACAAATATGCAATATTAACAAATTGAGGTACTAGACTGCAGACATGTGATACTTGCAGGAACATAAAAGTGATCAAGTTCTATGCCAAACGAGCCCACAGTCACACTTTTAGACAACTGTGTTAGGAAAAGGCACCATCACAACACAGCACTGGCCAGGCACTGGCGTTGATGCATTTTACCTAAATTACATCAAGCAAACTTATAAACGAGCAAGTTAACTTTGTACAAAAGTGCCCCTGAGGAATGCCGTTTTATGAAGTAACACCAAAGTTCAGTATGTTGCAAGGCAGACCAAACTGTATGTGCCACCAAAAAAACTTTTAATCAGTAAGTACATTTTCCAGGAGTTCAAAGAAAAGGAAAACAGATTTTGAATATTAAATTCTACTTAGAAAGCAACATCACATTATCACTCCCATCTCACAGCAATTGTGTGTAAACAAAACTGGTTCCCCATGACACACCTCTGCGAGAATCAGGAGAGCACAGGAGAGGGAAAAATATCAGGCCCGAAAAACAATGGGTGGATAGTCACATAAATCTTGTTGGTGGGACTGTGGCTGTAAAACCCTGGAGTCATCACTGAAGACCCCCAAAAGGTGGACGTCCCAGGCCGACACCTACATGTCATTCCAAGGACCCTGGAGTCACCCCAGTGGTGATCCAAAAAGGAAAAATTGAAAAGAGTCCTGGAGAACCAAAACACCTCGGATCAAGAGACATGACCCAAACAATGGAGGGCATCACCGCCAGCCCCACATTCACTAAAACGTTAGGTCCAACAGTCCCTATACCAACATAAAACGGAGACGAGGCATCCCAGCCAACACCTAAAAAAAATGCAGCATACCTTATCTAGGCATGGCACTTGATGTGACTGCCCCCCAAAACACACACACACACTATGGAATCCTGATACCTCCAGCTCCAGCTCAACCTGCCCTTCTCCTTTGGGTGGTCCAGGGTTCCATCTACTCGTCTACTGCAAATCACTGGAAAATAAGAATAGATAAGTGATCTATACACTACATCGTGCACTTTAAACACGAGACAAGGCATCAGCAACCACATTCTCCGCTCTCTTCACATAATGAATCACAAGATTAAGAGGTTGGAGAAACAAGGCCCACCTTGTAAGTCTCTGATTGTGGTTCCTCATTAAGTGAAGGAAACGTAAAGGATTATGGTCACTGTACACAGTTATAGGGTGAACTGATGATGATATATACACCTCAAAATGTTGCACTGCCAACACTAATGCAAGAGCCTCTTTTTCTATGGTGGCATAGTGCTGCTGGTGTTTCTTCAGTTTTGCCGAAAAGTAGCTGACTGGCAATAATTGTCCCGCTACTTCTTGCAGTAACACAGCCCCAACACCAGTATCACTGGCATCTACTTGTAGAGAAAATGGCAATATGAAATTAGGACTAGGCAGCACAGGGGCACTTGTAAGCAAAGCTTTTACATGTTCAAATGCCCTCTGACACTTCATATCCCACACAAATGTATGCTTGGGGCTAGTCAGGTCAGTGAGTGGAGAGATCACCTTTGACAAATTTGGACAGAAGTTTCAATAAAATGTTACCATGCCCACAAAATGCATAACCTCCTTCCGGGTCTTTGGTACAGGATAATTGTCTATAGCCTCCACCTTGGCATTCAGTGGGGCCACCTTGCCCTGGCCAATAACATGTCCTAGAAAAGTTACCTGGTCATGCCCGAAAACACTCTTTGCCAAATTAACTGTGAGCTGAGCACCAGCGAGCCTAGAGAAAAGCTCTCTAAGCTGCCTCACATGCTCTGTCCAACAGTCGCTAAAAATAACCAGGTCATCAATATAACACTTCACGCCCTTTAGGCCATGTATAACTTCCTGCATTCTGCTTTGAAAACAGGAGGGTGCATTACGAAGCCCAAAGGGGAGAACTTTGTACTGAAAAAGCCCATCTGGCGTTACAAAAGCAGAGATGTCACTGGCACGTGGGGTTAAAGGTATCTGGTAATAACCCTTCAACAGGTCTTACTTACTGACATATTTAGCTCCCCCCACTGCATCAATGACATCATCCATTCTGGGAAGAGGAAAACAATCGGCCTTAGTTATTAAATTAACCTTACGGTAGTCAGTGCACATCCTCATGGTGCCATCTGGTTTGGGAACCATCAGACAGGGGGATGCCCACTCACTCTCGCTTGGTATTATTAAATCATTGTCAAGTAGAAATTTCACCTCCTCCATACTTTTTCTCTTTTGTGGGTTCATTCTGTAAGGGACCTGCCAAATTGGTTCAGCTTCCCTTACATCTATATCATGGGGCTTTAGCTTGCTTACACGAGGGATATCCTCAAACAAATCCTCAAAATTCCAGAGGCAGGAAAATTAAAACGTGTCAGAGTGCCTCGTTGTGCTCCGGGTTTTCTCATGTTTTCACGGTCGCTCTTATGTGCTAGAACTTTAATTTGTGCCATCAATCCTATATGATACATCCCTCTAGCGCCTGGAACCAATCTTGGGTGGAAAACATTATAAACTGAGTCAAAAAAGGAGAATTAGTGTGCACTACCTAGCAGAGTTTACTGCCAGAGGGGAATCATAGGCCTGTGTTCCCTGTGCAAAATAATAATAATAGAACTTTTCTTTGTCAGAGGAAAGAAAGTCTCCCTGATAACATTGTGTATACATAGTGTATAGTGTATACTACAGTGGCTTCCTAGTATATAGATGATAAAAGCTAAAGTGTCATTTGAAAACAGGTGAATTTGTAAATGAAGTGATAAGCCTATAGAGGCAGGTGCCAGAAGTCGCCAGAATCTTACCACAGTGGTCAGCTGTTTTAATAATCTTCCTGGCCTGCTAGTGTACTCGCATATAATCTAGTGATACCAGTGAAAATCAGAATACAGTGTTGTAGTAGCAACTAACCAGTATTATAATGGTACTTAGTGGAGAGGAGTGACTTTCATTAGTTTCTTTTTTCTTGAAATACCAGACGTATACTGTGATTTTCATATAACCTGCAGTTACCAGCGGTCGCAATATACACAACGAGAAGCAATTATTACTACAGAAAAAGCGTCCTTCCTCCAAAATCTCCACCAGTCAACTATAGTGATAATATAGCATTTATTGTGGTGGAGACGAAAAAAAACTAGAAAAGCTAGATACAGTGATTGATAAAGAAGGGTTGAGGCTCGACCATTCATCATTGTAGGAGCTGCCAGAAATCACCGGTTCTTCAACATGCAAGTTATACTTTTGTATCAATCAAATCACATATTACTCGGGTAGATAATTTCAAGTAGATCCTTCATGTGTTAGCCCAAATCACCGACCAGTATGTTTTAAATAAGTGACCCACTGATCAGATCAGATCGACTGGTCCGAACCCTCGACTGGTCCGAACCCTTGACTGGTTTCAAACGGATTCGTTGGACAATAAAGCAGACTGTAAACGGATGGGGTTGTATGCGCCCTTATCAAAGACAAACAATAAATATAAATCAGGAACATACACGGTAAGCTGTCCAATATACAAGTAAAGTTAGAAATAGAAATACAAATAGCTAGAGCTTCATTTAAGGAGGTTATTAATAGAATATTCAAGAGGTTGCTAGTAGAATTACAGTAAATCAACCATTCAAATCATTATGAAGCCCTGTGTAGTCTGCAGTCAATCAAACAAACGGGCTTCCACATGGATAAATTGTCATTTTTGTGGAAATTGGTGTCACGCCCCTTGTGCAGATATCCAAGAACTAGCTACAAGCAGTATTAAAACAGGGAAGTGTTTTTGGGTATGCCCAAATGAGATAAATCTGTGGACTAAAATCACAAGGGTATTAAAAGAGGATAACATCAAAGCTGCTTTCATAGACAACCTGGAAGCTTTCTACAACAGATGGGAACATAAAAAGTCTGGGCTGAATGGTACTGTCCTTGATACTGGCCATGTAGTCAGAAACTGTAAGGCTGGAGGTGAAGTCCTGGTAGTCAGTAAATGTGGGGCTGATAGTGCTGTCCTGGGAGACAGTAATGGTGAAGCTGGAGGTGCTGTCCTGGGAGACAGTAATGAAGCTGGAGGTGCTGTCCTGGGAGACAGTAATGGTGAAGCTGGAGGTGCTGTCCTGGGAGACAGTAATGGTGAAGCTGGAGGTGCTGTCCTGGGAGACAGTAATTATGGAAAATTTTCTAGGGGTGATTACCTGTATGTACCTCAACATTATATACATACAAGTAATCTCATTGGGAGACAACCATATTGTTTACCGTAGTCACCCCGTGTAGACATGTGAGAAAACTTAACCACCCCTGGTCATGGCAGTTGGTTCCTTCGACCTCACAATCTTATCCATATCTATCCGAGACCAGTATGGATTGGATAGCACCCACAAGTACGGTGCTACTAATTAATTGTGGACTGTATAGATTATATTAGTGTAACTGAATGAAGGGGGAGGGGGGGGGGGTAGGTTACACATGGATATATCCATCAAGGAAAAACACTTGTACATAATCTCTCCACTTACCAGATATTCTCTGGTGGTCACTTGATGTAGCTGGATCACTCATAACCTATCCAATTACAACATACCTAACTGGCCAGTATCAGTCTGCTATAACTAGAAGGGTTACTTAACTGTGGGTGATTGATACTCCTTATTCCCTCCATTCACCATCTCATTTCGATGTCCTGCTACACCGACACGGTTCTTATTCCAGCAGGACGAGGTATCCATCGCTTTGTCCCGGTTTAGAAGTCGTGATTCCATAAAGCTTCACTATCCTCGGTACGAGAATCACGCGTTCACTCGGAGCAGGGCGATCTATTTCACATCCCGCATTCTCTTAACTTAATGTTATTATCACTGATTACATTACCATTCACAAGACGATTTAACGTCTCATAATTATTATACACATTAGAGGTCACTCCATTAAGATCTGAGGCCGATGAGTGAGGATTAACACACGGGTATTTCCCCTGGACACACACCATGGCTGCGCACCAGTCACACCCGGTCGAACCATTATTCACTAATTTTACCACCTTTTTACGGTGGTCCCGAAAATCACGTTCCCTCACTCTTCACCAGGAACAGTTATGACACTTCCTATTATGAAGTGAGGCCCATATTAATCCTTAGGCCGCCGTGAACGCCAATTTCCTGATCCCAGGTTTTCACAGCCTCCTCACTACATTCAAAACACTCCCGCCTCCCCCATGCCCCGAGTCGACCTCTCCCCCGCGCATCCGCGCATGCGCAAAGGGAACTCTTGGTTCTATCCTATTGTCAAATACATTTTTGACTCATATCGACACATTAAACACCTATTAGGCCAGTGGTTCCCAGACGTTTTCAGCTTGTTACCCAATTTAACATGCCACATGAAGCATGTTACCCCTTTCACAAAATGTTGTTATTATTGATATATATGGCTAAATTAAAACACTTGAGATATTTTCTTTTATTTATTGTATTTGAACATTGTGCATCTCTAATGACTATTACCAAAGATGTCAAGAACATCAGTGGGATGGATGGAGTTGCATACTTGAAGCTAGTTTAGGAATTCTTGGCTTCGTGGTTGAAAGTGCCAGCCTGGCATCGTTTGCAACATTCAAGCGAGTCCTCTTTTTTGTTTTCATACCCAGCACAGTTGAGAAGCCCTTCTCGCACAGATACGTTGTTGAGAATGATACCAACAACTTCAAGGCTCTCTTGGACAGAGTTGGCGAGTCAGGTAGTCGTGAAATCCAAAAGGAATCTGCATTTTGGTTTTGGAATTCGATTTTCAAGGCTTCATTGGCTCACATTGTGATCCACTCTTCCTTTGCAGGGAAATCATCATCATGAATGGCATCATCAGGTACAGAGAAGGGATGAATGATCCACTGAAGAGTGGCTGTTTCTTGGTCACTCTCTGGAAAGTAGTGATGCATGCTTGTTTCAAGCCCCTTCAAATGGTCGCTCATTTCTTTGTTGATGGTCTGTAGAAGTGATCCAGTATCATGACTATTCTTCTCAACAAACTGGTCTAGGGTGGGAAACTGGGCGATCACTCCTTTCTCCAAGCGCCGAATCCAGAGTCTCAGTTTCCCCAGAAATGCAGTCACAGTGTGATGGGCATCAATGACAGTCGTGTTTCGGCCCTGGAGTTGCAGATTACCACTGTTCAGCTCCGCAAATATGTCAGCCAAGTAACAAAGTCGAGCAAGCCACTCCTTATCGGTGAACTTGGTAGCAAAAGGAGATCCTTTTTGTTCCAGGAATTCCTGAACAGCTTTTCGGGGCTCAATGACTCGATGTACAACCTTGCCTCGTGACAACCAGCGAACATCGGTGTGGTAGAGCAGAACTTGATACTGCTCTCCCATTTCCTTGCACAGCTCCTTGAATATGCGCGAATTCACATCTCTGGACTTGATGAAGTTGACGATTTTCAACACATCTTCAAACACTAACTTCAGATTACCAGGCAGGCTTTTCGATCCAAGAGAGTACCGATGAATGATGCAGTGATCTACAGAAATTTCTGGATTGATAGCTTGTATGAGGCCCCGTAATCCACGATGACCACCCATCATCGACGGTGCTCCGTCGACGGAGACCTGGAATAAAAAGAAAAATTATTATAGACTGCGTCAGTTAATTCTTATTTATTTATTTATTTATTTATTATTTATTACCAATTTGAGCACACATACAGAGGTACAAAAAAAAATACAGATAAAAGCAGCATGCCAAAGCCACTTATACTATGCATAGCATTACGGGCTGGCTTAAAATTAACTTAAGATTAACTAATCATTGTTACTTATCTTTTGCATTATAATTATATGGTTTTAATTAATTATTTCGGTACTTGAGTATTTCAGTACGACAGGCACGATATTTTTTGTGTGAATCATGTACAAAATATTAGCTACACTACAGTTACTTGTACAATAAATAAAACTGTATATGACTATATGCCGTGTAATTCATTGTATTTATACTAATTTAGACTTTATATAAACATCGTTTCCTACCTGTTGAACGCTGTTCCAATCCAATCCATTCTTGGTAAAGAAACTGTTGATGATATTGAAGACATCTTCTCCCTTTGTGGTTGTCAGCAGTTCCTCGCATAATAGGAACTCTTCTTTGATCTTGTCCTGGTGGACGTAACGGACGAACCCAAGGAGAACAGCACAACTGGCTACGTCACACGATTCATCAAATTGCAAGGAGAATTTGCCATATGAGCTTTCCTTGATCTCTGTTGTAACTTGGGACAGGATATCTGATGCCATGTCATCGACTCGTCGCCGGATGGTGTTGTTTGATAGAGATATGACACTCAGTTTCTTCGCTTGATCCTCCCCACATACCTTGCTTACCATCTCGTATGCACAAGGCATAATCAGATTCTCTGCAATGGTGTGGCAATTCTGTTGTTCGGCAATTTTATATGCAACACAGTAGGATGCTTCGACCGCAGCTTGAAGCTTTTGGGCTTGAATTCCAGATGAGCCGAACTGGATATTCTTCACTGCTACAGCCTGGCGCTGAAAATAAGCCTGATCCTTATTTTGAAGATTTGGATGGCACTTCTGGAGGTGAGCTGAGAGTTTTGATGGCTTGAGGCTTTCATTTGTTAACACTTTGTGACATGCCACACATTGTGGCCGATCCTCTCCACCAGAAGTTAAATTCACAAAGCCATGGCGAAGAAAGGCATCAGTGTAGGTGCGCTTTTTGGACATTTTCTTGTTCAATCTGCAGAAAAAGAAGAATATCCACGCATACACTGCAAAACGCAAGGTACATAATTTCTCGCATGGCAGCTAACACAAGTTCACTGATGCAAGCACACACGCATACATTCAAAATTGTCAGGCTGCAAGTATCATGCTTGTCAGCACAAGAGCACCGTGTAGCGCAAGACTACAGTGAACGTATACAGCCTCGCATACTCTGCTAATCCTAGCAAAACCATTGAAATCGTAAGAACCACACATACATTATATATAAAATTAATAATAGCTACAAATTCACAGTAACAGTGGGTAAATACTAACTATATACTGCACAGGGCAGTACACATACATACCAGCTTATGTCTACCTCGGCTGATGCTCACAGATAAACTGACAGTGTGAAATAGAGGCAGCCTCAGGAAGTGAGTGACGCGTACTGGACTGGTCGATCTGGGCTACTGAGTGACTTTTGTCCTGAAGCATACTTGTCAAAATACTTTTGGGTTTCCACACACTTAGCTATATATTTCTTCTTTTCTAATGCTGTATATTAGTTTTTGATGTTTATTGTTATTTGGTTTAACTTTATTACTTACTTATAATAGGTTTACTTTACAACTTTATATACTAAGAGAAAGTTAACAATAATCCTCATACTGGGTACTGCATTGTTTTCTTGATTTTCAGAATTCATAACTTTTTTCTGTCACCCCTCCATTACCCCCCAAAAATGGTTAAATTACCCCCAGGGGGTAATTTACCCCAGTTTGGGAACCACTGTATTAGGCACTATAGTTTCGGAAACTAAAAAATTTTTCCACACTGCGGCCGGGCGAAGGTCGTTGCTAGACGACTTACATAATGTGGAGTACAATTTTCCCTTCTTCACTGGCCACCTGGCTTGGGAACTCCAACATTGGTATTTACATAATCACCCATTAATTCTTTCCACCTGTTAACTCCTCAGGTAGGGCTCCATCCAAAGCACACTCATGCCTCCATGCTTCTGGTATTAACAATTTCCCTCTTATTGTAAGGTGTGACACTAAGTCTATGCTCTCGTGGTTAATTTGTTGGGCATCCTGGAATTATGAGACTTTAACAATAACAAGTCTCTCTCAGTATCCCAAGTCAGCCCCAGCACATTACTGCATATAGGCACTTCAACTCCATGGCCATCCATATTTATTGATCCCTCAAAATGGACTAATTACTGTTCCATTCTCTCAGGGGCATAAGCCTATGCTCCCTGGATTAATTTATTGGGCATACTAGAATTATGAGACTTTAACAATAACAAGTC
Source organism: Cherax quadricarinatus (assembly GCF_038502225.1). NCBI lineage: Eukaryota > Metazoa > Arthropoda > Malacostraca > Decapoda > Parastacidae > Cherax > Cherax quadricarinatus. The sequence goes on from NC_091301.1 coordinate 48,005,874, forward strand.
TCTTAGTATCCCAAGTCAGTCCCAGCACCTTACTGCATTATTTCATTAACCCCTTCACATGTCCTCATTAGTTCCTCTTCAGTTGACGTGACACCCGGAAATTGTCCACATAAGATTATTTACCCAATTACATCGCTCAGTGGACCACCTGTGCACTTAAGGTGTGCATTTATCGTCGCCTGAAGTAAGAACAATTTATTATTTAACTGTTTATTAATTATATCATTATAAGCAGTCAACAATTTTGGTGTCTTGCTCAGTTCGCAGAGCTGGGCCCTTTAACTGTCCATACGCCATCCTATAATTAGTAGGTAATTCTGGACGGTCGAGCTTCCACGGAAGTCGCACCCAGTAATGTCCAGATTCACGTTTAACATCCTTCAGGTATTGTTCCTGAGTAAAGGAATCATTTGGACTTTCCTCATTTATATTAATCCCTATGCTGTCCAGCTCCCACAAATTAGACTGGTTCAACATCATTCTCGATAGAAGAATACTTGTACTGGGTTGACCTTTTATGAGCAAGACACCGTGACTGTATTCACTACTTCTAGTCATTATTACTAGGCGGTAGTCTGCCATATATTACGTGGCCCGTACCAGTGTTGAGGAGAGTGACGCCGCATGCTTTTGGATTTATGCCCTTTATCCTGAATTATTACATCCAACGCCGGCAAGGCTACCTCAGCTAGGCCATCATTATTGCCATTAGCTGCAACCTTTACATCAGTCTCTGTAGTGTCAGGGTTATTAACATTATCATTATTGTCACCATTATTCTAAGAATTACATACAACCCTGCACATAACTGTATGGTGCCTTCTCTTGTTGCATTGATAGCAAATGTTCAATTTGGTATGACAATCCTTTACATCATGATTGTCTAGACATCTGATAAATCTGTCAAGTTCTTTCATCCTCTCCACTTTAATATCCCATGAATTATAGGCATTACAATTTTTAGTGAAATGAGTACCCTGGCAGAAGAGGCAGTCTCTCTTTTCCTTGCCTGACCTCTTATTAACTGGGTTACACTTACTGAGGTACTTATTCCTCTTACCTTGATGTGAGGAACCACTATTACTGATTCCTGACTTGATATGTGCCTATTTAACTCTTAACTATGATTATTACCACTGGGATTATTTTCCCTTTTGCGACTTGACAGATACTTCAGAGTCATTATGGAGAGTTTACCTGGAGAGAGTTTCGGGGGTCAATGCCCCCGCGGTCCGGTCTGTGACCAGGCCTCCTGGTGGATCAGCGCCTGATCAACCAGGCTGTTGCTGCTGGCTGCACGCAAACCAACGTACGAGCCACAGCCCGGCTGATCAGGAACTGACTTTAGGTGCTTGTCCAGTGCCAGCTTGAAGACTGCCAGGGGTCTGTTGGTAATCCCCCTTATGTGTGCTGGGAGGCAGTTGAACAGTCTCGGGCCCCTGACACTTATTGTATGGTCTCTTAACGTGCTAGTGACACCCCTGCTTTTCATTGGGGGGATGGTGCATCGTCTGCCAAGTCTTTTGCTTTCGTAGTGAGTGATTTTCGTGTGCAAGTTCGGTACTAGTCCCTCTAGGATTTTCCAGGTGTATATAATCATGTATCTCTCCCGCCTGCGTTCCAGGGAATACAGGTTTAGAAACCTCAAGCGCTCCCAGTAATTGAGGTGTTTTATCTCCGTTATGCGCGCCGTGAAAGTTCTCTGTACATTTTCTAGGTCGGCAATTTCACCTGCCTTGAAAGGTGCTGTTAGAGTGCAGCAATATTCCAGCCTAGATAGAACAAGTGACCTGAAGAGTGTCATCATGGGCTTTGCCTCCCTAGTTTTGAAGGTTCTCATTATCCATCCTGTCATTTTTCTAGCAGATGCGATTGATACAATGTTATGGTCCTTGAAGGTGAGATCCTCCGACATAATCACTCCCAGGTCTTTGACGTTGGTGTTTCGCTCTATTTTGTGGCCAGAATTTATTTTGTACTCTGATGAAGATTTAATTTCCTCATGTTTACCATATCTGAGTAATTGAAATTTCTCATCGTTGAACTTCATATTGTTTTCTGCAGCCCACTGAAAGATTTGGTTGATGTCCGCCTGGAGCCTTGCAGTGTCTGCAATGGAAGACACTGTCATGCAGATTCGGGTGTCATCTGCAAAGGAAGACACGGTGCTGTGGCTGACATCCTTGTCTATGTCGGATATGAGGATGAGGAACAAGATGGGAGCTAGTACTGTGCCTTGTGGAACAGAGCTTTTCACCGTAGCTGCCTCGGACTTTACTCTGTTGACGACTACTCTCTGTGTTCTGTTAGTGAGGAAATTATAGATCCATCGACCGACTTTTCCTGTTATTCCTTTAGCACGCATTTTGTGCGCTATTACGCCATGGTCACACTTGTCGAAGGCTTTTGCAAAGTCTGTATATATTACATCTGCATTCTTTTTGTCTTCTAGTGCATTTAGGACCTTGTCGTAGTGATCCAGTAGTTGAGACAGACAGGAGCGACCTGTTCTAAACCCATGTTGCCCTGGGTTGTGTAACTGATGGGTTTCTAGATGGGTGGTGATCTTGCTTCTTAGGACCCTTTCAAAGATTTTTATGATATGGGATGTTAGTGCTATTGGTCTGTAGTTCTTTGCTGTTGCTTTACTGCCCCCTTTGTGGAGTGGGGCTATGTCTGTTGTTTTTAGTAACTGAGGGACGACCCCCGTGTCCATGCTCCCTCTCCATAGGATGGAAAAGGCTCGTGATAGGGGCTTCTTGCAGTTCTTGATGAACACAGAGTTCCATGAGTCTGGCCCTGGGGCAGAGTGCATGGGCATGTCATTTATCGCCTGTTCGAAGTCATTTGGCGTCAGGATAACATCGGATAGGCTTGTGTTAATCAAATTTTGTGGCTCTCTCATAAAAAATTCATTTTGATCTTCGACTCTCAGTCTGGTTAGCGGCTTGCTAAAAACTGAGTCATATTGGGACTTGAGTAGCTCACTCATTTCCTTGCTGTCATCTGTGTAGGACCCATCTTGTTTAAGTAGGGGCCCAATACTGGGCGTTGTTCTCGATTTTGATTTGGCATAGGAGAAGAAATACTTTGGGTTTCTTTCGATTTCATTTATAGCTTTTAGTTCTTCCCGCGATTCCTGACTCCTAAAGGATTCTTTTAGCTTAAGTTCGATGCTTGCAATTTCTCTGACCAGTGTCTCCCTGCGCATTTCAGATATATTGACCTCTTTTAGCCGCTCTGTTATTCTTTTCCGTCGCCTGTAAAGGGAGCGCCTGTCTCTTTCTATTTTACATCTACTCCTCCTTTTTCTTAGAGGAATAAGCCTTGTGCATACATCGAGTGCCACCGAGTTAATCTGTTCTAGGCATAAGTTTGGGTCTGTGTTGCTTAGTATATCTTCCCAGCTTATATCGGTTAGGACTTGGTTTACTTGGTCCCACTTTATGTTTTTGTTATTGAAGTTGAATTTGGTGAATGCTCCCTCGTGACTAGTCTCATTTTGTCGGTCTGGGGCTCCTCGCATACATGTCTGAACCTCAATTATGTTGTGATCTGAGTATATTGTTTTTGATATGGTGACATTTCTTATCAGATCATCATTGTTAGTGAATATGAGGTCTAGTGTATTCTCCAGTCTAGTAGGCTCTATTATTTGCTGGTTTAAATTGAATTTTGTGCAGATATTTAAAAGCTCGTGTGAGTGTGAGTTTTCATCAGAGCTGCCTCCTGGTGTTATTACTGCAACAATATTATTTGCTATATTCCTCCATTTTAGGTGCCTTAAGTTGAAATCCCCCAGGAGCAAGATGTTGGGTGCAGGAGCTGGAAGATTTTCCAGACAGTGGTCAATTTTTAACAGCTGTTCCTGGAATTGCTGGGATGTTGCATCCGGAGGCTTGTAGACTACCACAATGACTAGGTTTTGGTTCTCGACCTTTACTGCTAAAACTTCCACTACGTCATTTGAGGCATTAAGCAGTTCTGTGCAAACAAGTGACTCTGCAATGTACAGGCCAACCCCCCCCTTTTGCCTGTTCACTCTGTCACATCTGTATAGGTTGTAACCTGGGATCCATATTTCATTGTCCAAGTGATCCTTTATGTGGGTCTCAGTGAAAGCCGCGAACATTGCCTTTGCCTCTGCAAGCAGTCCACGGATGAAAGGTATTTTGTTGTTTGTTGCTGGCTTTAGACCCTGTATATTTGCAAAGAAGAATGTTATCGGACTGGTGGTATTGTTGGTACTGGGGGGGGATTTTTTTTCCGGCATTAGTATCTGTATCTGTTGGTTTGGAGTGGAGGCCATCGACTGTGGTTCCACTCCAGGAATGACTGGATTTGGTGTACGATTTCTGCCATTTCCTGCCAGTTTTTTTTCCTTCCTGGCACTAAAAAACTTCTCCCTCTTGAGTGGCTGAGGCTACCCAGGTTTTCCCATGGCCTGGATGTTTTGTATCTTTTTGTCCCCTTTAGATGGTATGTCTGGCAATTTAAGTTATAGCACAGTCTTTCCTGTACTGAAGAGGTACACATTTCAGGGTGAAAAAGCTTACAGGAAGGGAGTTTGCATTTTCCTGTTGTCATATGGGCATGGCATTTTCTAGGGTGGTCATAGTTGCACGTCCCATCTGTTTTCTATATGCTTAGAACTGTTTGGCTGACTGGTCTGCAACTGAACAATTAATTCCTGCCGACCTAGTCTGATTTCCTCCAGACAGTACTCTGGAGGTTTTGGCAAACCCACCCTTTGCACTAATAGGTTGATCAACTGCCTGGCTTACACCCTTTAATTTATTCAAAGCTTACTTTTACAAGACAGTTTTTCTTCCAATTCGTAATGTTGATTAATTAAAACATTCATTTCCATTCCATCTGCACAATTCTCCAGCAGATCTCTTTCACAGTATTTAAACCACAATTTGTACCAATCAAATCTACTCTCTAAGACATCTAAATATAACTTTAATTCATTAGGGTTCACGGTTCTTTGATTCACTAAATCAAATGCCTTCGTCACATGGCTTTTAATAGCCTGTAATGATGCTTTCATTACTCTAAAATTCACGGACTTGTCAGCCACATTAACTCCATTAGATCCAGTCATGGTTAGAGAATTATTAAGTACTGATTATACAACTTAAGTAGGCGCCTTATAAGAGTAATTCTTGCACTTTACTCTTGTATAAATCCTAGCCACACATGTGCTAGCAATTAATTGGGCTAATTATCATCCACCACACGATCGATTAAACTTGTGTACCCTATACCCACTTCCTTCAATCAGTCACTTAATTATTAAATAATTAATTCAATTATTTTTTTCATTGATTGCATCCGGTTCAGGAAGGACCAGCGGGCAGATATGGAAAATTTTCTAGGGGTGATTACCTGTATGTACCTCAACATTATATACATACAAGTAATCTCATTGGGAGACAACCATATTGTTTACCGTAGTCACCCCGTGTAGACATGTGAGAAAACTTAACCACCCCTGGTCATGGCAGGTGGTTCCTTCGACCTCACAATCTTATCCATATCTATCCGAGACCAGTATGGATTGGATAGCACCCACAAGTACGGTGCTACTAATTAATTGTGGACTGTATAGATTATATTAGTGTAACTGAATGAAGGGGGGGGGGGTAGGTTACACATGGATATATCCATCAAGGAAAAACACTTGTACATAATCTCTCCACTTACCAGATATTCTCTGGTGGTCACTTGATGTAGCTGGATCACTCATAACCTATCCAATTACAACATACCTAACTGGCCAGTATCAGTCTGCTATAACTAGAAGGGTTACTTAACTGTGGGTGATTGATACTCCTTATTCCCTCCATTCACCATCTCATTTCGATGTCCTGCTACACCGACACGGTTCTTATTCCAGCAGGACGAGGTATCCATCGGTTTGTCCCGGTTTAGAAGTCGTGATTCCATAAAGCTTCACTATCCTCGGTACGAGAATCACGCGTTCACTCGGAGCAGGGCGATCTATTTCACATCCCGCATTCTCTTAACTTAATGTTATTATCACTGATTACATTACCATTCACAAGACGATTTAACATCTCATAATTATTATACACATTAGAGGTCACTCCATTAAGATCTGAGGCCGATGAGTGAGGATTAACACACGGGTATTTCCCCTGGACACACACCATGGATGCGCACCAGTCACACCCGGTCGAACCATTATTCACTAATTTTACCACCTTTTTATGGTGGTCCCGAAAATCACGTTCCCTCACTCTTCACCACGAACAGTTACGACACTTCCTATTATGAAGTGAGGCCCATATTAATCCTTAGGCCGCCGTGAACGCCAATTTCCTGATCCCAGGTTTTCACAGCCTCCTCACTACATTCAAAACACTCCCGCCTCCCCCATGCCCCGAGTCGACCTCTCCCCCGCACATCCGCGCATGCGCAAAGGGAACTCTTGGTTATATCCTATTGTCAAATACATTTTTGACTCATATCGACACATTAAACACCTAATAGGCACTATAGTTTCGGAAAATCAAAAAATTTTCCACAGTAATGGTGAAGCTGGAGATTTTGTCCAGGTAGTTGGGAATTATACACAGGAAGGAATACATATAAATGACCTCATAGGGGACAGGAGCCGTAGTGGGGAAACAAGTGTAGTCAAAGATAAGATAAAACCAATATTGCAAACTAGAAATACCACAGGAAATAGCAAACAAGAGGACTCCCACTAGCAATAGTGAGGATATATTACCAAAAACAACTGGTGGGAGCTCCATTGTTGGTGCTAGGGAGGATAGGAATAAGACAGGGAAACATGCACCAACAGGGAATACAGTCACAGAAACCCAAGGCAAACGGAAACCAAGCCTGTGCACATACTATGCACTTGGTATCTGCAGACATGGGAAATCTGGAAAAACAGACGGGACGTGCAACTATGACCACCCTAGAAAATGCCATGCCCATATGACAACAGAAAAATGCAAACTCCCTTCTTGTAAGCTTTTTCACCCTGAAATGTGTACCTCTTCAGTACAGGAAAGACTGTGCTATAACTTAAATTGCCAGGCACACCATCTAAAGGGGACAAAAAGATACAAACCATCCAGGCCATGGGAAAACCTGGGTAGCCACAGCCACTCAAGAGGGAGAGGTTTTTTAGTGCCAGGAAGGAAAAAAAACTGGCAGGAAATGGCAGAAATCGTACACCAAATCCAGTCATTCCTGGATTTGATGGCCTCCACTCCAAACCAACAGATACAGATACTAATGCCGGAAAAAAATCCCCTCCCAGGACCAACAATACCACCAGTCCGATGACATTCTTCTTTGCAAATATACAGGGTCTAAAGCAAACAACAAACAACAAAATACCTTTCATCCATGGACTGCTTGCAGAGGCAAAGGCAATGTTCGCGGCTTTCACTGAGACCCACATAAAGGATCATTTGGACAACGAAATATGGACCCCAGGTTACAGCCTATACAGATGTGACAGAGTGAACAGGCAAAAGGGGGGGGGGATTGGCCTGTACATTGCAGAGTCACTTGTTTGCACAGAACTGCTTAATGCCTCAAATGACGTAGTGGAAGTTTTAGCAGTAAAGGTCGAGAACCAAAACCTAGTCATTGTGGTAGTCTACAAGCCTCCGGATGCAACATCCCAGCAATTCCAGGAACAGCTGTTAAAAATTGACCACTGTCTGGAAAATCTTCCAGCTCCTGCACCCAACATCTTGCTCCTGGGGGATTTCAACTTAAGGCACCTAAAATGGAGGAATATAGCAAATAATATTGTTGCAGTAATAACACCAGGAGGCAGCTCTGATGAAAACTCACACTCACACGAGCTTTTAAATCTCTGCACAAAATTCAATTTAAACCAGCAAATAATAGGGGCTCTGGTGGCCTGGTGGTTAACGCTCTCGCTTCACACGGCGAGGGCCTGGGTTCGATTCCCAGCCAGAGTAGAAACATTGGACGTGTTTCTTTCCACCTGTTGTCTATGTTCCCCTTCAGTAAAATGGGTACCTGGGTGTTAGTCGACTGGTGTGGGTCGCATCCTGGGACACTGACCTAAGGAGGGCTGGTCACAGACCGGGCCGCGGGGGCGTTGACCCTCGGAACTCTCTCCATCACTCTTGTACAAGAGTGATGGACTGAACACATCGAATCCAGGTTGAGGGACTGATTACCTCATACTTCTACTCTCCTTACCCATTTCTACTTTGTATTGGACTGATGAAGCCACTGTGTGGCGAAACGTTTCTTCAATAAAGATTCCCATGTGTTGCATAAGTGTCTCAATTCTTCAACTTGTCGGTTTTCAAAACCATTCATCACATAATGAGACAAGTCACGAGGGAGCATTCACCAAATTCAACTTCAATAACAAAAACATAAAGTGGGATCAAGTAAACCAAGTCCTAACCGATATAAGCTGAGAAGATATACTAAGCAACACAGACCCCAACTTATGCCTAGAACAGATTAACTTGGTGGCACTCGATATATGCACAAGGCTTATTCCTCTAAGAAAAAGGAGGAGTAGATGTAAAATAGAAAGAGACAGGCGCTCCCTTTACAGGCGACGGAAAATATATCGGAGGTCAATATATCTGAAATGCGTAGGGAGACACTGGTCAGAGAAATAGCAAGCATCGAACTTAAGCTAAAGGAATCTTATAGGAGTCAGGAATCGCGGGAAGAACTAAAAGCCATAAATGAAATCGAAAGAAACCCAAAGTATTTCTTCTCCTATGCCAAATCAAAGTCGAGAACAACGTCCAGTATTGGGCCCCTACTTAAACAAGATGGGTCCTACACAGATGACAGCAAGGAAATGAGTGAGCTACTCAAGTCCCAATATGACTCAGTTTTTAGCGAGCCGCTAACCAGACTGAGAGTCGAAGATCAAAATGAATTTTTTATGAGAGAGCCACAAAATTTGGTTAACACAAGCCTATCCGATGTTATCCTGACGCCAAATGACTTCGAACAGGCGATAAATGACATGCCCATGCACTCTGCCCCTGGGCCAGACTCATGGAACTCCGTGTTCATCAAGAACTGCAAGAAGCCCCTATCACGAGCCTTTTCCATCCTATGGAGAGGGAGCATGGACACGGGGGTCGTCCCACAGTGACTAAAAACAACAGACATAGCCCCACTCCACAAAGGGGGCAGTAAAGCAACAGCAAAGAACTACAGACAGATAGCACTAACATCCCATATCATAAAAATCTTTGAAAGGGTCCTAAGAAGCAAGATCACCACCCATCTAGAAACCCATCAGTTAAACAACCCAGGGCAACATGGGTTTAGAACAGGTCGCTCCTGTCTGTCTCAACTATTGGATCACTACGACAAGGTCCTAAATGCACTAGAAGACAAAAAAATGTAGATGTAATATATACAGACTTTGCAAAAGCCTTCGACAAGTGTGACCATGGCGTAATAGCGCACAAAATGCGTGCTAAAGGAATAACAGGAAAAGTCGGTCGATGGATCTGTAATTTCCTCACTAACAGAACACAGAGAGTAGTCGTCAACAGAGTAAAGTCCGAGGCAGCTACGGTGAAAAGCTCTGTTCCACAAGGCACAGTACTCGCTCCCATCTTGTTCCTCATCCTCATATCCGACATAGACAAGGATGTCAGCCACAGCACCGTGTATTCCTTTGCAGATGACACCCGAATCTGCATGACAGTGTCTTCCATTGCAGACACTGCAAGGCTCCAGGAAGACATCAACCAAATCTTTCAGTGGGCTGCAGAAAACAATATGAAGTTCAACGATGAGAAATTTCAATTACTCAGATATGGTAAACACGAGGAAATTAAATCTTCATCAGAGTTCAAAACAAATTCTGGCCACAAAATAGAGCGAAACACCAACGTCAAAGACCTGGGAGTGATCATGTCAGAGGATCTCACCTTCAAGGACCATAACATTGTATCAATCGCATCTGCTAGAAAAATGACAGGATGGATAATGAGAACCTTCAAAACTAGGGAGGCCAAGCCCATGATGACACTCTTCAGGTCACTTGTTCTATCTTGGCTGGAATATTGCTGCACACTAACAGCACCTTTCAAGGCAGGTGAAACTGCTGACCTAGAAAATGTACAGAGAACCTTCATGGCGCGCATAACGGAGATAAAACACCTCAATTACTGGGAGTGCTTGAGGTTCCTAAACCTGTATTTCCTGGAATGCAGGCGGGAGAGATACATGATTATATACACCTGAAAAATCCTAGAGGGGCTAATACCGAACTTGCACACGAAAATCACTCAATACGAAAGCAAAAGACTTGGCAGACGATGCAACATCCCCCCAATGAAAAGCAGGGGTATCACTAGCAAGTTAAGAGACCATACAATAAGTGTCAGGGGCCCGAGACTGTTCAACTGCCTCCCAGCATACATAAGGGAGATTACCAACAGACCCTTGGCAGTCTTCAACCTGGCACTGGACAAGCACCTAAAGTCGGTTCCTGACCAGCCGGGCTGTGGCTCGTACGTTGGTTTGCGTGCAGCCAGCAGTAACAGTCTGGTTGATCAGGCTCTGATCCACCAGGAGGCCTGGTCACAGACCGGGCCACGGGGGCGTTGACCCCCGGAACTCTCTCCAGGTAAATTCCAGGAAGCTGAACCATCTCAGCAACCCTTTCCTTACTAAGACCTAACATACATTGTGAAGGATCTTTTAACAATGCCCTGTTACTAAGGTGTACATCTGTGTCCCCCTGTGCATCAGTGTCCGCCCCTGGGTCACCTACTATATTTACACATGCCACACCTCTTTGGTGATACCTTTTCAGCCTGTTTATATGTACCACCCGTTCAGACTTCCGTCGCCCAGGTGTGTGAATTCTGTAATTTTTATCTGTGACCTTTTCCACCACCTTGTACGGCCCACTGAACTTTGCTTTTAAGGCATTACCAGGCACCGGCTCCAATGCTAGTACCTCCTCTCCCACTTCAAAGGTACGAGGCACGGCCTTGCTGTCAAATTGTTTCTTCATCTTGGTTTGGCTGATGTGTAGGTTCTCAGCCGCCAGACACTTCATGTGAGCCAAACGGTCTCTGGAAGCGAGAAAATGCTCCGAGGGGGCAGCCTCACAATCCTCACCAAGCCAGTAGTCCTTCAAAATCGTCAGTGGTCCCCGTACTTGGTGACCATAGATCAGTTCGAAGGGACTATAGCGTAATGAGTCCTGAGTGCTGTCCGCATGGCAGATAAAAGGAGGGGGATACCCTCATCCCAGTCCTTCTGGTACTGGGCACAATAAGCCCGCAGCATAGTTTTGAGAGACTGGTGAAACCTCTCCACAACCCCTTGACTCTCTGGGTGATAGGCGGTGGAGGTCGTCATTTTAATATTAAACTTCCCCAAAACCGTGCGAAAATGTTTAGATGTAAAATATGACCCCTGATCTGTTTGAATTTCCTTAGGGATCCCGACCTGCGTAAAAAATTTCACCAATGCTCTCAAGACCACACGCGTTGTAATTTTATGTAGTGGAATGGCCTCCGGAAACCTGGTAGAGGAACAAATAATAGTAAGTAAGTACTGGTTTCCCATCTTGGTCCTGGGTAGTGGCCCCACACAATCCACCACCAGCCTGCTAAAAGGTTCTCCAGCTACTGTAATAGGGTTAAGAGGGGCAGGTTTAATTCCCTGATTAGGTTTTCCTACCCTTTGGCAAACTGGGCATGATTCTACATACTTACCCACTGATTCCCATACCTGGGGCCAGTAAAAATGTTTAGAAATCTTTCCCATAGTCTTTTTAACACCTAAATGTCCTCCCATGGGAACATCGTGGGCCAAACACAAAACCTGATACCTAAATGGTTCCGGCACCACCACTTGGTAGAGTATCTGCCTTGCTCCATCATTAGATGTCGCATCTGATAGGGTCTTTCGCATCAAATTACCGTTTTCAAAAAAGAAACATTCAGTTAGTTGAGAGGCCTCTTCCTCGGTAACAGCAGATGACCGAATAGCTTTTAGGGTGTCGTCACACCCCTGGGCCTCGATCAGCTGCTCTCGAGTAGGAGTAGCCCCCCCCTATACCAGCTCCAAGACCCCCACTCAAACAGGGTCCTGCCTGGGATGGTTCATCACAACCCCGAGCCAACTGCAGGCTAGGCTTGAGAATAGATTTCCCAAACCAAAATCATCCCCAGGATCTAAAGAGTCACAGAGAGAGATTGCCCTCTTATCTTTTGACATTTTCCTGGTTACTGCACACACCGGAAATAACTCGGGCAAGGGAGCCCTAGCTTTTTCCTTCCAACTCTGTGAGGCTGGGTCCCTCCAAACCAGAGGTTCCTCACTTTCAAGACAACCCATGACATTATTGCCTAAGAGTAAGTCAACACCTGCACAAGGTATATCCTCTGTGATACCTTCAGCTAAGTAACCACACTGGTATGCAGACTCCACCCATAACCTATGCACTGGAGTCTTGACAGTGAATCCGGTAATTCCTTTGAGCAAAACGTCCAACCCAGTGTATGTGTCATCCGACACTGGCAGTATGCCCCTACAAAGCAAGGTGTATGTGCTACCAGTGTCCCTCAAAGACGTAACGCCTGTTACCCTACCTTCATTTTGGTGTAAGGTCACGGTGGACTTGCTTGTAAAGACCTTCATCCATGAGTCCAAAACTGCTGAGTTACCTGATATACCCGGAGGTGGTGCTTCAATATTAGCTACAGTGTGGGTACCTGGTGTATCTACCTGAGAAACTCCAGCAAGCGCCTGATCTCTACGCATCTTCTTGCAATACGGCTGCAGATGGCCCTGTTTATGACAATAAGTACAGTAATAGGGTTTAAAGGCCCCCTGCCTATTTGACCTAGGTTGGATCCCTTGGCTCTGGGGAACTGGGCTCGTCCCATCTGTTCCTTGTAGTCCTGGACCTGTGACAGCTGACCTAAAACCTCCTCGGGTAGGTACTGGAAAAGTAGGCTTAGTAAAACTTTGGTGGTTATTAGGCTGATAAATGGGTGGCTTAAACTTCTGAAATTTCTTATTCCTATTGGTGGGTGGAGAAAACTTACCATTATTAGTATGTGGGGGGTGGTAATTACTACCAAATTTTTGGTTAGCTAAAAATCTGTCACCCAGCTCCTAAGCATTATTAAAATCTTAAAGAACCTTCTCCTCAAGATATGCCTTAAGGTTAGGAGGAACATTTCTCAAAAGATCCTCTAACAAAATTAAGGTAATTACACCCTCATAATTGCCTACCACCCCCTTTGAGCGACACCACCTATTTAGAAGTGACATCTTCTCCTTACCATATTCCACCAAAGACTGCCCTGCTTGAAACTTTAGTCCTCTAAACTTCTGCCGGTACCTTTCCGGCAACATTTGATAAGCCAGTAAAACTACCTCTTTTAGTTTATTATTATCAGAAAAGGCCGATCCCTCTAAAGAACTAACAGCCTGTAACCCTTTACCAACTAATTGGGTTCTTGCTAATGTCGCCCATTCCTTTTCCGGCCAAACTTGAGATTTGGCTGTTCTTTCAAATAACAGAAAAAACTGGTCTGGGTCTTTCTCTAGGAATTTGGGCACAAATTTTATGGCTTTATCCAAATGAAAAACATCTACCCTCGTGTCTGTGTCTGGGTGAGAAGCAAGCTGCCTCTCTTTAGCTTTTTCTTGAGCCCTAAGCTCCTCTAAGGCTCTCTGTTCCTGGATCTTTGTACGTTCAATGCTTAACTGTTCCTTTTCTTCCGCAACTAGGGCTAATTTCATTCATAAAATTTCTACTTCCTTATCCAGGTCCCTAGCATGGGAATTTGATTCAATGTCACCTTCCAAATACACGTCATCCCCAGAATTTTCACTAGTGTCAGCCATTTTGGGAAACAATAGCACCAAATCTTGCTATCAGCCACAAAACTTACTGATATAAAATAATAAAGCACACAGTAGTATATTCACAACGAGTTGTCATGTGATTTCCTCAAATTAAACAGGATTGCACACAAAAAGAAAACCCTGGCAGAAAAAAATGGAGCTACTGCACCTGCAAAGGAAAATTATGCCCAGAAAATTAGGTAACCATAACCTCCCCAAAAATCAGCAAGATTGTACCTGCAAGGGAAATTCTGCACGAAATATCAGTTATTAATAACACCCTAAAAATCAACAAGATGGCACAGAAAGGTAGATTATTCACAGAGTATTAATTAATAAGAACACCCTATGTGAGGGAAAAGTTCAATAGATAGGAGTAGCAATATAGTAACAATAGTTTCATTACCGGCTAATAGTTAAGGTAGGGTAAGTCACACTCCCGCCTTTCTTCTCCCTCCCTGAAAGTGATAGTTTCATTGCCGGCTACTAGTTAAGGTAGGGTAAGTCACGCTCCCGTTTTTCCCGCCTTTTCTCCCCCCCCCACCCTTAAAGTGATAGTTTGATTGCCGGCTGCTTGTTAACATAGGGTCAGTCTAGCTCCGGCTATCCCTTCCCCTCCCTCTTCCCCCCCTCGAAAGGTGACGTATGGGGCTCTGGTCAAACAGTAAATCACTCGACTCGCAACTCCCAACACTACTGTAAGTACATGCCTGCCTTGTATTCTAGTGGATTTATTGGTTAAAAGCTTCACTTTTGACCAATAATAGACTTAGTCCTTTCAGTCTTGCTCTAGGTTGACTGTTGTAATAATCACCACGTCTTTTGAATATTGTACACTACCATGGAGAGTGATTATTTAAGCAGTGGGTAACCTGTCTATCTTTCCAGCTTGGATGTCAGAGAGGGTCACCTGGCAATCAACGAGCAGAACAGGAGAAGGACTAACGTCCAGAGACTTCTCCATTTTGTATTGAAGTACCTGTGCACCTGTATGAAATTGCAGGACATAACCCCACATCATTGCAGCGGTAAAGAACCTGCTTTCCTGCCATCGGGATATTATACTCACGGCAATAATCTGTGATCTAGCCAGTGGTGGTCACCAACACCTGCGACCCCCCCCCCCATCATCAGCAACGGCTACGATTTCAACAACAGTGTCACCAACACCAGACACCCACGTTTTATATACATTTAAATTAGCGTTGAATTCAGTTATCATTTATATTTTTCATTTTTCATTTTCTTTAATGTAGGATTAATATTTCGTATTTAAGTGTTTTACATTTTATATTTTCTATATAATAAAGTGTTTATGTTTGTTATTATTTCTTTTTCTATTCACTAATTTTCCTGAGGAGGAGCCAGCCTGAGTAATACTGACTGAAGTTGTTACAGGGCTGAGTAAGCCTTCACAAGTGGTGACCTTGCCAGGATCAACTCTACTGAATCAAGATTCAACTCCATCTCGAATCTACCATTGGAACTTCAATGCCGCATACCACAGACGGTTACCACCAGCCATGAGTAATCATTCTCTGTGGTAGGACTACGGTACAGGTATTTAAAAGATTTGGTGATTGTTATAGTCTCAATTTATTGTAAGTCCAGTCAGGCAGGATATAATAGTTAATTCTGCCACTTTTTCATGTGAGCTTGAAACACTTTGGAGGAATAGACTCTAGGGACCCGAGATTTTCCAGTAACAATTTGTTTCATTTAGCTCTTTATTTTATCAAGGGAACTGTCATAGGACACTCTTGATTTATTGGTGAGAAGATTGGATGGTCAAGGGACCCCATTCTACTTACTGTTTGCTCGGAGCCGGCATAGAACCCTTCGTTTTCGTTAATACATATTGTTTAATTGAAGCAGGGATCGAGCCCTCTGGTTTATTTACATTTTGAGCAGAGCAGGAATTGAACCCTCCATTTTCTTTAATACCCATTTCATTTCCCTGATAGTTTAAGTTATTCTTGCAAGTATGGATGAATACCAGTTTTGGATGAACGCTGGAAGTAAGTTAGGAATAACAGGGAAAAATTTAGAATCTTTCATTAGTGCTAAGATCCAGGAAAGACTTGAAAGAGAGAGAATTGAGAGAGAAGAAAGACAGCTAGAAAGGGAAAGAGAAGAGAATAAGGAGAGAGAGAGAATCGAAAGAGAAGAAGAAAAGGAGAGAGAAAGAATCGAAAGAGAAGAGAAAAAGGAGAAAGAGAACCTTGAAAGACAGGAGAAAAAGGAGAGAGAGAGAATTGAGAGAGAAATCCTAGAAAGACAGTTAGAAAGAGAGCAAGAAGACCAAAAAGAGCGTGATAGACTTGATCGTGAGGAAAGAGCTAAGGAACGTGAGGAACAAGCTAAGATACGTGAGGAACAAGCTAAGATACGTGAGGAACAGGTTAAATTAAGAGAACTTGAGGAAAGAGCAAAGGATAGAGAAGTTGAGGAAAAAGCTAGAGAACGTGAGGAAAGAGCTAGAGAACGTGACGCAAAAGCTAGAGAACATGAGTTAATAGAGAGAGAAAAGGATCGCGAGCTCGAAAAATCTCGCCTTGAATTGGAGAATAAAAAGTTAACTCTTACACAACAACAATTAGAGGAAGGAGTAATGGAACAACGTGCAGTCAGTGCACATATTCCAACACCTAATTTACCTCCCTTCACAGAGGGAGAAGACATAACTTCATACATTATCAGGTTTGAAAATACCGCTACCCTCTGTGAATGGCCTGCTGACACCTGGGCTACCAGGTTAGGAATGTTATTTTCTGGTACAGCCTTGAATATCTATGCAACTTTGTCGCAGGATATCATATGTAATTATAACCTACTAAAGAAGGCAATCCTTAAAGCATATCAAAAAAACCACTAATTCTTACAGGAAAGATTTCAGGTATGCAACCTTACAGCCTGGCCAGAACTTTCAGCAGTTACAGGTAACACTCTTTCGTTTGTTTGACTTTTGGATAGAGAGTTCAGGAACTGATCACAGTTATGAATCTCTTCGAGACTTCATGGTTGCTGACCAGTTCCTGACAGCTCTTCCTCACCAGATACGAACATTCATTAGAGAACGTAACCTGATTAAAGCTGAGGAAGTTGCTGAGGCTGCTGACCTGTATGCTGAGGCTCACAATTCCTATAAAAACCTAAAGGGATCAAACCCTAAGGGCAAGGGTTCATCAGACCTTAAGAAATCAAAGCCTCTAGTGGAAAGTAAAATGACTTCTTTTATTCCTGTTTGTCATTTGTGTGGTGTTAAGGGACATAAACGTCCAGATTGTCCTTCTAAGAAGGTCCAAAAAGTTGGAAGATGTTTTAAAGACTGTAATGACCAAGCACCCTTCTGTTCAGGAACAGTTAATGGACTTAATGTATCTACCATTTTACGAGACACTGGATGCACATGTATAGTCATTTCTGATAAGCTGTTCCCTAACCTTAAAGAAACTCATTCCTCTGCTATACTTTCAGACTACTTGGGCCGTACGGACACTTTTCCTACCATCCGTTGTTACATTAGGTCTAAATGGTTCACTGGTTGGTCTGAAGCCGTACTAGCTCCCATCACTTCTTGCTCCGTACTAATAGGTAATGTAAAAGGTGCCATTCTTCCTTCTGAGGTTGACCTTTCATCACCAAAGATGGATATAAGAGTTTCAGATCCTCTTCCTGTAGAGTCAGAGAAGCCCCTCGAAAGTTCAGATGAAACAATGTCTCGTGAGATTCATGTGGGATTAAAAACCAGTGATGCTACTCTCGAAAGCGAGGTAGTAGGATCACCGGTTCACTTGTTAGATGAAAGTGAAGATATCACCTCCGATACCATAAATGTCTTGACTAGGGCTCAGACCAAAGCCCAGGCTTCTCCTACTGTCCATCCTTTGATTTTCCCTGACTTTAAGCCTTTAGATATATCAAAGGACTCCTTTGTCAAGTTACAACGTAATTTCCCTTCTCTTCAGAATTGCCATAATGCCGCTAAACAAAATCAAGTTATCCAAAAGAAAAACTTTTCATATAAATTTGAATATATAAAAGGTATCTTGTACAAGTCAGTATTCAAATTAAATTCAGATGAGATAGACTATTCCATCTTAGTTGTTCCAAGTCAATGCAGAGAGACTGTTCTTAAAATGGCTCATGACCTGCCAGTGGCCGGACATTTCTCGTATCGTAAAACCTTAAATAAAATTAGGGAAACCTATTTTTGGCCAAAAATGTCCTCAGATGTCACTACCTATTGTAGATCATGTAGAGTTTGCCAACTGTCATCCTCCCGAGGTACCAGGCGAGTACCTATGGTCAAAATGCCTATCTTTACAGTACCATTTGAAAGAGTAGCTATTGACATCGTTGGTCCTTTATCTCCACTTTCATCTGGGGGACATAGATATATATTAACATTAGTTGATTATGCTTCGAGTTTCCCTGAAGCCATACCCTTGAAGACCATAACTACTACAGAGGTGGCTGAAGCCCTTTTGTCCATCTTCTCCAGAGTGGGCATCCCTAGAGAAATTTTGTCTGACCGTGGGACACAATTCACATCTGACTTAATGCAACATCTATACCAACTTCTGGGAGTGAAGCCTCTCTTCACCACACCCTATCATCCCAGCTGTAATGGGAGGATTGAGCGCCAGCATTCGATTCTCAAGTCCATTTTAAGAAAACTTTGCTCCCTTAAACCTAAGGAGTGGCATCGTTACCTACCCTGTGCTTTGTTTGCCATGAGGGAAGTTCCCAGTGACTCTTTGGGGTTTTCACCTTTTGAACTTCTCTATGGTAGACAGGCCAGAGACCCATTGTCCATCCTTCATGACTTATGGACTAATGAGGAGGTAAATGCTGAGGTTCAGTCTTCTTACCAGTTTCTCCTTGACCTTAGATCCAAACTTGAGGAGACCTCTGACATAGTTTCGAAAAACCTAAGCTTGTCAATGGACCAGTACAAAACATATTTTGATTCCAAAAGTCAGAGAAGTTTTAAAGTACGGTGGTCCCGAAAATCACGTTCCCTCACTCTTCACCACGAACAGTTACGACACTTCCTATTATGAAGTGAGGCCCATATTAATCCTTAGGCCGCCGTGAACGCCAATTTCCTGATCCCAGGTTTTCACAGCCTCCTCACTACATTCAAAACACTCCCGCCTCCCCCATGCCCCGAGTCGACCTCTCCCCCGCACATCCGCGCATGCGCAAAGGGAACTCTTGGTTATATCCTATTGTCAAATACATTTTTGACTCATATCGACACATTAAACACCTATTAGGCACTATAGTTTCGGAAAATCAAAAAATTTTCCACAGTAATGGTGAAGCTGGAGATTTTGTCCAGGTAGTTGGGAATTATACGCAGGAAGGAATACATATAAATGACCTCATAGGGGACAGGAGCCGTAGTGGGGAAACAAGTGTAGTCAAAGATAAGATAAAACCAATATTGCAAACTAGAAATACCACAGGAAATAGCAAACAAGAGGACTCCACTAGCAATAGTGAGGATATATTACCAAAAACAACTGGTGGGAGCTCCATTGTTGGTGCTAGGGAGGATAGGAATAAGACAGGGAAACATGCACCAACAGGGAATACAGTCACAGAAACCCAAGGCAAACGGAAACCAAGCCTGTGCACATACTATGCACTTGGTATCTGCAGACATGGGAAATCTGGAAAAACAGACGGGACGTGCAACTATGACCACCCTAGAAAATGCCATGCCCATATGACAACAGAAAAATGCAAACTCCCTTCCTGTAAGCTTTTTCACCCTGAAATGTGTACCTCTTCAGTACAGGAAAGACTGTGCTATAACTTAAATTGCCAGGCACACCATCTAAAGGGGACAAAAAGATACAAACAATCCAGGCCATGGGAAAACCTGGGTAGCCACAGGCACTCAAGAGGGAGAGGTTTTTTAGTGCCAGGAAGGAAAAAAAACTGGCAGGAAATGGCAGAAATCGTACATCAAATCCAGTCATTCCTGGAGTGGAACCACAGTTGATGGCCTCCACTCCAAACCAACAGATACAGATACTAATGCCGGAAAAAAATCCCCCCCCAGGACCAACAATACCACCAGTCCGATGACATTCTTCTTTGCAAATATACAGGGTCTAAAGCAAACAACAAACAACAAAATACCTTTCATCCATGGACTGCTTGCAGAGGAAAAGGCAATGTTCGCGGCTTTCACTGAGACCCACATATAGGATCATTTGGACAACGAAATATGGATCCCAGGTTACAGCCTATACAGATGTGACAGAGTGAACAGGCAAAAGGGGGGGGGGATTGGCCTGTACATTGCAGAGTCACTTGTTTGCACAGAACTGCTTAATGCCTCAAATGACGTAGTGGAAGTTTTAGCAGTAAAGGTCGAGAACCAAAACCTAGTCATTGTGGTAGTCTACAAGCCTCCGGATGCAACATCCCAGCAATTCCAGGAACAGCTGTTAAAAATTGACCACTGTCTGGAAAATCTTCCAGCTCCTGCACCCAACATCTTGTTCCTGGGGGATTTCAACTTAAGGCACCTAAAATGGAGGAATATAGCAAATAATATTGTTGCAGTAATAACACCAGGATGCAGCTCTGATGAAAACTCACACTCACACGAGCTTTTAAATCTCTGCACAAAATTCATTTTAAACCAGCAAATAATAGGGGCTCTGGTGGACTGGTGGTTAACGCTCTCGCTTCACACGGCGAGGGCCTGGGTTCGATTCCCAGCCAGAGTAGAAACATTGGACGTGTTTCTTTCCACCTGTTGTCTATGTTCCCCATCAGTAAAATGGGTACCTGGGTGTTAGTCGACTGGTGTGGGTCGCATCCTGGGACACTGACCTAAGGAGGGCTGGTCACAGACCGGGCCATGGGGGCGTTGACCCTCGGAACTCTCTCCAGGTAAACTAGACTGGAGAATACACTAGACCTCATCTTCACTAACAATGATGATCTGATAAGAAATGTCACCATATCAAAAACAATATACTCAGATCACAACATAATTGAGGTTCAGACATGTATGCGTGGAGCCCCAGACCGACATAATGAGACAAGTCACGAGGGAGCATTCACCAAATTCAACTTCAATAACAAAAACATAAAGTGGGACCAAGTAAACCAAGTCCTAACCGATATAAGCTGAGAAGATATACTAAGCAACACAGACCCCAACTTATGCCTAGAACAGATTAACTTGGTGGCACTCGATATATGCACAAGGCTTATTCCTCTAAGAAAAAGGAGGAGTAGATGTAAAATAGAAAGAGACAGGCGCTCCCTTTACAGGCGACGGAAAAGAATAACAAGAGCGGCTAAAAGAGGTCAATATATCTGAAATGCGTAGGGAGACACTGGTCAGAGAAATAGCAAGCATCGAACTTAAGCTAAAGGAATCTTATAGGAGTCAGGAATCGCGGGAAGAACTAAAAGCCATAAATGAAATCGAAAGAAACCCAAAGTATTTCTTCTCCTATGCCAAATCAAAGTCGAGAACAACGTCCAGTATTGGGCCCCTACTTAAACAAGATGGGTCCTACACAGATGACAGCAAGGAAATGAGTGAGCTACTCAAGTCCCAATATGACTCAGTTTTTAGCGAGCCGCTAACCAGACTGAGAGTCGAAGATCAAAATGAATTTTTTATGAGAGCCACAAAATTTGGTTAACACAAGCCTATCCGATGTTATCCTGACGCCAAATGACTTCGAACAGGCGATAAATGACATGCCCATGCACTCTGCCCCAGGGCCAGACTCATGGAACTCCGTGTTCATCAAGAACTGCAAGAAGCCCCTATCACGAGCCTTTTCCATCCTATGGAGAGGGAGCATGGACACGGGGGTCGTCCCACAGTGACTAAAAACAACAGACATAGCCCCACTCCACAAAGGGGGCAGTAAAGCAACAGCAAAGAACTACAGACAGATAGCACTAACATCCCATATCATAAAAATCTTTGAAAGGGTCCTAAGAAGCAAGATCACCACCCATCTAGAAACCCATCAGTTACACAACCCAGGGCAACATGGGTTTAGAACAGGTCGCTCCTGTCTGTCTCAACTATTGGATCACTACGACAAGGTCCTAAATGCACAAGAAGACAAAAAAATGCAGATGTAATATATACAGACTTTGCAAAAGCCTTCGACAAGTGTGACCATGGCGTAATAGCGCACAAAATGCGTGCTAAAGGAATAACAGGAAAAGTCGGTCGATGGATCTGTAATTTCCTCACTAACAGAACACAGAGAGTAGTCGTCAACAGAGTAAAGTCCGAGGCAGCTACGGTGAAAAGCTCTGTTCCACAAGGCACAGTACTCGCTCCCATCTTGTTCCTCATCCTCATATCCGACATAGACAAGGATGTCAGCCACAGCACCGTGTATTCCTTTGCAGATGACACCCGAATCTGCATGACAGTGTCTTCCATTGCAGACACTGCAAGGCTCCAGGAGGACATCAACCAAATCTTTCAGTGGGCTGCAGAAAACAATATGAAGTTCAACGATGAGAAATTTCAATTACTCAGATATGGTAAACACGAGGAAATTAAATCTTCATCAGAGTTCAAAACAAATTCTGGCCACAAAATAGAGCGAAACACCAACGTCAAAGACCTGGGAGTGATCATGTCAGAGGATCTCACCTTCAAGGACCATAACATTGTATCAATCGCATCTGCTAGAAAAATGACAGGATGGATAATGAGAACCTTCAAAACTAGGGAGGCCAAGCCCATGATGACACTCTTCAGGTCACTTGTTCTATCTTGGCTGGAATATTGCTGCACACTAACAGCACCTTTCAAGGCAGGTGAAACTGCTGACCTAGAAAATGTACAGAGAACCTTCACGGCACGCATAACGGAGATAAAACACCTCAATTACTGGGAGCACTTGAGGTTCCTAAACCTGTATTCCCTGGAATGCAGGCGGGAGAGATACATGATTATATACACCTGAAAAATCCTAGAGGGACTAGTACCGAACTTGCACACGAAAATCACTCACTACGAAAGCAAAAGACTTGGCAGACGATGCAACATCCCCCCAATGAAAAGCAGGGGTATCACTAGCAAGTTAAGAGACCATACGATAAGTGTCAGGGGCCCGAGACTGTTCAACTGCCTCCCAGCATACATAAGGGAGATTACCAACAGACCCCTGGCAGTCTTCAACCTGGCACTGGACAAGCACCTAAAGTCGGTTCCTGACCAGCCGGGCTGTGGCTCGTACGTTGGTTTGCGTGCAGCCAGCAGTAACAGCCTGGTTGATCAGGCTCTGATCCACCAGGAGGCCTGGTCACAGACCGGGCCACGGGGGCGTTGACCCCCGGAACTCTCTCCAGGTAAATTCCAGGAAGCTGAACCATCTCAGTAACCCTTTCCTTACTAAGACCTAACATACATTGTGAAGGATCTTTTAACAATGCCCTGTTACTAAGGTGTACATCTGTGGCCCCCTGTGCATCAGTGTCCGCCCCTGGGTCACCTACTATATTTACACATGCCACACCTCTTTGGTGATACCTTTTCAGCCTGTTTATATGTACCACCCGTTCAGACTTCCGTCGCCCAGGTGTGTGAATTCTGTAATTTTTATCTGTGACCTTTTCCACCACCTTGTACGGCCCACTGAACTTTGCTTTTAAGGCATTACCAGGCACCGGCTCCAATGCTAGTACCTCCTCTCCCACTTCAAAGGTACGAGGCACGGCCTTGCTGTCAAATTGTTTCTTCATCTTGGTTTGGCTGATGTGTAGGTTCTCAGCCGCCAGACACTTCATGTGAGCCAAACGGTCTCTGGAAGCGAGAAAATGCTCCGAGGGGGCAGCCTCACAATCCTCACCAAGCCAGTAGTCCTTCAAAATCGTCAGTGGTCCCCGTACTTGGTGACCATAGATCAGTTCGAAGGGACTATAGCGTAATGAGTCCTGAGTGCTGTCCGCATGGCAGATAAAAGGAGGGGGATACCCTCATCCCAGTCCTTCTGGTACTGGGCACAATAAGCCCGCAGCATAGTTTTGAGAGACTGGTGAAACCTCTCCACAACCCCTTGACTCTCTGGGTGATAGGGGGTGGAGGTCGTCATTTTAATATTAAACTTCCCCAAAACCGTGTGAAAATGTTTAGATGTAAAATTTGACCCCTGATCTTTTTGAATTTCCTTAGGGATCCCGACCTGCCTAAAAAATTTCACCAATGCTCTCAAGACCACACGCGGTGTAATTTTATGTAGTGGAATGGCCTCCGGAAACCTGGTAGAGGAACAAATAATAGTAAGTAAGTACTGGTTTCCCATCTTGGTCCTGGGTAGTGGCCCCACACAATCCACCACCAGCCTGCTAAAAGGTTCTCCAGCTACTGTAATAGGGTTAAGAGGGGCAGGTTTAATTCCCTGATTAGGTTTTCCTACCCTTTGGCAAACTGGGCATGATTCTACATACTTACCCACTGATTCCCATACCTGGGGCCAGTAAAAATGTTTAGAAATCTTTCCCATAGTCTTTTTAACACCTAAATGTCCTCCCATGGGAACATCGTGGGCCAAACACAAAACCTGATACCTAAATGGTTCCGGCACCACCACTTGGTAGAGTATCTGCCTTGCTCCATCATTAGATGTCGCATCCGATAGGGTCTTTCGCATCAAAATACCGTTTTCAAAAAAGAAACATTCAGTTAGTTGAGAGGCCTCTTCCTCGGTAACAGCAGATGACCGAATAGCTTTTAGGGTGTCGTCACACCCCTGGGCCTCGATCAGCTGCTCTCGAGTAGGAGTAGCCCCCCCCTATACCAGCTCCAAGACCCCCACTCAAACAGGGTCCTGCCTGGGATGGTTCATCACAACCCCGAGCCAACTGCAGGCTAGGCTTGAGAATAGATTTCCCAAACCCAAATCATCCCCAGGATCTAAAGAGTCACAGAGAGAGATTGCCCTCTTATCTTTTGACATTTTCCTGGTTACTGCACACACCGGAAATAACTCGGGCAAGGGAGCCCTAGCTTTTTCCTTCCAACTCTGTGAGGCTGGGTCCCTCCAAACCAGAGGTTCCTCACTTTCAAGACAACCCATGACATTATTGCCTAAGAGTAAGTCAACACCTGCACAAGGTATATCCTCTGTGATACCTTCAGCTAAGTAACCACACTGGTATGCAGACTCCACCCATAACCTATGCACTGGAGTCTTGACAGTGAATCCGGTAATTCCTTTGAGCAAAACGTCCAACCCAGTGTATGTGTCATCCGACACTGGCAGTATGCCCCTACAAAGCAAGGTGTATGTGCTACCAGTGTCCCTCAAAGACGTAACGCCTGTTACCCTACCTTCATTTTGGTGTAAGGTCATGGTGGACTTGCTTGTAAAGACCTTCATCCATGAGTCCAAAACTGCTGAGTTACCTGATATACCCGGAGGTGGTGCTTCAATATTAGCTACAGTGTGGGTACCTGGTGTATCTACCTGAGAAACTCCAGCAAGCGCCTGATCTCTACGCATCTTCTTGCAATACAGCTGCAGATGGCCCTGTTTATGACAATAAGTACAGTAATAGGGTTTAAAGGCCCCCTGCCTATTTGACCTAGGTTGGATCCCTTGGCTCTGGGGAACTGGGCTCGTCCCATCTGTTCCTTGTAGTCCTGGACCTGTGACAGCTGACCTAAAACCTCCTCGGGTAGGTACTGGAAAAGTAGGCTTAGTAAAACTTTGGTGGTTATTAGGCTGATAAATGGGTGGCTTAAACTTCTGAAATTTCTTATTCCTATTGGTGGGTGGAGAAAACTTACCATTATTAGTATGTGGGGGGTGGTAATTACTACCAAATTTTTGGTTAGCTAAAAATCTGTCACCCAGCTCCTAAGCATTATTAAAATCTTAAAGAACCTTCTCCTCAAGATATGCCTTAAGGTTAGGAGGAACATTTCTCAAAAGATCCTCTAACAAAATTAAGGTAATTACACCCTCATAATTGCCTACCACCCCCTTTGAGCGACACCACCTATTTAGAAGTGACATCTTCTCCTTACCATATTCCACCAAAGACTGCCCTGCTTGAAACTTTAGTCCTCTAAACTTCTGCCGGTACCTTTCCGGCAACATTTGATAAGCCAGTAAAACTACCTCTTTTAGTTTATGATAATCAGAAAAGGCCGATCCCTCTAAAGAACTAACAGCCTGTAACCCTTTACCAACTAATTGGGTTCTTGCTAATGTCGCCCATTCCTTTTCCGGCCAAACTTGAGATTTGGCTGTACTTTCAAATAACAGAAAAAACTGGTCTGGGTCTTTCTCTAGGAATTTGGGCACAAATTTTATGGCTTTATCCAAATGAAAAACATCTTCCCTCGTGTCTGTGTCTGGGTGAGAAGCAAGCTGCCTCTCTTTAGCTTTTTCTTGAGCCCTAAGCTCCTCTAAGGCTCTCTGTTCCTGGATCTTTGTACGTTCAATGCTTAACTGTTCCTTTTCTTCCGCAACTAGGGCTAATTTCATTCATAAAATTTCTACTTCCTTATCCAGGTCCCTAGCATGGGAATTTGATTCAATGTCACCTTCCAAATACACGTCATCCCCAGAATTTTCACTAGTGTCAGCCATTTTGGGAAACAATAGCACCAAATCTTGCTATCAGCCACAAAACTTACTGATATAAAATAATAAAGCACACAGTAGTATATTCACAACGAGTTGTCATGTGATTTCCTCAAATTAAACAGGATTGCACACAAAAAGAAAACCCTGGCAGAAAAAAATGGAGCTACTGCACCTGCAAAGGAAAATTATTCCCAGAAAATTAGGTAACCATAACCTCCCCAAAAATCAGCAAGATTGTACCTGCAAGGGAAATTCTGCACGAAATATCAGTTATTAATAACACCCTAAAAATCAACAAGATGGCACAGAAAGGTAGATTATTCACAGAGTATTAATTAATAAGAACACCCTATGTGAGGGAAAAGTTCAATAGATAGGAGTAGCGATATAGTAACAATAGTTTCATTACCGGCTAATAGTTAAGGTAGGGTAAGTCACACTCCCGACTTTCTTCTCCCTCCCTGAAAGTGATAGTTTCATTGCCGGCTACTAGTTAAGGTAGGGTAAGTCACGCTCCCGTTTTTCCCGCCTTTTCTCCCCCCCCACCCTTAAAGTGATAGTTTGATTGCCGGCTGCTTGTTAACGTAGGGTCAGTCTAGCTCCCGCTATCCCTTCCCCTCCCTCTTCCCCCCCCTCGAAAGGTGACGTATGGGGCTCTGGTCAAACAGTAAATCACTCGACTCGCAGCTCCCAACACTACTGTAAGTACATGCCTGCCTTGTATTCTAGTGGATTTATTGGTTAAAAGCTTCACTTTTGACCAATAATAGACTTAGTCCTTTCAGTCTTGCTCTAGGTTGACTGTTGTAATAATCACCACGTCTTTTGAATATTGTACACTACCATGGAGAGTGATTATTTAAGCAGTGGGTAACCTGTCTATCTTTCCAGCTTGGATGTCAGAGAGGGTCACCTGGCAATCAACGAGCAGAACAGGAGAAGGACTAACGTCCAGAGACTTCTCCATTTTGTATTGAAGTACCTGTGCACCTGTATGAAATTGCAGGACATAATCCCACATCATTGCAGCGGTAAAGAACCTGCTTTCCTGCCATCGGGATATTATACTCACGGCAATAATCTGTGATCTAGCCAGTGGTGGTCACCAACACCTGCGACCCCCCCCCCATCATCAGCAACGGCTATGATTTCAACAACAGTGTCACCAACACCAGACACCCACGTTTTATATACATTTAAATTAGCGTTGAATTCAGTTATCATTTATATTTTTCATTTTTCATTTTCTTTAATGTAGGATTAATATTTCGTATTTAAGTGTTTTACATTTTATATTTTCTCTATAGTAAAGTGTTTATGTTTGTCTGTTATTATTTCTTTTCTATTCACTAATTTTCCTGAGGAGGAGCCAGCCTGAGTAATACTGACTGAAGTTGTTACAGGGCTGAGTAAGCCTTCACACCCTAAAAACCAGCAATATTGCAAACAAAGGTAAATTATTATTTTAGTGTGAGTGTTATAGTGAATGCTTCCTCTGACCAACCCAGTAACGAATGATTATTGAATTCCCAGGTTGTAAACTTAAATTACCACCTAAAATTTGATAATTCTCCCATATACAGGCCCCCATGTTATGCAGAAAGGTGGGATAGCTGGGGGCTAGAGCCTTGTATAAGGGCAAAGGTAAAAGTTACACATATCTCAAGCATAAACAGGCCACCCAGGGCTATCCCAGTCTAAATAGAAAGCGCTAAACCAGTAAGTGTTACTTCAATGGGTTGGTTAACAGAGGGTTAGGCAAAAATCCCAGTTAGGAAAATATATCTATTTATTCAACATAACACTATATACACACTCTAGAAACACCTTAATCCTAAACGCCCATATGAGGGTACACAAGAAACAGCTGGCTGGAGGTCCAGCCACCCTAACCACTAGGCCTAGTCAGCGCCAGGTCGTCACTACAAACCCCATTTCTTATTTCCTAGCTCATCCCACAGCACTTTGACCATGTCAGAGCCTAGGTGAACATACAGGTAAGCCATAGGAGAGCCTATGGCTTGAGTTGGTTAAACACGCAGCACCTCCGACGCCAGCCTCCACACCATGCTGACCCCATGTGACTGCCCCCAGCCATGCTTATCCCGCATACCCAAAACACACTTGGAAAATAACTACCTAGAAGGATTTCTTTATAATTACAGTTAGAGTACTTTACAGTGCCCCCAAATGCACATTATGAATTATAAAATTATTATTTACCATTATAACATTCATACTCTTATGGCACACTTCTCCACTATATGTACATTACAATGTCATGCAGAACCCTGCATATCACCCGCCCCTCTCCCACACACACTGACATGCCTCGCCCCTCTCCCACACATTGATATGCCCCGCTCTCTCCCATACACACTGACATGACCTGCCCCTCTCCCACACACACTGACATGCCCTGCCCCTCTCCTGCACACACTAACATACCCCACTCCTCTCCCACAGACAGTGACATACCCTGCCCCTCTCCCACACACACTGATATGCCCCACCCCTCTCTTACACACATTGATATGCCCCGCCCCTCTCCTACACACACTGACATGCCTCGCCCCTATCCCACACACATTGATATGCCCTACCCCTTTCCCACACACACTGACATGCCTTGCCCCTATCCCACACACATTGATATGCCCTGCCACTCTCCCACACACACTGACATGCCCCGCCCAGGGCCGGATTAAGAAGTCTCTGGGCCATAGGCTATTCAGATTGGCGGGGCCCCTTTGAGTTAAGGGTAAGCGAAGCGACCCCTTCCAGCTTTGGGGTGGGGGGGGTCGGTGTGAGCCTGTTTAAGGTCTAATTAAATACATTCTGGCTATTTAGATTAAATTTAATAGGGAAAGTACATTAAGACAACCAAAACCATTTACCAACAGCCATTATAACTATCTTGTTAAATCATGCATTTTAAAGAGAATAAACTCAAGACAGCATAGTATTACTAGATTAGGCTATTAAAGTAGTGACATCATGTACCTATTATATTCAGCATAACCACTAAAGCACTATTATTCCCTTTATAAATCACTGACCATTATTGTTATTGCATCATGCATAAGACTATCAAGTCATATAAACTACAGAAAATTGGAGAGGAATCTCCCATACTCACCCATTAGCGGGAAAACACAGCTGTTCTGATGTAAACAAAGGCATGTTGAGTGTTGCCATCTATGGTTAGGTTTATTTATTTTTATTTTATTTCATTATTTATTTTTTTGATTAATTTTTAAAAATCAATTTTACTCTCCAAAACACTTGAACTTTTTAGGTAGGGACCCCTTTGCACTTGCACCATGTGCGCAGTCTTGGATGAGCCCCTGAACCCCTTGGACCGCGGGCCCCCAAATGCGCGGGGCCCTAGGCAAATGCCTAGTTTGCCTATGCAATAATTAGGCCCTGGCCCCACCCCTCTCCCACACACACTGACATGCCCCACCTGTTATGCAGGGTTCTGCATGACATTGTAATGTACATATAGTGGAGAAGTGTGCCATAATAGTATGAATGTTATAATTGTAAATAATAATTTTATAATTCATAATGTGCATTTGGGGGCACTGTAAAGTACTCTAACTGTAATTATAAAGAAATCCTTCTAGGTAGTTATTTTCCAAGTGTGTTTTGGGTATGCGGAGTAAGCATGGCTGGGAGCAGTCACGTGGAGTCAGCATGGTGTGGAGGCTGGCGTCGGAGGTGCTGCGTGTTTAAGCTAAGTTTGTAGTTGTGTACTCCTTTTGTTTAACCAACTTAAGCCATAGGCTCTCCTATGGCTTACCTGTATGTTCACCTAGGCTCTGACATGGTCAGGGTGCTGTGGGATGAGTGAGGAAATAAGAAATGGGGTATGTAGTGGAGTAGTGACGGCCTGGCACTGACTAGGCCTAGTGGTTAGGGTGGCTGGACCTCCAGCCAGCTGTTTCTTGTGTACCCTCATTTGGGCATTTAGGATTAAGGTGTTTCTAGAGTGTGTATATAGTGTTATGTTGAATAAATAGATATATTTTCCTAACTGGGATTTTTGCCTAACCCTCTGTTAACCAACCCATTGAAGTAACACTTACTGGTTTAGCGCTTTCTATTTAGACTGGGATAGCCCTGGGTGGCCTGTTTATGCTTGAGATGTGTGTAACTTTTACCTTTGCCCTTAGACAAGGCTCGAGCCCCCAGCTATCCCACCTTTCTGCATAACATGGGGGCCTGTATATGGGAGAATTATCAAATTTTATGTGGTAATTCAAGTTTGCAACCTGGAAAATAAATAACCATTCTTTACTGGGTTGGTCAGAGGAAGCATTCACTATAACACTCACACTAAAATGATAATTTAACTTTGTGTGCAAAATTGTTGGTTTTAGGGTGTTATTATTAAGTAATACTCTCTGAATAATTTACATTTGTGTGCAATATTGCTAGTTTTAGGGTGTTATTATTAATTAATACTCTGTGAATAATTTACCTTTCTGTGCCATCTTGTTGATTTTTAGGGTGTTATTAATACCTGATATTTTGTGCATAATTTATCCATGCAGGTACAATCTTGCTGATTTTTAGGGGGTTATGTTCTCCTAAATTTCTGGGAATAATTTACCTTTGCAGGTGCAGTAGCTCCATTTTTTCTGCCAGGGTTTTCTTTTTGTGTACAATCCTGTTTAATTTGAGGGAGTCACATGACAATCACTCCTTGTGAATTTACTATTTCAGTGTATGTACTTTGCTATGCGCTTTATTATTTTATATCAGTAAGTTCTGTGGATAATAGCAAGATTTGGTGCTATTATTTCTCAAAATGGCTGACACTTGTGAAAATTCTGGGGATGACATGTATTTGGAAGGTGATATTGAATCAAATTCCCATGATAGAGACCTGGATAAGGAAGTAGAAATTTTACGAATGAAATTAGCCCTAGTTGCAGAAGAAAAGGAATGGTTAAGGATTGAACGTACAAAGATCCAAGAACAGAGAGCCTTAGAGGAGCTTAGGGCTCAAGAAAGAGCTAAAGAGAGGCAGCTTGCTTCTCACTCAGACACAGACACGAGGGTAGATGTTTTTCATTTGGATAAAGCCATAAAATTTGTGCCCAAATTCCTAGAGAAAGACCCAGACCAGTTTTTTCTGTTATTTGAAAGTACGGCCAAATCCCAAGTTTGGCCGGAAAAGGAATGGGCGACATTAGCAAGAACCCAATTAGTTGGTAAAGGGTTACAGGCCATTAGTTCTTTAGAAGGATCGGCCTTTTCTGATTATCATAAACTAAAAGAGGTAGTTATACTGGCTTATCAAATGTTGCCGGAAAGGTACCGGCAGAAGTTTAGAGGACTAAAGTTTCAAGCAGGGCAGTCTTTGGTGGAATATGGTAAGGAGAAGATGTCACTTCTAAATAGGTGGTGTCGCTCAAAGGGGGTGGTAGGCAATTATGAGGGTTGTTAGGTAAGACACATATGCAACAGTTAGGTTTCTTTATTTTGAAACGTTTCGCCTACACAGTAGGCTTCTTCAGTCGAGTACAGAAAAGTTGATAGAAGCAGAAGAGACTTGAAGACGATGTAATCAGTCCATCACCCTTAAAGTTTTGAGGTGGTCAGTCCCTCAGTCTGGAGAAGAGCATTGTTCCGAAGTCTGAAACAATATGAAGTTGAAAGGAGAGGATGGAGCCTTATATAGCTCCAGGAGGTGAAACGTAGGTCACTTTGGGAGGTCAGGGCCCTCTCAAATCCAGCCGTTCTCACTAGTAGAGGTTGTCGAAGTTTATTGCAGGTCTGTACCAAGATACCCTTGTGTTGCAGTGTCTGACAGATTGAACATTAAAATGGTATAAAATACCGACAGGTTGTTAGGTAAGACACATATGCATATGTGTCTTACCTAACAACCTGTCGGTATTTTATACCATTTTAATGTTCAATTATGAGGGTGTAATTACCTTAATTTTGTTAGAGGATCTTTTGAGAAATGTTCCTCCTGACCTTAAGGCATATCTTGAGGAGAAGGATCTTGATGATTTTAATAATGCTTTAGAGCTGGGTGACAGATTTTTAGCTAACCAAAAATTTTTTAGTAATTACCACCCCCACATACTAATAATGGTAAGTTTTGTCCACCCACCAATAGGAATATGAATTTTCAGAAGTTTAAGCCACCCATTTACCAGCCTAATAACCACCAGAGTTTTAATAAGCCTAATTTTGCAGTACCTACCCGAGAAGGTTTTAAGTCAGTTGTCACAGGTCCAGGACTACCGAGAACAGGTAGAAAGAGTCCAGTTCCCCAAGATCATGGGTCCTAGCCTATGTCAAGTGTGCAGGGGGCTTTTAAACCTTATCACTGTACATATTGCAATAAACAGGGCCACCTGCAGCCATATTGTCGACAAATGCTTAGGGACCAGGCTGCAGTAGATGCTTCTCCAGTAAATACACTGGTTACACATGATGTTGCTTGCATTGCAGTCTTGCCCCAAGGTATCCAAAGAAGACCAGCTGTCTTAGACCCTCGGATGAAGGTATATTCAATTAAGTCTACTGTGGCCTTACTCCAAAATGAATGTAGGGTCACGGGTGTTATGTCTTTGAGGGACACTTGTAGCACATACACCTTGCTTCGCAGGGGTGTATTGCCAGTGTCGGATGACACCTACACCGGACTGGGCCTTTTTCTTAAAGGGATAACTGGAGTCCCTGTCAGGACTCCAGTGCACAGGTTATGGGTAGAGTCTGCGTACCAGTCTGGGTACCTACCTGTAGGTATTGCAGAAGATGTACCTTTTGCAGGAGTTGACCTTCTACTAGGCAACAACGTGGTGGGACTCCTCGAAAGTGAGGAATGTTTGGTTTTGCGGGACCCTGCTTTACAAGGTGGTAATGACCTAATTGGAGCGACGGTGCCTGAAAATTTTTCAGTGTGCTCTAGGACTAGACAGGGAAACAAGGCAGGAGCTGTGCCTCCCTGGGGAGCCTGTTCATTGAGTCTGACCTGCAGGAGACTCTGAGCAGTAATGAACCGGCTCAACCGGAACTCGGTTGGAGAAGTGGTCTTGGTGCTGATGTGGGAAAAAATCCCCTGACTCTGCAGCAGTTGAGTGAGGCCCAGGAAGGTTGTGACCTCCGGAACACTATTCATTTATCAGTTGTTGCGGAGGATGTGGTTCCCAAATTTACCAAGTGTGTATTTTGCAGAGTTGATCAAATGAGCCACACTCTTTTTAAGAGGACCTGTGCTTACGTGGCTGCAGCAGAGCTATTAAAGTGTCTTTGTCAGTATTTTTTGCAGATTCTGAAGGAACGGCATTTCAGTGTTAAGACGGGAGAGCTAAATAATCAGTGTTTATTAATAAATTCCTTTTCTAACAGGTTACCAGAGTCTATACCCTTTCTGAATAATTTTGTGTGTATGGTTTTGAGATTTCTGGTGAAACATTTTTGTCTCTTAGGCTTTGCACAAATCACCCAGAAGTCATATTTTATGAAATGTCATGTAGTTTTGAGAGGCCTACTTGAGGTTAAATTTACCAATGTATATCATCCTAGGAGTCAAAGAAAAGCACCATGGTTTTCCCAGTCTCCCAGGGCAATGCATGTTTGTTTTACCCAGTACCAAAAGGACTGGGATTAGGGAATTCCCCTCCTTTTCATTACCGTGTGAGGAAGCACTCTGGAATCATTAAGTCATGTGCTACGTGAGGATGGTGATGTTTCCCCCGCAGTGTTTTTTCTCGGTTTCAGAAAATGCTTGGCTAAGATGAGGTCGATGGCACTTGTGCACCAGTATGCCAATCTGCCCAGGATGACGTGGGACCATAAGGTGGTGCTACACATTCTGGAAGCTGGAGTGATGGGATTGGCATTGGAGCCGGGTCCTGGGAAGGCTATGATGGAACTGTGTGGTGGCTTCAAAATGATGGGGGATAAGGTCCCTGAGAAAGATAATGTAAGCAGGAAAATTGTAAGAGACTGTGGAAGATTTGGATCTTCTGAAAGACGGGTTGTAGTGGTGGCTCAGCCATGGTGCACCTTAGTGAAAGAGTTTTGGGATGCTGAAAAATGGGGCCATGTTAACCGACATGAGGTAGAGGTTTCGGAATTTGTGCAACGTCAGCAGGCCTGGCATGATGTAAGCTGGGGTGAAATAGGTTCCTTGAAGGAAGTGAAGTGTTTATTTCTAGAGACTGTGTTTGTATCCAGCGAGAGTCGGTGGACGTTGTCTTTTACTGGTCTCACACTAGGTGATACCTTGAACACGTGCACTGACTGCCGCCAGGTACATTTAAGAAATAAGGTTTTGTCTCCTCTTTATGAACTACATGCAAGGTGTGTGAATGAACCGTGGGGGGATCATCTGATTTCCATGACCATGTGTGCCAAGGACACACCCATATTTGTAACTTTAATATCTCTGTACATGAACCTTTTGTATGCCATTAACCCTCAAGATCTTTTATGTATAATCCTGAGTTACCCACCCCGGGTTTTGCAAAATGATACAGGGGTTGGGGAAGTCTTGTTGCAGGGTAGAGCAGGGCAAGTAATGCCACTCGGCTGCTTCTCAGCAAAAAATAACAGGCACCAAAGAAGTTATACCTCCATAGAAAAGGAGGCTCTTGCTTTAGTGTTGGCAGTGCAACATTTTGAGGTGCATATATCTTCATCAGTTCACCCTATAACTGTGTATAGTGACCATAATCCTTTGTTTCCTTCACTTAATGAGGAACCACAATCAGAGACTTATAAGGCGGGCCTTGTTTCTCCAATCTCTTAATCTTGTGATTCATTATGCGAAGGCAGCGGAGAATGTGGTTGATGATGCCTTGTCTCATATTTAAAGTGCACGATGTAGTGTATAGATCACTTATCTATTCTTATTTTGCAGTGATTTGTGGTAGACGAGTAGATGGAACCCTGGAT
This sequence comes from Cherax quadricarinatus, assembly GCF_038502225.1. Classification (NCBI taxonomy): domain Eukaryota; kingdom Metazoa; phylum Arthropoda; class Malacostraca; order Decapoda; family Parastacidae; genus Cherax; species Cherax quadricarinatus. Next base: position 48,041,306 of record NC_091301.1, read on the forward strand.
CACCCAAAGGAGAAGGGCAAGTTGAGCTGGAGCTGGAGGTATCAGGATTCCCTAGTGTGTGTGTGTTTTGGGGGGTAGTCACATCAAGTGCCATGCCTAGGTAAGGTGCGCTGCTTTTTTTTTTTAGATGTTGGCTGGAATGCCTCATCTCTGTTTTATGTTGGTATAGGGACTGTTGGACCTAACGTTTTAGTGAATGTGGGGCTGGCGGTGATGCCCTCCACTGTTTGGGTCATGTCTCTTGATCCGAGGTGTTTTGGTTCTCCAGGACTCTTTTCAATTTTTCCTTTTTCGATCACCGCTGGGGTGACTCCAGGGTCCTTGGAATGACATGTAGGTGTCGGCCTGGAAGGTCCACCTTTTGGGGGTCTTCAGTGATGACTCCAGGGTTTTACAGCCACAGTCCCACCAACAAGATTTATGTGACTGTCCACCCGTTGTTTTTGGGGCCTGATATTTTTCCCCTCTCCTGTGCTCTCCTGATTCTCGCAGAGGTGTGTCATGGGGAACCAGTTTTGTTTGCAAAAAACTGCAGTGAGATGGGAGTGATAATGTGATGTTGCTTTCTAAGTAGAATTTAACATGTAAAATCTGTTTTCCTTTTCTTTGAACTCCTGGAAAATGTACTTACTGTTTAAAAGTTTTTTTGGTGGCACATACAGTTTGGTCTGCCTTGCAACATACTGAACTTTGGTGTTACTTCATAAAACAGCATTCCTCAGGGGCACTTTGTACAAAGTTAACTTGCTCGTTTATATATTTGGTTGATGTAATTTAGGTAAAATGCATCAACGCCAGTGCCTGGTCAGCGCTGTGTTGTGATGGTGCCTTTTCCTAGCACAGTTGTCTAAGAGTGTGACTGTGGGCTAGTTTGACATAGAACTTGATCACTTTTATGTTCAGCGAGTTTCACATGTCTGCAATCTAGTACCTCAGTTTGTTAATATTGCATATTTGTAGTACCAAAAGACCGTGATTGTATGGTGGTCATTCCCCAGTTATCATTCATTTTGCCCATTGCCTCAGACCTTAATGTGGGGGTTTATTTTCTTTCTTTTTCCTTTTGCATAGCAGTGCCCGTAGGGACCTCGATAGCAGAGTGAGACCTATGGTCTGGGGGTGGGGGTGTTATGCAGGGTTCTGCATGACATTGTAATGTACATATAGTGGAGAAGTGTGCCATAATAGTATGAATGTTATAATTGTAAATAATTTATAATTCATAATGTGCATTTGGGGGCACTGTAAAGTACTCTAAGTGTAATTATAAAGAAATCCTTCTAGGTAGTTATTTTGCAAGTGTGTTTTGGGTATGCGGAGTAAGCGTGGCTGGGAGCAGTCACGTGGAGTCAGCATGGTGTGGAGGCTGGCGTCGGTGATGCTGTGTATTAAAGCTAAGTTTGTAGTTGTGTACTGATTTTGTTTAGCAAACCCAAGCCATAGGCTCTTCTATGGCTTACCTGTATGCCCACCTAGGCTCTGACATGGTAAGGGTGCTGTGGGATGAGTGAGGAAATAAGAAATGGGGTTGATAGTGGAGTAGTGACGGCCCGACGCTGACTAGGCCTAGTGGTTAGGGTGGCTGGACCTCCAGCCAGCTGTTTCTTGTGTACCCTCATTTTGGCATTTAGGATTAAGGTGTTTCTAGAGTGTGTTTATAGTGTAATGTTGAATAAATAGATATATTTTCCTAACTGGGATTTTTGCCTAACCCTCTGTTAACCAACCCATTGAAGCAACACATACTGGTTTAGCGCTTTCTGTTTTGACTGGGATAGCCCTGGGTGGCCTGTTTATGCTTGAGATGTGTGTAACTTTTACCTTTGCCCTTAGACAAGACTCTAGCCCCCAGGAATCCCACATTTCTGCATAACTCCGCCCCTCTCCCACACACACTGACATACCCCGCCCCTCTCCCACACACACCGACATGCCCCGCCTCTCTCCCACACACACTGACATACCACGCCCCTCTCCCACACACAGACATGCCCCACCCCTCTCCCACACACCCTGACATACCCCACCCGTCTCCCACACACACTGACATGCCCTGCCCCTCTCCCACACACACTGCCATGCCCCGCCCCTCTCCCACACACAATGACATACCCTGCCCCTCTACCACGCACAATGACATACCTCGCCCCTCTCCCACATACACTGACATGCCCCGCCCCTCTCCCTTACACACTGACATGCCTCGCCCCTCTCCCACACACACTGACATACCACGCCCCTCTCCCATACACACTGACATGCCCCACCCCTCTCCCACACACACTGACATACCCCGCCCCTCTCCCACACACACTGACATGCCCCGCCCCTCACAAACACACTGACATGATCTGCCTATCTCCCACACACACTGACATACCCCACCCCTCTCCCACACACACTGACATGCCCCACCTCTCTCACACACACACACTGACATGCCCCGCCCCTCTCACACACACACACTGACATGCCCTGTCCCTCTCCCACACACACTGACATGCCAGGCCCCTCTCCCACACACACTGACATACCCCACCCCTCTTCCACACACACTGACATACCCCGCCCCTCTCACACCCACACTGACATGCCCCGCCCCGCTCCCACACACACTGACATGCCCCGCCCCTCTCCCACACACACTGACATGCCAGGCCCCTCTCCCACACACACTGACATACCCCACCCCTCTTCCACACACACTGACATACCCCGCCCCTCTCACACCCACACTGACATGCCCCGCCCCTCTCCCACACACACTGACATGCCCCGCCCCTCTCCCACACACACTGACATGCCCCGCCCCTCTCCCACACACACTGACATGCCCCGCCCCTCTCCCACACACACTGACATACCCCACCCCTCTTCTACACACACTGACATACCCCGCCACTCTCACACCCACACTGGCATGCCCCGCCCCTATCACACACACACTGACATGCCCCACCCCTCTCCCACACACACTGACATGCCCTGCCCCTCTCACACACTGACATGCCCCGCCCCTCTCACACACACACTGACATGCCCTGCCCCTCTCCCACACACACTTACATACTCCGCCCCTCTCCCACACACACTGACATGCCCCGCCCCTCTCCCACACACACTTACATACTCCGCCCCTCTCCCTCACACACTTACATACTCCGCCCCTCTCCCACACACACTTACATACTCCGCCCCTCTCCCACACACACTTACATACTCCGCCCCTCTCCCACACACACTTACATACTCCACACCTCTCCCACACACACTTACATACTCCGCCCCTCTCCCACACACACTTACATACTCCGCCCCTCTCCCACACACACTTACATACTCTGCCCCTCTCCCACACACACTTACATACTCCGCCCCTCTCCCATACACACTTACATACTCTGCCCCTCTCCCACACACACTTACATACTCCGCCCCTCTCCCACACACACTTACATACTCTGCCCCTCTCCCACACACCCTTACATACTCCGCCCCTCTCCCACACACACTTACATACTCCGCACCTCTCCAACACACACTTACATACTCCGCCCCTCTCCCACACACACTTACATACTCCGCCCCTCTCCCACACACACTTACATACTCCGCCCCTCTCCCACACACACTTACATACTCTGCCCCTCTCCCACACACACTTACATACTCTGCCCCTCTCCCACACACACTTACATACTCCGCCCCTCTCCCATACACACTGACATACTCCGCCCCTCTGCCACACACACTTACATACTCTGCCCCTCTCCCACCCACACATACTCCGCCCCTCTCCCATACACACTGACATACTCCGTCCCTCTCCCACACACACTTACATACTCTGCCCCTCTCCCACACACACATACTCCGCCCCTCTCCCATACACACTGACATACTCCGCCCCTCTCCCATACACATTTACATACTCCGCCCCTCTCCCACACACACTGACATGCCCCGCCCCTCTCCCACACACACTGACATGCCCCGCCCCTCTCCCACACACATTTACATACTCCACCCCTGTCCCACACACACTGACATGCCCCGCCCCTCTCCCACACACACACACTGACATGCCCCGCCCCTCTCCCACACACACTTACACACTCCGCACCTCTCCCACACACACTGACATGCCCCGCCCCTCTCCCACACACACACACTTACATACCCCGCCCCTCTCCCACACACACACAGACATGACTAAAGGATATATTTCACACTGTGTATGAATCCCATTGTGCATTAATGGACAATTACCGGGAAACACAATATGATTTAATACCCGTGTTTTCATGATTTTTTTACCATACCTGTTATAATTTGTGTGCTGCAAGTATGATAATATACGTAATATGTATCTGCAAGTCGTAAATATGGAGGCAGATTGAACAATTACAGTTTAAAATTAAAAATTAAAATTTTATCTTGGCAGTAACACACTGTCGTACATTGACAGTAACACACAGTCGTACATTGACAGTAACACACAGTCGTACATTGACAGTAACACACAGTCGTACATTGACAGTAACACACAGTCGTACATTGACAGTAACACACAGTCGTACATTGACAGTAACACACAGTCGTACATTGACAGTAACACACAGTCGTACATTGACAGTAACACACAGTCGTACATTGACAGTAACACACAGTCGTACATTGACAGTAACACAGTCGTACATTGACAGTAACACACAGTCGTACATTGACAGTAACACACAGTCGTACATTGACAGTAACACACAGTCGTACATTGACAGTAACACACAGTCTTACACTGACAGTAGCACACAGTTGTACATTGACAGTAACACACAGTCGTACTGGCCAGGCTGTGTCAGCATGGCTAATGTCTCGCACATTGACAATAACACAGTCGTACTGGCCAGGCTGTGTCAGCATGGCTAATGTCTCGCACAATGACAGTAACACAGTCGTACTGGCCAGGCTGTGTCAGCATGGCTAATGTCTCGCACAATGACAGTAACACAGTCGTACTGGCCAGGCTGTGTCAGCATGGCTAATGTCTCGCACAATGGCAGTAACACAGTCGTACTGGCCAGGCTGTGTCAGCATGGCTAATGTCTCGCACAATGACAGTAACACAGTCGTACTGGCCAGGCTGTGTCAGCATGGCTAATGTCTCGCACAATGGCAGTAACACAGTCGTACTGGCCAGGCTGTGTCAGCATGGCTAATGTCTCGCACAATGGCAGTAACACAGTCGTACTGGCCAGGCTGTGTCAGCATGGCTAATGTCTCGCACATTGACAATAACACAGTCGTACTAGCCAGGCTGTGTCAGCATGGCTAATGTCTCGCACATTGACAAGAACACAGTCGTACTGGCCAGGCTGTGCCAGCATGGCTAATGCCTCGCACAATGGCAGTAACACAGTCGTACTGGCCAGGCTGTGTCAGCATGGCTAATGTCTCGCACATTGACAATAACACAGTCGTACTAGCCAGGCTGTGTCAGCATGGCTAATGTCTCGCACATTGACAAGAACACAGTCGTACTGGCCAGGCTGTGCCAGCATGGCTAATGCCTCGCACAATGACAGTAACACAGTCGTACTGGCCAGGCTGTGTCAGCATGGCTAATGTCTCGCACATTGACAATAACACAGTCGTACTAGCCAGGCTGTGTCAGCGACCACAAAAAGTCTTTTGTCAAGAGATCAAATCATCCAACTTGACAGTTTTTATTTTCATCACCGAGATTTTTTGTTTTACATCTATTATGGTGAATATTTTTATGTTGTCACTGAAGAGTCGAGAGAAGTGTATATGTGATAACTGAGAGAATTACTTAATAATTAATACGAATTTTACGTAGGAATGGTGGCTGGTAATTAAATGTGAAGCGAAGAATGGGAGGAGAGCTCCAGTACCTTGGAAGAGTCATGAATTACGTTGTGTTTCGCTACAGCAGAGATCATTACCTCTCATCAACTACGCTGTGTATGACAGCAGCAGAGATCATTACCTCTCATCAACTACGCTATGTATGACAGTAGCAGAGAGCATTACCTCTCATCAACTACGCTATGTATGACAGCAGCAGAGATCATTACCTCTCATCAACTACGCTATGTATGACAGCAGCAGAGACCATTACCTCTCATCAACTACGCTATGTATAACAGTAGCAGAGATCATTACCTCTCATCAACTACGCTATGTATGACAGCAGCAGAGATCATTACCTCTCATCAACTACGCTATGTATGGCAGCAGCAGAGATCATTACCTCTCATCAACTACGCTATGTATAACAGTAGCAGATATCATTACCTCTCATCAACTACGTTATGTATGACAGCAGCAGAGATCATTACCTCTCATCAACTACGCTATGTATGACAGCAGCAGAGATCATTACCTCTCATCAACTACGCTATGTATAACAGTAGCAGATATCATTACCTCTCATCAACTACGCTATGTATGACAGCAGCAGAGATCATTACCTCTCATCAACTACGCTATGTATGACAGCAGCAGAGATCATTACCTCTCATCAACTACGCTATGCATGTGTTGAGAAATGGCATTACCAGTTAAGTTTAAATAGTTTGTACAGCCGCCCCTGCAGACGAGGTCTTAAGAAGCTGTCGAAGTCATCTCTCAATGGGCTGTAAAGAGTTATAATTTGTAAGATTATAAATTACCCCTAGGGGGTGTTATGTCAGCATATTTCATTCACTGATGGCTGACAAATTACATACTTGTTTGGACTCAAAAGTCCGCACCTTACTGCCGACTAAAGGTTGATTACAAACTCCTTGTGACTTAAGAACTGTGCAGTCCCCCGTACTACAAGAAATTCGTAACCTACCTTGCTCTTGTAGCGTGAGCTATGGTGTTCTTCACACCTTCAACAGATATCGGTGACTTGATAGAAGCTGAAGTGTCCTTGGATGTCCACGTCTTCCATAGTCTAGGAAAACGCACACTGGTACACTATGTTCCACAAGATTTGTCTTTATTGTTCACAATCTAATCACTAAAGAAGCTGATCACACTTCTCTTAAGTATTTATTGTGTTTTATGAGACACTTTGTTCACACTAACGCACAGATCAGTGTTCTTTGCTGGTTATCCTGGCGTCAGTGTCACTCTCAGTAGAGTCAAAAGTAATCTGAAGATGCCACAGCGCCCCATGCCGTCACTGTCCCTTGCACAAAAAAAAGCTGACATAGTACTTTTGCTTCCTTGCCATTTCCTCGATGAAGCAAAGCAGAATGTTTGATTCTTGCTGTCTTAAGCATAGACAACAATGTCCACTATCTTTACTATGGTAACAAAGTGGGAGCAGGATTTTCCTTAATTGTCCTGCTAAAGTAAGAGATGTACTGTCTCTTATTAAAATACACTCTGCAACACTGGACTGCAAGGAGCAATGGTCGCTTGACCACGTCGCATACTCGTACGACATCTGTGATCAATTACTCACTGTAGCAGCAAACAAGATGCTTGCCCCTTCTGAGAGGGCTGGGCCCCTCAGGGCTGAAAGGGGCTGAAGGGGCTGAAGGGGCTGATGGGGGCTGATACCCCTCTCCTGGAGAAAATTTCTCCACACTGGGGGGCGGCGGAGGTTCGCTGCAGATGAACTATTCATCACTTGACATTAATTTAATTTTCTCACTCGCCACCATTGCTGCTTGTCTTTTCTGAACAGCTTTAGTGTGTGTGGTTTCTGGAGAATCACTAATTTTGTTTTCAACACTGTGTAATTTAAACGGTACTAGTTTATTTATTGTCCGCTTATTCACTACACCTTTGCTTAAAACATCAACTGTCCTGATGATTCCATTTGCATCAGGATATATGGTCACAATTTTTCCAAGTGGCCATTGGGACCTCGGACAATCATTGTCGATAATCACTATGTCACCAGGTCTTAAGGACTTATGATTTTCAGGAACACCAGCTCCATAGAAGTGTTCTCTCAATGAGGTGAGATAGTCTTCTCGCCAAATTTTCTCCCAACGTTCAATCACTTTATTAAGGTGTTTGAATTTACGTCTGAGTTGCTCAGGTTCGAAATAAGTAGGATCCTCTATGATTTCTTTATCATTCATGGGAGGAACAGGTTCGAGCCTTCTGCCATGGAATAAATGAGATGGACTTAACACTTCTAAATTGTCTAGATCATCGGTAACATAAGTTGGAGGTCTGTTGTTGATTCTATTTTCTATTTCTGTCACAACTGTATGGAATTCTCCTAAGTCGATTCTCTGACGATGAAGAGTCTTCTTTAAACAACGTTTTACAATGCCGATCATTCTTTCATAAAATCCGCCGTGCCATGGAGATTTAGGAGGAATGTATCTCCAACGACAACTGCGTTGATTCAGCATCTGTTGTATTTCTGGTTGATCAAAGATCTTGCTTATATAAGCAGCACCAGCAACAAAGTTCGTTGCTTCTGGCTGCAAACCTTCTGAATAATTTAATAAAGGTTTCAGCAGACATGTCAGTGGCTACTTCTAGATGTACTGCTCTAGTCGTAGCACAAGTGAACAAACAGATGTACACCTTGATGGGAACTTTGTCAACTGTTTTGGTTAAAATTATTGGTCCAGTGTAATCTACACCTGTCACCTCAAATGGAGTGATATGACAAACTCTTTCAGAGGGATATGAGGTGGACCTGGATACTGACATACTCGCATATCATAATGACGACAAGTAATACAGTCCCTTATTTGTTTTTTCACACTTTGTTGACCTTGAGGTATCCAGTAGGATTGTCGTATATGACAAAGTGTGTCAGCTACCCCACCATGTAACACGTTACTGTGGGCGTTTTGCACAATCAGTTTTGTTAGCCAATGATTCTTGGGGATCAATATTGGATGTATGGCTTCTTTAGGTAGTGAAGAATTATGAATTCTTCCTCGACATCTTATAATCTTTTCTGAGTCGAGATAAAGTCCTAAAGAATTAATCATGACAGGTTTCTTTGGGGATTTATCTTGTGTTTCTAGAAATTTATATTCTGTAGAGAAAACATCTTTCTGTATTAGTTTCACCCAGTATTTAATGGGTTCAAGATATTCATAATCAGGTTTTATTCCTTTAATGAATTTAAAGACAAGAGCTGTAACTCTTAAGAGTCTACCTAAAGATGAGTATTTAGATCCATCAATGACTATTTCTGTTGTGTCTGCAGTATTTACACAACTTATTTCTGCTGTGTTCAAGCAGACTCTTTCTTCTGGCATAATGTGAGCTTTTTGCTGAGGCCAGTTATTTTCATTAGAGAGCCAGTTCGGTCCGTGGAGCCATAATTTATTATCCACAAATTTCTTGAGTGGGACACCACGTGACAACATGTCAGCTGGATTCTCTTGGGTAGAGACGTGGAGAAAGAGATAATCTCTCTGCATCTCTTTTATTTCTGCTACTCTGTTCTGTACATAGACCAACTTACTCTTATTTTTCTTAACCACTGGAGAACTGCCTCATTATCACTCCAGATCACGGTTTTTTCAATAGTGAGATGATCAAGTACTTTGTTGAGATAGACAGCTAATTTTGTACCTACATAGAGTGCTGTCAGTTCCAGTTGTGGTACTGTTCTGACCTTCAAGGGTGCTACCCTGGCCTTTGAAGTAATTAGTGTACTTCCTTCAGCATTACTCATGTAAGCTACAGCGCCATAACCTCTGGTTGACGCATCACAGAACACATGTAATGTGTAATTGTTTCCCTCTTGACCTATTTGTCTGGGAAGTTTAATTTGATGAAGTTGTTTAAACTCCCGGGATATTTCATCCCATGCTTGACTCATTTCTAGAGGCAAGTTCTCATCCCATCCAATTTTGAGTTTCCATGCATCTTGCATAAGCATTTTTACCATTTATGGTAATTGGTGAGACGAGTCCTAGAGGATCAAAACACTAATCTGACGGTAAACTACGTTTAGTGAGTGTACTGCATGATTTATCGTTTACCCTTTTGAGACTCAAAGTATCTTTCTGTGTGTTCCAATTAAGTCCCAGCATATTGTTGCAATCAGGAATTTCAGCTTCAGGGAAATCTTCTTTGATAAGTTCCCTTAATTGCTTTGAATTTGTATTCCACATCCTTAGAGGCATATTTGCTTCTTTCATTTCCTTGTTAGTTTCTCTGTATAAGGATTTCAAATCCTCCTCTTTATTCACAGTACCTTGAAGATTGTCCACATAAAAACTTTTCTTTAAGATTTCTTTGAAGGGACTTTCAGATTTCTTCAAATGTGTATTTAGAGTAGCTTCTAGTAAGAATGGAGAGGATGTTGCACCAAATAATACTGATTTGAAACGATAAGTTTTCACAGGACTTTGAGGATCATGTGGATTTTCAGGCCACAAGAATCGAGTATAATCTCTATCTATTTCTTGTAGTCCTACTCTTAAGAAAGCCTTGGAAATATCAGCCGTGTAGGCATATGGGTTTGTGCGAAATTTCATAAGCACGTCTCCAAGCTTCTCAGTTGGGGAGGGTCCGGTCATCAGACAGTCATTAAGACTTGCTACATCTTTATTTGCACGTGCGCTGCAATTATATACAACACGTAATGGAGTGGTTTCAGAATCCTTTCTGACTCCATGGTGCGGGAGATAATGAGCTTCTGTCTTCAACTTATCTTCGACTATTTCCTCAATGAATTTATTGTCCAACTGTTCTTGTATGATATTATCATAGACAGTCAGTAGCTCTGGATTCTTCCTGAGCTCATGTATTTGTGCTTTCATTTGTCCGAAAGCCATGCGATAATTGCTAGGCAGATGTGGTGGATTTAATTTCCATGGTAACCTAACCCAATACTGTCCATCTTTATATTTGACAGTGTCCAAATATTGGTTATAAGTCTGCGACTCTTGTGGGCTTGGTTTATTTACATCAATACCT
>NC_091301.1:48052328-48064828 GCF_038502225.1 Cherax quadricarinatus
ATAAAGGAATTACTTACACTAGCTACCCCAGAGAGGGACTGGCTTTCGCTCACTTGTAAATAAAAAATGTACATAAAAATGCAACAGGCAAAAAAAAACTCTCCCATCCAGGGGAAGAGAAAACTGGTTTGCCCGCGCTGTTCCATCGAGGAGAGAGTCCGGAGACGTCAGCACTGGAACTAAAATCTTCTATATACAGGTTGTCCACAGGGCTGAACATCAGTTGACCACTCGTCTACGAACGTTGTTGCACCCTCACATCTGCAAACAATGACTGACAGTAGTATTTTCTAAGGTGTGACATGTGACTCAGAGGGCAGCACTGCCCTGACCGTAATGCAGGCTTTTTTTTATAAAAAACACTGGGTGCACATACCTACAATAATACTATATCCATGGAATTCATTCTACTCTGGGAACCCTTCTAAAAGTATTTACATAATTACATGATGTTGTCCACCCTGACTCCATTATCAACTAGCTGTACAATGTGTGCGCATTTATACCCATTTCTGCAAGCAAACAATTAGCATATCTAGCGTAGGAGTCAGACAAGTCAGTAGGTACGTCAATGTCACAGAAATGTACTGTTGTCCTGGGTCGCAGGCCATAAGTATGGAGCCTTACTGGGCCGTCTTCAGTAACAGTAGTAGTGGGAGAAGGGGTAGACGGTTTGTCCCTAGCATTGGTCTGATTGTGGTGTTGCAACACACACGACTCCAGCTCTGCTTCGGCCTGCACATGGTCCACATACTTCATGTGATCAAGGTGGGCTTCCTGGATAGTTCCAGTAGCAATGTCCCTCACCTCGAACTTATTGCCACGGAGCTGTTGGAGGACACGGTAAGGACCCACGAATTTTGGGACAAGTTTGTGCATACCTGGGGTCTGCGCTGGGTTGAGCAACATAACTTTGCAACCTGGTTCCACTTTGCTTTCCTTGGCAAGGGCATTGCGCACAGACGTGAACCTATCAGTAGCTTTCATAAGGTTCTCTCGTACCCGCTGGAAGACAAGCTGCGTTGTCCGCATCTTTACTACACTGGGGTTATCAGTATCATAAGTAGGTCGAGGTGGAGCAAACAGAATTTCATATGGTAAGCGCTTATCATAGCCATACAAAGCAAAATGAGGTGTCTCACCGATCGAGCTGTTGAGGGAGGAATTTAATGTACGCTGCACATCTGGGATAGCCTCATCCCATGTAGTACAACTTGGGTTAACGGTTACCCTGAGCACCTCCAGGACTTTGCGATTTGTACGTTCAGCAAGACCATTACTCGCAGGGTGGCGTGGAGCTACTGGCGCTTGGTGAATGTTAAATCTGGAGCAAAGATCCTGCATTATGGCATTTATGAACTCAGACCCATTGTCTGACAGAAGGACACGTGGGCAGGTACGACGAAGGACAACATGCTCACAGAAAGCACTAGCGACCGTTTTGGCGGTTTTATCAGGAATGGGTACTAATTCACTGTACCGCGTCAAGTTATCTACCATTACAAGCAGGTGCTTATTTCCCTTCTCCGAGGTCGAGAAGTTCGTCAACAGGTCGACAGAAGTTCTCTCCCAGGGCTCCTTTGTAATGGGATACTTTAGAATGGGGTTAGGACCTGTAACGGTACCCTTGTGCTGTAGGCAAACAACACACTGGTGTACATGCTTGGCAATGTCTGCTGCCATCTTAGGCCAGAAATATTTCATTCGTGCCTGTTTGATACTGCGGTCCTTCCCGGGGTGCGCTACACCTGGGACATCGTGGATCAACCTAAGAGTAGCTGGTATCATGGACTCCGGTATCACCAGTTGGTATATGGTCCTGTTGGGGTCCACCAGCTGTGTACCTTTGCCCAGTACTCCTTGGTTAACCACCAAATCCTTCAGTGGAATGGGAGACTTGACCTGTAAGTCAACGTCCTCCTTGGTCAGGAAACGAAGAACTGGAGACCACACAGGGTCCTGTCGTTGGGCTCTCTCGAGATCCTGAACAGAGAACGAGTTGCCGACACTCACGAATGCTATATGCCTCGACAGGGCATCAGCTACAACATTTTGCTTACCTGGGACATAGCAAATTTCAGGGCTGTAGTCATCGAACGTGAGCGACCACCGAGCATGCTTTCCCGAGAGGTTCTTGTTAGCAAAAAGGGCCAATAAGGGTAGATGATCTGTGTAAATCTTGATAGGATAATGATAGATGATATCCCGAAAATGACTCAAGGCCCATACAATGGCTAAAGCTTCTATCTCTAGCTCTGTCACTGAATAATTGACTTCTGCTTTAGTAAGGACACGGCTAGCATAGGCAATAGGCTGTTGCTTACCATTAGATTCCTGTGACAAGACTGCACCGATGCCAACTTTGCTGGCATCAGTCGTCAAGGTAAATGCCTTGGTGAAATCAGGGAATCTAAGGGTTGGGGCTGATGTTAACTTGTTCTTAAGAGTGAGGAAAGCTCATTCTTGATCACACGTCCACTCAAAAGGGGCATCCTTCTTGAGTAAGCGTGTCAGGGGTGCAGCAATGGTGGAGAAACCCGCTATAAAGGTGCGGTACAAACCCGCCAGGCCTATGAAGGACCGGACTGCATCCGCCGTCATGGGTCTGGGGAATTTCTGCACGGCCGAGATTTTAGACTCGTCCGTCTTATGCCATTCTGAGTCACTACGTGACCCAGAAATTTTATTTCCTTCCGGAGGAAATGACATTTGGAGAGCTTTACCTTAAGGTTTGCCTGAGCTAGCCTGCCCAATACCCTGTCAAGTTTCTCAAGATGTGTCGGGACATCTTGCGACATGACTATGAGATCATCTAGGTGGACCATGAGCGTGCCACCTAGGAGGGTACGGAAAATGTCGTCATCAAACGACTGAACGTGATTGGGCTTCCGTGCAAGCCGAAGGGCATCCTCCTGAACTGGTAATGACCAGTTGGCATAGAGAAAGCTGTCAACTCTTTGCTCTCATCATCGAGGGGGATCTGCCAGAACCCTTGAAGAAAATCAAGAGTTAAAAAGACCTTATTATCGCCGATGTTCTGCAACAGGTCATTCAGAACTGGAAACGGAAAGCGGCCTGGGATGGTACATGCATTCAGTTTCCTGTAATCGATAACAGGACACCAGGTTCCGTCTTTCTTGGGAACCAGAATAAGGGGAGCATTCCACGGGGAAGTGGACTCCTCAATAACTCCATCATGGAGCATCCGTGTAATGAGTTCTTCAGTGAAGACTCTTTGAGCATGTGGTAGGCAATACACAGGTATATAAATGGGTTTAGTACCTTTGTCAGGTGGAATACGGTGAGAGATCAGTGGGGTCAAACCCATCGACTCACCATCTAGCGCGACTGCAGAACGTGCACGATTGAGAACCTGGAGAAGTTTTGGGACCTCTTCAGGATAGTCTGTCAAAGCTAGATCATCTTCCTGCACTGGCCGGGTGTTGGAAGAGTCAGCAGCAGACTCGCCTGGGAGAACTGCACTCACGAGGAAGTCAGCTGGGGCTTCACCCTCCACTCTCACCGGGAGTGGGAATCTGACAAGGTCGACAAGTGAGGTATTCTTCTTCAGGGGAAATTCTCGACTGTGCATGTTGACAACAAGGACTTGCAACTTACCACGTTGCACTGTGTGCAAGGACGGTTCAAGGGAGAGGCCCTTGACTCGGCACGTGTTGTTGTCAACCAGCACATGGTCTCCTTCAAAAGCTCTGCTCACGTACACCGTAACAGGAGTGAGCGAGTTAGCTGACAAAGTGACATCATACTTTGTACAAGCAGTAACTCTGCTCGCTGATGCCATGACACGAGTCAGACAGTCGCCTGCCGATAGGGATACTGCGGCTTGACAACTGCTGTTCTCTACAACAGTGCCAGAGTTAGAGTGAACGTTAGACTGGGCATCCCCAGACTGGGTTTCACTGGACAGGCTTATGGTGGACAGTGGACTCGACGAGCGGTCCACACGGGTTGTCATACTGAACATGAAGGCATGACAGGCCGACGAAATCCCCAGAGTCACAGCTGCTTGAGGCTCGACGCTTGTTGACGAGGCTCGACCTGGAAGGTACGGTACGAGTCTCAGCAACAACGCCAAGACACTCTGTTTCCTCACTGTCGGCAAGCGTATCACTGCCCAGGGCGGCGAACGCATTGCGGACAGGGACAGAATACAGCAACTCCGACAGGGTTACTATGTCTTTCACTGGTTTCTCGGACACGCCTCTTCCCCCGAACTAGTGGAAGGGCTTCTACTAGCACGTGCATTGCGCGAGGACTGCTTGCTCTACTCAGCTGACAGCATACTTTGCAGCTTGTTACACTCATTGGAGGTATGACTGGAAGTGTTGTGGTACATACAGACTCCCTCACGAGACTGAGCATGGGGACGGTGACGGTTACTTTGATACTGAGTGTGGGAACGGTGACGGTTACTTTGATACTGAGCATGGGGACGGTGACGGTTACCGTGCGGGGACTTAGGTTTCTAACACTCAGATCGGTAGTGCCCGCGTTTGCCACAGTTGAAACAAGTCACTACACACTTAGCAGGTGAGGATGGAGGTGGTGTGTGCTGGCGACGTTTTGCCTTGGTCCAGGAAGTTGATGACGGCTTCTTTGTATGAGACTGACTGTTGTTACTGTGGTCAATATTTTTACTCGGGCGAGTGTTAGTGGGAATGGGGTTAGAAACTTTGTGGGCTGGCTGTCTGATAGAGGCGGCAAAAGTGACTTCCGGCTGCGCCCGCGGGGTCACTGTGGACGGCGCCGGAAGGATGGGTATAGGATCATCCGCAAAGCGACAAACCTTGCCTTTCTCGGCTGCCGGCTTGATCGCGTCAATGGCATCGTATGCACCCAGGACGTCGTGCTCAGGGCCGAGTCCTAGCGCATCAATGGCACCCTGGAGATTAGGGGGGGCATCCCTCTGCATGATGCCTACAGCCAGCATAGGAATGATGTCTTTAGCTTTAATACAGTCGTCACCATTCACCCACTTAGTGGAGCAGATGGCATCAGTAAAATCTTTGGCGGCTTGCTCAAACCGTCAAATGCAAGCCAGGGGGCTTTCGTGCCTGTATTGACATTCGCCCAAGACACTGGTAATGATCTCAAGGTAATGGCGTTGGCGACTATGCCGAAAATAACGCCTAAATTCCTCCTTAAGCTCGTCCCAAGACTGAGTCTCACAAACGCGATTGAGCTGCACAAAGGCACCTATATCATCCCGGGTGAGATCCACTGCTGCAACAGCAGCACGAATGTACTGTGAGTCCGTGGGACTATCAAATAGGGCCTTAACAGTCGTCTCGACTGACTGCAGCCATGGCTCTAACCTATTTGAACGACCGTCAAAAAGAAGGGTCGGGTATGGACGATTACACAAATAACCCGCACATAAAAGAGAGAAGCTTACGACGACGTTTCGGTCCGACTTGGACCATTGACAAAGTCACACTAACAGAGGTGGAGCAGGACGGCTATATATAGGCAGGAAGAGGTGGAGGTAGTAGTAGTGGTAGTAGTAGTAGTAGTAGTAGTAGTAGTAGTAGTAGTAGTAGTAGTAGTACAAGAATTGTATATAATACCGACAGGATGAAATGACACATGCACAACACCCGGGCATCCCCACCGTAGACGTTTCGCCATCCAGCCAGCCACTGGATGGCGAAACGTCCACAACAAAGACAACCAGACGCCGCACATGTGTCTAATTAGACACATGTGCGGCGTCTGGTTGTCTTTGTTGTGGACGTTTCGCCATCCAGTGGCTGGCTGGATGGCGAAACGTCTACGGTGGGGATGCCCGGGTGTTGTGCATGTGTCATTTCATCCTGTCGGTATTATATACAATTCTTGTACTACTACTACTACTACTACTACTACTACTACTACTACTACTACTACCACTACTACTACCTCCACCTCTTCCTGCCTATATATAGCCGTCCTGCTCCACCTCTGTTAGTGTGACTTTGTCAATGGTCCAAGTCGGACCGAAACGTCGTCGTAAGCTTCTCTCTTTTATGTGCGGGTTATTTGTGTATCGTTCCAGTTACGGTATTGTGCCTTTTTGTTATTTATTTATGGACGATTAGCCGACCCACTAGTGGTCGAGACTTGAGCCACAACTTGACCAACTGTCACGGGAGCTTCGCCGCCCTGCCGCGTGTTCACGCTGGCTGAGGCACCATTGCTAGCATCAGCAGAATCTGGACTAACGGTACGGCCACTGCGTGTCTTAGTCATGACGTCAACTGTTCAAACGCAAGCAGGTCACGAAGAGGGTAAACGGGTCAGAGCATGAAATGGTATGCACTGGCTACAATTCAACACGGAGTCAGAGAGAACACAGCACCACGGTACTAGGTAAACTGCTTAGTGATTGAAATAATTCGAGTGAAACAGCAACAACAAAAAATAGTGGTACACTCTGAAACACAAAATAAGAGATGTATACAAGTGAATGAACTACAGGGAAGTGCACAAAATGATGCTAAGGGTCTTTAATAGTTGCACCAGTAGACTGGCAACAAAATTTATGAAAAGGAGTCGAACTGTAAACGCTGGTAGCAAAAATTGCACAAAATTTAAAATAAATCAGGTATTACACAACACTAAACTGTACTGCAAGCTTTCTCAACACGCAGAAAAAGGTTGCAGGTGCTGGCAGTTGCAAATTGGAATGCAAAAAAAAAAGGTAATTCACTTGCACAAAGGGAAGTTGACACATCAAAGATATCAGAGTATGGGATAGTGCCAAAAATCACCGAAAAAAATACACTGTATCAAGAAATGCTATATTGCACACAAAATAAAATTAATAAAAATGCAAATTATTAAATTCAATCATAAGGCAAGGGTTAACTGGTGTTAGCAGGGTGTACACTGGTGTTAGCAGGGTGTACACTGGTGTTAGCAGGGTGTACACTGGCAAAAACAAAAATTACACAATCTCTAGGTCAAAATTAATGAACTTCACAAGTAATTTTGGTAATTAATGGTAAATAAGCAGGTTCCCAAAAATGCACTCAATGACTTGGGCATACAAAATAGCAAAATGCAATGCACATCGGTGAATATTCACAGATAAAACATAGAATATAGATAAAACATAGAATATATGTAGAGCAAATAAATGGGGAAACAGGAGAAAAGTGTAATGGGCTAGGCACAGATTGTATAACTTAAGTACTTGAAGATTACACTTATTAAAAGAAAAAAAAAACACTAACAACCAAAACAGTGCAGGGTTGTCAACAATCTGTGGCTAACTTGCAGGTGCAACTAACAAAATAACAGCAAACAGGAATTACTTGCAAACTGTATGTGAGAGGTAAATTGTATAAATGGTTAACACTGAACAATTTAAATCAATAACAACTGAGGTGCAAGATGCAGAATAAAATACTGGAATTTAAAATGTAGGAGTGCAAAATAAATGTACAAGATTTAAGAAGCTGAGGGTAAGTGGCAAAATGTGCACTGATGACAAACTGAACAATTTACTGAAGTATGGCTTCAGTAACTGTAACTGTATTGGTGCAGGACAGTTAAATAATGCCACAAAATATTAGGAAATGCTAAGTAAGTCACTGTTTACTTAACTTTGAGTGCAGGAGATGGAGGAAGATACTGGGTGCTGCAGGTCCTGAAACTTTCAGTGATGCACTGGTAACACTACGCGCCTCGTAGCATTTGTACACTGCTATGGGGCTTCAGTGACGTAGGAAAAATTATCAGAATGGACTTGGGAAGAACAGGAAAGACCGGGGTCACTCTGTGAAGGTATAAGATATGAGAAGGACATGGCTAACTCGGCGTGATCCACAGCTGTGCTTGGTTTGTTTACACTGGCAAGCGTGTCTGGGCGCGCTGACTGATTGCGGCTTCAGCACACGGAGAACAAAACATTTACTGCGCTACTCGAACGTGCTAAAAACAAACTTAGGTGAAACTATGAACTGGTACGAGGAGGTTTTACTGTAACAATTCACTGGGGAAAAACAAAACTGGTGATGAACTGGGGATGTAACAGCAAGGGAAAGAAAAAATTTAACTGGGCAACACAAAAAAAAACTGCACTGGCTGGAGATACGTAGACGCTGAGTAGTTGTAGACACAATGATGAGTCACGAGCTGCTGTAGACGGCGTGGGGGCTGAACTAAGCTGGCTTAGGGGCTAGGCCAACTGGGTTCCCACGTGGTTAAGCCAGGTAGAACTTCTTGGAGGAAACTGGGAAGAACACAACACACACGGACGGCGAGATGGACGTAGTTGCGTAGCAGAGAAGGCTGTATTGGAGGCTGGTGTGTTTACACGCTGACTAGGGTATCAACCAACCCCAGAGCTGCCTCGTGGTCACGCGTGGAGCCACGCGAAGCCAACACACTAAACGGCCTCACCTCTACTTCTTGTAGCTGAGAAGGGCGTAGGGACACTGTAGGAGGCAGGAGAATGGTGCTGGAGAGTGTTGAAGGGCTGTAGAGAGGGTGATGAGGTGAACACGTGGCTGCTAAGGCTGGAGATGATGCCGTGACGCCTATGTCCAGATTTTGTGGGAAAAATCTAGGAGGAAGATCTGTCTCAGGCCCCGTCAAGACGCTGGGAGTAATAGATAACTCTTTAGGCCAGCAGGTGCGTTGGATGATGTCGGATGATGTTGACTGGCGTCGACCGATGGTGTTGATGGGCATCGACCCCTCCACCCTGAGTAGGCTCACAATGCCGTTGACTCCACTGTCACCACTGTTATTACTGTTCTTTCTGTTGAACAGCGGTTTAGTGCCGATGAAGGTAGTGTAGGTAACAATGATATGGCCATGGACTAGTTTGGCTTTAATTGGATAGGAGTGAATACACAACGGGCAGTGTGAGGGAGTGACCGCAAGCCAGTCCGTGGAGGGGGAGAACTTGTGCCTATCAAGTCGGTCGGCCTAGGAGTAAGACCGAATGGGCTCAGCCTCCCACTGACCTGGGTGAGCCTACAGAGGGCAGCACTTAAATGCCGCGAAATATGAACTAGTCAGAACAGATGGCTAGGCTGTGTGTTCTGACAGTACAGGCTGTCTACACACACACACACACACACACACTGTGAAGGCTTACTCAGCCCTGTAACAACTTCAGACAGTATTACCAAGGCTGGCTCCTCCTCAGGAAAATTAGTGAATAGAAAAAGAAATAATAACAGACAAACATAAACACTTTATTATATAGAAAATAGAAAATATAAAACACTTAAATATGAAATATTAATCCTACATTAAAGAAAATGAAAAATGAAAAATATAAATGATAACTGAATTCAATGCTAATATATATAGGGGTATCTGGTGTTGGTGACACTGAGTTGTTGAAATCGTAGCCATTGCTGATGAAGGTGGGGGGGGGGGGGTCGCAGGTGTTGGTTACGACCCACTGGCTAGTTCTTTACAGTAGATAGGGCCTTGAGTATTATATCCCGATGACAGGAAAGCAGGTTCTTTACCACTGCAATGATGAGGGGTTACGTCCTGCAATTTCATACAGGTGCACAGGTAATTAAATCCAAAATGGGACGTCTCCAGGACGTTAGTCCGTCTCCATTAGTTCTTCTCGTTGATTGACAGGTGACGCTCACTGTCATCCAAGCTGAAAAGATAGACAGGTTACCCACTGCTTAAAAATCACTCTCCATGGCAAGCACAATACCTAAAAGATGTGGTGATTATTACAACAGTCAACCTAGAGCAAGATCTTCAGTGGTCAGTCGTCACATGAGGTCACAGACCCTGAGCTGCTTTGGGGATTAGTGTGGACGGTTACAAAGCATGGCTTGCTTCTGCAGTGTTTTAAAAATTGAGGTTGGAGAGTTGAAGGAGGAGGTCTTGCTTCTCCAGGAGGAGATTAGGAGGCTGAAGGTCCACCTCAATGGGTCTGGGAGAGAGTGTGAGGTGGCTGGAGTTGTGGGGAATGAGACTTCTAGCAGTGAGGTGCAGTCTGTCTCTCGCTGTGAGGAGGCTGTAGTTGGGGAGGTAGCAACGGCTACCAGCAGTGAGGTGCAGTCCAGCACCTGCTACAAGTGGCGAGTGGTTCACAGTAATGGAAGGCGCATCAGAGTAAGGAAAGTTAAGAGTGAAGATCTGAAGGTAGGAAATCGCTTCTCTGTTCTTCAGGATGAATGTACTTCAGTGGCCAGTGAAGGTAAGGGTACTACTGCCCCTGCTAATGGAGGTAAGCGCATTCTTGTGGTTGGTGACTCTCAGGTAAGATATATTGACCGTGCTTTTTGTAATAGGAATAAGAAGATGAGAGATAGAGTGTGCTTCCCTGGAGCTGGTGTTGGGGACATTGTCAGCAGGCTGGATAATATCATGTCAGGTAATGGGAACAATCCCATTATCTGTCTCAGTGCTGGTGGAAATGATATTGGGAAGGGTAGGAGAGAAGAGCTGCTAGATAAGTACAAGTCAGCTATAGATTTCATTAAGTCTAAGGGAGGGATCCCAATCATATGTAGCATCTTGCCTAGAAGGGGAGTAGGAAATGAATGGTTGTCTAGGGCAATTGGTGTAAATTGCTGGCTAGACAGATACTGCAAGGAACTTGCAATCCCATTCATTGACAACTGGAACAACTTTTATGGCAAACATGATATGTATGCAAGGGATGGGGTACATCTCTCAGGGGCTGATGTGGTAGCACTTGCAGACTCGATTGAGAAGGCCATTGGTGAAAGGCGTATGATTTTAAACTGATGGAAGATAGAGGTATGGGTGTGTGGGGGAAACAAGCAGGTTGCAACACTTGGGTTGGAAACAGTAAATGTATAAAAGGCATTCAGCATGAAGTTATAAATATAGACAATAGATCAGGTCAGCAAACAAAGGGGGACAGCAGAGGGCAGCAAGGGACTAGCTCCCTTAAGGTTTACTATACTAATAGCAGGAGTGTAAGAAATAAGATAGATGAGCTAAGATTAATTGCAAGTGCAGGAAACATAGATATTATTGCTATAACAGAGACCTGGCTCAATCTGAAAGATAGAGAGATGCCCTCTGAATGTCACATACAAGGCTATAAATTATTCCACACTGACAGGGTCAACAGGAAAGGTGGTGGAGTAGCGATGTATGTCAGAGACAATTTAAATTGTTGTGTTAGACAAGATATTAAATTAGAAGCGTCAGCCACTGAATCTGTTTGGTTACAGCTTCTCGAGGGCCGAGAAAAACTAATTTTGGGTGTGATTTACAGGGCCCCAAATATTGATAGGGAGTGCAGTAAACTTCTATGGGACGAAATTCGTAAGGCATCTACATACGAAAATGTTGTGCTAATGGGAGATTTCAACTATAGACAGATTGACTGGAGCAATTTGACAGGAAATTTAGAGTCAGGTGACTTTCTTGATACGATCCAGGATTGTTTTTTAAAACAGTTTGTGACAGAGCCAACTAGGGGAAATAACCTCCTTGACTTGGTTCTTGCCAGTAGGGAAACACTAATTAATAATCTTGAGGTTAATGATGAGCTTGGGGAAAGTGATCACAAATCACTCAGTTTTAATATATCATGGAATTCCCCTAATAATGGAAATCAAGTCTCCGTCCCTGACTTTCGCTTGGCTGATTTCATAGGACGGAAAAATTACTTAGGTGGGCTGAACTGGAATGACCTGACTAAGGGTCAGGTAGGTGGTGATGGTTGCCGATATGATGCTTTCCAGGGCATAGTTCTAGCTGCTCAGTCAAATTATGTTCCAAATAGGGAAATCAGATCAAACAAAAATGATCCTAAATGGATGAGCAATAGATTAAAATATCTGATTGGTCAAAAGAGAGGCATATATAGGCAAATCAAAAGAGGAGAGGGGCAATTGAGAAATCGATATATTCAGTTAAAGAGAGAAATAAAAAAGGGAATTAGAAAAGCAAAAAGAGATTATGAGGTTAAAGTTGCAAGAGAATCGAAGACTAACCCAAAAGGATTCTTTCAGGTATACAGAAGTAAGATCAGGGACAAGATAGGCCCACTCAAAAGTTCCTCGGGTCAGCTCACTGACAGTGATAAGGAAATGTGTAGAATTTTTAACACATACTTCCTCTCAGTTTTTACACAGGAGGATACCAGCGATATTCCAGTAATGATAAATTATGCAGAACAGGACGATAATAAACTGTGCACTATTAGGGTCACAAGTGACATGGTCCTTAGGCAAATAGATAAATTAAAACCTAGCAAATCCCCAGGCCCTGATGAACTGTATGCAAGGGTTCTAAAGGAATGTAAAGAGGAGCTTAGCACACCTTTGGCTAATCTTTTCAACATATCACTACAAACTGGCATGGTGCCAGATAAGTGGAAAATGGCAAATGTGATACCTATTTTCAAAACAGGTGACAGGTCCTTAGCTTCGAACTATAGACCAATAAGCCTAACCTCCATAGTGGGAAAATTTATGGAATCAATAATTGCCGAGGCAGTTCGTAGCCACCTTGAAAAGCATAAATTAATC
>NC_091301.1:48069828-48084828 GCF_038502225.1 Cherax quadricarinatus
CACACACACACACGCACATACACACACACACACACACACACACACACACATACACACACACACACACACACACACACACACATACACACAAGACAGACAAGAGAGAGAGGGGTGGGTGGATTGCATTTTCTTGGACTGTAAGAAGGCGTTTAACACAGTTCCACACAAGAGATTGGTGCAAAAACTGGAGGACCAAGCAGGGATAACAGGGAAGGCACAACAATGGATCAGGGAATACTTGTCAGGAAGACAGCAGCGAGTCATGGTACGTGGCGAGGTGTCAGAGTGGGCACCTGTGACCAGAGGGGTCCCGCAGGGGTCAGTCCTAGGACCAGTGCTGTTTCTGGTATTAGTGAACGACATGACGGAAGGAATAGACTCTGAGGTGTCCCTGTTTGCAGATGACGTGAAGTTGATGAGAAGAATTCACTCGATCGAAGACCAGGCAGAACTACAAAGGGATCTGGACAGGCTGCAGACCTGGTCCAGCAATTGGCTCCTGGAGTTCAATCCCACCAAGTGCAAAGTCATGAAGATTGGGGAAGGGCAAAGAAGACCGCAGACGGAGTACAGTCTAGGGGGGCCAGAGACTACAAACCTCACTCAAGGAAAAAGAGCTTGGGGTGAGTATAACACCAGGCACATCTCCTGAAGCGCACATCAACCAAATAACTGCTGCAGCATATGGGCGCCTGGCAAACCTCAGAACAGCATTCCGACATCTTAATAAGGAATCATTCAGGACCCTGTACACCGTGTACATTAGGCCCATATTAGAGTATGCGGCACCAGTTTGGAACCCACACCTAGCCAAGCACGTGAAGAAACTAGAGAAAGTGCAAAGGTTTGCAACAAGACTAGTCCCAGAGCTAAGAGGTATGTCCTGCGAGGAGAGGTTAAGGGAAATCAACCTGACGACACTGGAGGACAGGAGAGATAGGGGGGACATGATAACGACATACAAAATACTGAGAGGAATTGACAAGGTGGACAAAGACAGGATGTTCCAGTGATTGGACACAGCAACAAGGGGACACAGTTGGAAGCTGAAGACACAGATGAATCACAAGGATGTTAGGAAGTATTTCTTCAGCCACATAGTAGTCAGTAAGTGGAATAGTTTGGGAAGCGATGTACTGGAGGCAGGATCCATACATAGCTTTAAGCAGAGGTATGATAAAGCTCACGGCTCAGGGAGAGTGACCTAGTAGCGCTCAGTGAAGAGGCGGGGCCAGGAGCTCGGACTCGACCCCCGCAACCACAACTAGGTGAGTACACACACACACATACACACACACACACGCACACACACACACACACACACACACACACACACACACACACACACACACACACACATACACATACACACACACCATACACACACACCACACACACACCACACACACACACACACCACACACACACCACACACACACACACCACACACACACACACGCACACACGCACACGCACACACACACACACACACACACACACACACACACACACACACACACACACGCACATACACACACACACACACACACACACACACCCTCCACCACTTGACACAAACACTTGACACAAACACTTGACACAAACACGTACCACCCCTTCCCTAACCACCTCACCTTAGCCACCTACCCCTCCCCCAAACCACCTAACCCCTCCCCAAACCGTCTAACCCCCGCCCAACTACCTCCCTCCCTCCAATGACCATCCTCCCCATCCCCCATAACCATCCATCCCCTCTCTCCCCCAAACCATCTAACTCCCTCCCCCAACTATCTCTACCCCTCCAATAACCATCCTCCCCCTCCCCCACAACCATCCATCCCCTCTCCTAACCATCTATTCCCCTCCCCCTAACCAGGATGAGGAGAAGAGGCTCCAAGGACGAATCTGAGAGGGAGGAATGGGAGGTAGAGCTCAAAAAAAGGGAGGAAGACTGGGGAAGGAGACTAGATGAGCTTTAAAGGAAGATGGAAGAGAGGTTAGCAGCAGAATGCAGAAGGTGGAAGCAACAGGCCACAGCAGCAGAAATCAAGATAGAGAGATTAGAAGAGGAGCTGAGACATCTGAAACAGCACAGAGACAAAGATATTACAGAAGTAGCATCGGCAATGGCTACATCGAACACAGACAACAGGTCCGAAGGAAGCATGGAAACTAAACTGTATGCAGAGGTCCTGTCAAACCCACATGGGGCCAAAACAAAGACAGGGAGCACACTAGGACAGAAAGAGAGGTTGGAAGACATTGAAGGAACTAAGACATGTGCAAGGACCTTACCAGATACCTGTGGGGGCCAGGAGCAGGTGAGCAGGAAGGATAAACCAAGAAGCATAGGGGCCATAACTAGTTAAGGGACTGAAGGAAGGAACACTCCACGGGAAGGAACTAAAACACATCAGAGGATGCAATGGGAGTCACAGTGGGAGGTGGAAAGGGAGAGATCCGTGTTTGTCTAAGGGCTAGACGAAGCTAAAGGGGAAACTTATGATGAAAGAAAGCAGGAGGAGAAAAAAGCGATTGAAGACATCATGAAGGTGATAGGCGAGGGGGACATGACCCAGGTGGCAAATTTTCGGAGAATTGGGTGGTTCACAAAGAAAAGGAATCGGCCTCTCAAAGTAATTTTCAAGGCAGAATCAACCCGAACCATGATCCTGCAGGAGAAAGCACGGCTGAGAGGCAAGCAGGAGTTCCGGAGTGTGTACCTCGACCGAGACAGAACACAGGACGAAAGGAAGACAATGAAAGAGAGAGTTCAAAAACGAAAGGAGAGATGGGAGGAAGTGAAAAAGGAGAGCAGAATAACCCAGGATCAAATGGAAGGACAAGCGCACCCCCCAGAAACACCTGCAGAAGGACTCCAGCCACGACACCCCCAAGGCAACTGAACAATCCAAACCAACCATCACACACCGATCCCTCTGTTTCCACCCCCCGCACCACAGTTACAGTATTAGAACAGAAGTTGAAGGTTTGGTACACAAATGCAGATGGATTAACGAATAAACATGAGGAATGGCAAGAAAGAATCAATGAGAAGTCCCCAGAAATCATAGCAGTTACAGAAACAAAACTCATGGAGACAATAACAGATGCAATCTTCCCACCAGGATACCAGATCATGAGGAAAGATAGAAGGGGCAGGGGGGGAGATGGGGTTGCTCTACTCGTAAAAAACAGATGGAAATTCGAGAAAATGGAAGGAATAGATGAGACGGGAGAAAGAGACTACATAGCAGGTACACTTCAGTCTGGGGAACACAAAGTGGTCATTGCAGTGATGTATAATCCACCACAGAACTGCAGGAGGCCAAGAGAGGAATATGAAGAGAGCAACAGAGCAATGGTGGACACACTTGCTGAGGTGGCAAGAAGAGCTCACTCCATCAGAGCAAAGTTGCTGGTTATGGGGGATTTCAACCACAGGGAGATTGACTGGGAAAACCTAGAGCCACATGGGGGTCCCGAAACATGGAGAGCCAGGATGTTGGACGTGGTGCTGGAAAACCTCATGCACCAACATGTTAAGGACACTACCAGAGTGAGAGGGGAGGATGAACCAGCAAGATTGGACCTTGTGTTCACCCTGGGCAGCTCAGACATTGAGGACATCAAGTATGAGAGTCCCCTAGGAGCTAGCGACCACGTGGTTCTGTGCTTTGAATACATAGTAGAGCTGCAAGTGGAGAGAATAACAGGAGTAGAATGGGAAAAGCCTGACTATAAAAGAGGGGACTACATAGGGTTGAAGAACTTCCTGCGGGAGGTCCAGTGGGACAGAGAACTGGCAGGAAAGCCAGTAAATGAAATGATGGAATATGTAGCAACAAAATGCAAGGAGGCAGTGGAAAGGTTCATTCCCAAGGGCAACAGTAACAACGGGAAGACCAGAACGAGCCCCTGGTTAACCCGACGGTGTAAGGAGGCAAAAACAAAGTGCAATAGAGAATGGAAAAAGTACAGAAGGCAGAGAACACACGAAAATAGGGAGATCAGTCGCAGAGCCAGGAATGAGTACGCACAGGTAAGGAGGGAGGCCCAATGACAGTATGAAAATGACATAGCATCGAGAATCAAGACTGACCCGAAACTGTTGTATAGCCACATCAGGAGGAAGACAACAGTCAAAGACCAGGTGATCAGATTAAAGACAAAAGGTGGAGAACTCACAAGAAATGATCAGGAGGTATGTGAGGAGCTGAACAGGAGATTTAAGGAAGTTTTTACAGTAGAGACAGGAAGGGCTGTGGGAAGACAGCACAGAAGGGAACATCAAGAGGGAATATATACCAACAAGTGTTGGATGACATACGAACAACTGAGGAGGAGGTGAAGAAGCTCTTAAGTGACCTTGACACCTCGAAGGCGATGGGACCGGACAACATCTCCCCATGGGTCCTTAGAGAAGGATCAGAGATGCTGTGTGTGCCTCTAACCACAATCTTCAACACATCCCTTGAAACTGGGCAACTACCTGAGAAATGGAAGACAGCTAATGTAGTCCCCATATTTAAGAAAGGAAACAGAAACGAGGCACTAAACTACAGGGAAACTCGAAGCATAATCAACTAATGTTAATATATATCTATGTCCCCCAGATGAAAGTGGAGATAAAGGACCAACGATGTCAAAAGCTACTCTTTCGAAAGGTACCGTAAAGACTGGCAATTTGACCATAGGTACTCGCCTGGTACCTCGGGAGGATGACAGTTGGCAAACTTTACACGATCTACAATAAGTAGTGACATCTGAGGACATTTTTGGCCAAAAATAGGTTTCCCTAATTTTATTTAAGGTTTTACGATGCGAGAAATGTCCGGCCACTGGCAGGTCATGAGCCATTTTAAGAAGTCTCTCTGCATTGACTTGGAACAACTAAGATGGAATAGTCTGTCTCATCTGAATTTAATTTGAATACTGACTTGTACAAGATACCTTTTGTATATTCAAATTTATATGAAAAGTTTTTCCTTTGGATAACTTGATTTTGTTTAGCGGCATTATGGCAATTCTGAAGAGAAATTGTAAATTGACAATGGAGTCCTTCGATATGTCTAAAGGCTTAAAGTCAGGGAAAATCAAAGGATGGATAGTAGGAGAAGCCTGGGCTTTGGTCTGAGCCCTAGTCAAGACATTTATAGTATCGGAGGTGATATCTTCACTTTCATCTAATAAGTGAACCGGTGATCCTACTACCTCGCTTTCGAGAGTAGCATCACTGGTTTTTAATCCCACATGAATCTCACGAGACATTGTCTCATCTGAACTTTCGAGGGGCTTCTCTGACTCTACAGGAAGAGGATCTGAAACACTTATGTCCATCTTTGGTGATGAAAGGTCAACCTCAGAAGGAAGAATGGCACCTTTTACATTACCTACTAGTACGGAGCAAGAAGTGATGGGAGCTAGTACGGCTTCAGACCAACCTGTGAACCATTTAGACCTAATGTAACAACGGATGGTAGGAAAAGTGTCCGTACGGCCCAAGTAGTCTGAAAGTATAGCAGAGGAATGAGTTTCTTTAAGGTTAGGGAACAGCTTATCAGAAATGACTATATATGTGCATACAGTGTCTCGTAAAATGGTAGATACATTAAGTCCATTAACTGTTCCTGAACAGAAGGGTGCTTGGTCATTACAGTCTTTAAAACATCTTCCAACTTTTTGGACCTTCTTAGAAGGACAATCTGGACGTTTATGTCCCTTAACACCACGCAAATGACAAACAGGAATAAAAGAAGTCATTTTACTTTCCACTAGACGCTTTGATTTCTTAAGGTCTGATGAACCCTTGCCCTTAGGGTTCGATCCCTTTAGGTCTTTTTAGGAATTGTGGGCCTCAGCTTACAGGTCAGCAGCCTCAGCAACTTCCTCAGCTTTAATCAGGTTACGTTCTCTGATGAATGTTCGTATCTGGTGAGGAAGAGCTGTCAGGAACTGGTCAGCAACCATGAAGTCTCTAAGAGATTCATAACTGTGATCAATTCCTGAACTCTCTATCCAAAAGTCAATTCTCTCTCTCTCTCCTTTTTCTCTTCTCTTTCCCTTTCTAACTGTCTCTCTTCTGTCTCAATTCTCTCTCTTTCAAGTCTTTCCTGGATCTTAGCACTATTGAAAGATTCTAAATTTTTCCCTGTTATTCCTAACTTACTTCCAGCGTTCATCCAAAACTGGCATTCCTCCATACTTGCAAGAATAACTTAAACTATCAGGGACATAAGGGAGATTACCAACAGACCCCTTGCAGTCTTCAAGCTGGCACTGGACAAGCACCTAAAGTCGGTTCCTGACCAGCCGGGCTGTGGCTGGTACTTTGGTTTGCGTGCAGCGAGCAGCAACAGCCTGGTTGATCAGGCTCTGATCCACCAGGAGGCCTGGTCACAGACCGGGCCGCGGGGGCGTTGACCCCCGGAACTCTCTCCAGGTAAACTCCAGGAAATGAAACGGGTATTAAAGAAAACGGAGGGTTCAATTCCTGCTCTGCTCAAACTGTAAATAAACCAGAGGGCTCGATCCCTACTTCAATTAAACAATATGTATTAATTAAAACGAAGGGTTCTATGCCGGCTCCGAGCAAACAGTAAGTAGAATGGGGTCACTTGACCATCCAATCTTCTCACCAACAAATCAAGAGTGTCCTATGACAGTTCCCTTGATATAATAAAGAGCTCAATGAAACAAATTGTCACTGGAAAATCTCGGGTCCCTAGAGTCTAATCCTCCAAAGTGTTTCAAGCTCACACAAAAATAGATGGCAAAATAAACTAGTATTCCTGCCTTGACTTGACTTGCAATAAATTGAGACTATAACAATCACCAAATCTTTTAAATACCTGTTCTGTAGTCCTACCATAGAGAATGATTACTCATCGCTGGTGGTAACCGACTGTGGTATGCGGCGTTAAAATTCCAATGGTATATCCGAGATGGAGTTGAATCTTGATTCAGTAGAGTTGATCCTGACAAGGTCGCCACTTGTGAAGGCTTACTCAGCCCTGTAACAACTTCAGACAGTATTACCAAGGCTGGCTCCTCCTTAGGAAAATTAATGAATAGAAAAAGAAATAATAACAGACAAACATAAACACTTTATTATATAGAAAATATAAAATATAAAACACTTAAATATAAAATATTAATCCTACATTAAAGAAAATGAAAAATGAAAAATATAAATGATAACTGAATTCAACGCTAATATAAAACTTGGATGTCTGGTGTTGGTGACACTGTGTGTTGTTGAAATCGTAGCCGTTGCTGATGATGGGGGGGGATCGCAGGTGTTGGTTACAACCCACCGGTTCGTTCTTCACAGTACAGCCATGAGTAAATAACAAAAAGACACAATACCGTGACTGGAACGATACACAAATAACCCGCACATAAAAGACAGAAGCTTACGACGACGTTTCGGTCCGACTTGGACCATTGACAAAGTCACACTAACAGAGGAGGAGCAGGACGGCTATATATATGCAGGAAGAGGTGGAGGTAGTAGTAGTGGTAGTAGTAGTAGTAGTAGTAGTACAAGTACATGAGTATTATATCCCGATGACAGGAAAGCAGGTTCTTTACCACTGCAATAATAAGGGGTTATGTCTTGCAATTTCATACAGGTGCACAGGTAATTAAATCCAAAAAGGGGAAGTCTCAGGACGTTAGTCCATCTCCATCAGTTCTACTCGTTGATTGGCAGGTGACCCTCTCTGTCATCCAAGCTGGAAAGATAGACAGGTTACCCACTGCTTAAGAAATCACTCTCCATGATAAGTACAATACCTAAAAGATGTGGTGATTATTACAACAGTCAACTTAGAGCAAGACTGACAGGACTAAGTTTATTATTGGTCAAAAGTGAAGCTTTTAACCAATAAATCCACTAGAATACAAGGCAGGCATGTACTTACAGTAGTGCTGGGAGCTGTGAGTCTAGTGATTACTGTTTGGACTGGAGCCCCACATGTCACCTTTCGGGGGGTGGGGAAGAAGGAGGGGAAGGGATAGCGGGAGCTAGACTGACCCTACCTTAACAAGAAGCCGGCAATGAAACTATCACTTTCGGGGAGGGGGAAAAAAAGCAGGAATAGCGGGAGCTTGACTTACCCTACCTTAACAAGTAGCCGGCAATGAAACTATTGTTACTATACACTCCCTCGCTACTCCTATCTATTGAACTTTTCCCTCACACACCTGGAGAATCCTAGAGGGACTAGTACCGAACTTGTGCACGAAAATCACTCACTACGAAAGCAAAAGACTTGGCAGACGATGCAACATCTTTCCAATGAAAAGCAGGGGTGTCACTAGCACGTTAAGAGACCATACAATAAGTGTCAGGGGCCCGAGACTGTTCAACTGCCCCCAGCATACATAAGGGGGATTACCAACAGACCCCTGGCAGTCTTCAAGCTGGCACTGGACAAGCACCTAAAGTCGGTTCCTGACCAGCCGGGCTGTGGCTCGTACGTTGGTTTGCGTGCAGCCAGCAGCAACAGCCTAGTTGAGCAGGCTCTGATCCACCAGGAGGCCTGGTCACAGACCGGGCCGCGCGGGCGTTGACCCCCGGAACTCTCTCCAGGTAAACTCCAGGTAAAAATCCCCTGCCAACCTATTCCACTTCCTAAGTACTCTATGACTGAAGAAATACTTCCTAACATTCCTTTGACTCATCTGAGTCTTCTGCTTTCAATTTTGACCCCTTGTTTCTGTGTCCCATGTCTGGAACATCCTGTCTCTGTCCACCTTGTTTATTCTGCGCAGTATTTTGTATGTCGTTGACTCAAGAAATCGTAATGACACGATTGCAAACAAACCATACCCCCGGCCAGGATTGAACCCGCGGTCATAGAGTCTCAAAACTCCAGCCCGTCGCGTTAGCTACTAGACCAGCTAGCCACAATAAGATTCATCCAACTAGGTATATTTCTACACCATAGTCATGTTGACGGCAGTGAAGGGACTTGAGCTAGAGTTCGTCACGGCCACGCTAGCTGGAGATTCGTCTGTAAAAACTTGCATTTGTGGTCACAGTGGTGCCTGTGCTAACCTTCCTATGGTGTAGAAATATACCTAGTTGGATTAATCTTATTGTGGCTAGCTGGTCTAGTGGCTAACGCGACGGGCTGGAGTTTTGAAACTCTATGACCGCGGTTTCAATCCCGGCCGGGGGTATGGTTTGTATGTCGTTATCATGTTTCCTCTGACTCTCCTGTCCTCCAGTGTTGTCAGACTGATTTCCTTTAACCTTTCTTCATAGGACAATTCCCTTAGCTCTGGAACTAGCCTTGTTGCAAACCTTTGCACTTTCTCTAATTTCTTGAAGTGTTTGACCAGGAGTGGATTCCAAACTGGTGCTGCGTACTCCAGTATGGGCCTGACGTACACAGTGTATAAAGTCTTGAACGGTTCCTCACTGTTGTACCGGAACACTATTCTCAGGTTTGCCGAGCGTCCATATGCCGCAGCAGTTATCTGGTTAATGTGTGCTTCTGGCGATGTACTCGGTATTATACTCACTCCTAGGTCTTTCTCCTTGAGTGAGGTTTGTGCAAGACAGGTTTTCTTGTTATGTCCAAGAATTTGTATTGATAAAGCCACTGGATGGAGAAACGTCTATAATAAAGATAACCAGATGTTGCGTAAGTGTCTTAACTTTCATATTGTCGGTATTGTATACCTGTCTTGCACAACTTGTCAGGCACTGCAACTTCATGGAATCTTGGTTCAGAGGACATCTACTTGACCTTCTTCACGGCTACAACAACTAACCCATCAATTTGGGAAGGACCTACTTCCACTGGGGAATCCCGCCTACCAGTGACTATGCCCTCGTCTGCTACACATCCCTATTCACTAACGCCTACATAAGAGCCAGTCTCCTTACCTCTGCTTCAGAATCTCTGCAACCACGGTGCTCTAAACACCACCTTCAAGGCTGAGGGACTGATTACCTCATCTTTTGTATATAGTTCTTCTGTTTTCTTGTTATGTCCTAGAATTTGTATTGATAAAGCAACTGGATGGCGAAACATCTACAATAAAGATAACCAGATGTTGCGCAAGTGTCTTAACTTTCACCTTGAGTGAGGTTTGCAGCCTTTGGCTACCTAGCCTATACTCTGTCTGTGGTCTTCTTTGCCCTCCTCCGATCTTCATGACTTTGCATTTGGCGGGGTTAAATTCTAGGAGCCAGTTTCTGGACCACTCATCCAGCCTGTCCAGGTCTCTTTGTAGACCTGTCTGGTCCACGTCTGATTTAATTCTCCTCATTAACTTCACGCTATCTGCAAACAGGGACACTTCTGAGTCTATCCCTTCCGTCATGTCGTTCACATATACCAAGAATAACACTGGTCCCAGGACTGACCTTTGTGGGACCCCGCTCTTCACTGGCGCCCACTGTGATACCTCATCACGGACCATGACTTGCTGTTGCCTCCCTATTAGGTATTCTCTGATCCATTGCAGTGCCCTTCCTGTTACCCGTGCCTGTTCCTCTAGCTTCTGTACTAATCTCTTGTGAGGAACTGTGTCGAAGGCCTCCTTGCAGTCCAAGAAAATGCAATCAACCCACCCCTCCTTCTCATTTCTTACTTCAGTTACCTTGTCATAAAACTCTAATAGGTTTGTGACACAGTGCTGGCTGTCGTTTATAATCTTGATCAGATCCAGGTGCTCCACCACTCTCCTCCTGATAATCTTTTCCAAGACTTTGCATACTATACATGTCAGTGACTCTGGCCTATAATTTAGTGCTTCATTTCTGTCTCCCTTCTTAAAGATGGGGACTACATTTGCCTTCTTCCATACTTCAGGTAGTTGCCCAATTTCAAGGGAAGTGTTGAAGATTTTAGTTAGTTGCACATATAGTGTCCCTGCTCCCTCTCTAAGGACACTTGGGGAGATGTTGTCCGGCCCCACACCACCTTTGAGGTATCAAGGTCACTTAGGAGCTTTTCCACCTCCTCCTCAGTTGTGTGTAATTCATCCAACACTTGTTGGTATATCCCTTGTTGCTGTATGCCACTGTTTTGTCTTCCCGTTGTTGAGGTCCTCACATACCTATTGGTCGTTTCCTGTGAGCTCCCCACTTTCTTTAATCAGCCTGATTACCTGGTCCTTGACTGTTGTCTTCCTCCTGATGTGGCTGTAGAGTAGTTTCGGATCAGACTTGACTTTCGATGCTATGTCATTTTCATACTGCCGCTGCACCTCCCTCCTTATCTGTGCACACTCGTTTCTGGCTTGTCGACTAATCTCTTTATTCTCCTGAGTCCTTTGCCTTCTGTGCTTTTTCCATTCTCTAGAGCATTTAATTTTCACCTCCCTGCACTTTCGGATAAACCAAGAGCTTGTTCTGTCCTTCCCATTATTTCTGTTACCCTTGGGAACAAACCTTTCCTCTGCCTCCTTGCATTTTGTTGTTACAAAGTCCATCATTTCGTTTACTGATTTTCCTACCAACTTCTGTTCCCACTGAATCTCCTGCAGGAAGGTCCTCATTCCTGTGTAGTCCCCCCTTTATAGTTTAGCTTTTCCCTTTCTACTCCTGTTACCCTCCCCACTTTTAGCTCCACGATGTATTCAAAGCTCATAACTACATGGTCACTAGCTCCAAGAGGCCTTTCATATGTGATGTGCTCAATGTCTGAGCTACTGAGGGTGAACACGAGGTCCAGTCTTGCTGGTTCATCCTCCCCTCTCTCTCTGGTAGTATCCCTAACATGTTGGTGCATGAGATTTGCCAGCACCACATCCATCATCTTGGCTCTCCATGTTTTGGGACCCCCACGTGGCTCCAGGTTTTCCCAATCAATCTCCCTGTGATTGAAGTTTCCCATGACCAGTAACTTTGCTCTACTTGAGTGAGCTCTTCTTGCCACCTCAGCTAGAGTGTCCACCATTGCTCTGTTGCATTCATCATATTCCTCTCTTGGCCTCCTGCAGTTCTGTGGTGGGTTACACATAACTGCAATGACCACCTTGCGTTCCCCTGACTGAACTGTACCTACTATGTAATCCCTTTCTCCAATCTTGTCCATACCTTCCATTTCTTGATAACCCCATCGGTTTTTTATTAGTAGTGCAACTCCTCCTTCCCCCTGCTCCTATCCTTTCTCAGGATCTGATATCCGGGTGGGAAGATTGCATCTGTTATTATCCCAGTGAGTATTGTTTCTGTAACCACTACGATGTTTGGGGACAAGTCCTTGTTTCTTTCGTGCCACTCCTCACATTCGTTATTCCATCTGTGTTCATGTACCAAACCTTCAACTTTTTTTCAATAACTGTGGTCTGGGAAGAGAGGTGGGTTAGGGGGAGCATGGGCCTATAAGGGGTTTGTGTGGGGGTGGGGTTTGTGGTGTTGGGTGTGGGGGCAGAGGGCCTATGGGGGTTTCAGTGGGTGTCGGGGGGGTGGTGAGGGGGATGGGCGAAGAGGGCCTATGTGGGGTTACAATGGGGGAGGGGGTTCTGGAGAGGGGGATGGGGATAGAGGGTACAGTGTGTGAGTTGGTGTGGGTTACTGTGAGGGTGGGGTTTGTGGTGAGGGGGATGGTGGGAGAGGGTACATTGTGTGGGTTACTGTGGGTTTCTGTGGAGGTGGGTTTTGAGCTGAGGGGGATGTGTGGGTTACTGTGGGTTTCTCTGGGGTGGGGTTTGTGCTGAGGGGGATGGAGACAGAGGGTGCAGTGAGTGGGTTTTGGGTTAGGTCGTTTGATTGCTTTGGGATTGCCATGGTTGTGTTCCTTCTGTGGGTGGTACTGGAGGGGGTTGTGTTTGTTCTTCCACGTGGGCCTGATTACTCCTGCTCTCCACCTTCCTTGCATCCCATTCCTCCTTGCGACGTTGCACCCTCTCTTTCAGTATCATCCTTTCTTCTTGTGTTCTGTCTCGGTCGAGGTGTGTGTGTGTGTGTGTGTGCGTGTGTGTGTGTGTGTGTGTGTGTCTGTGTGTGTGTGTGTGTGTGTGTGTGTGTGTGTGTGTGTGTGTGTGTGTGTGTGTGTGTGTGAGTGTGTGTGTGTGTGTACTCACCTATTTGTACTCACCTGTTTGTGGTTGCAAGGGTCGAGTCTTAGCTCCTGGCCCCGCCTCTTCACCGGTTGCTACTGGGCCCTCTCTCTCCCCGCTCCATGAGCTTTATCAAACCTCGTCTTAAAACTCTGTATGGTTCCTGCCTCCACTACGTCATTTTCTAGGCTATTCCACTGCCTTACAACTCTATGACTGAAGAAATACTTCCTAATATCTCTCTGACTCATTTGTGTCTTCAACTTCCAATTGTGGCCTCTTGTTTCTGTGTCCCCTCCCTGGAACATCCTGTCTTTGTTCACCTTGTCTATTCCACGCAGTATTTTATGTCGTTATCATGTCTCCCCTGACTCTCCTGTCCTCCAGTGTCGTCAGGCCGATTTCCCTTAATCTTTCTTCATGGGACATTCCCCTTAGCTCTGGAACTAACCTTGTCGCAAACCTTTGTACTTCCTCTAGTTTCTTGACGTGCTTTATCAAGTGTGGGTTCCAAACAGGTGCTGCATACTCCAGGATGGGCCTGACATACACGGTGTACAGTGTCTTGAACGATTCCTTACTAAGGTATCGGCATGCTGTTCTCAGGTTTGCCAGGCGCCCATATGCTGTAGCAGTTATCTCATTGATGTGTGCTTCCGGAGACATGCTCGGTGTTATACTCACCCCAAGAACTTTCTCCTTGAGTGAGGTTTGCAGTCTTTGGCCACCTAGCCTATACTCTGTCTGTGGTCTTCTGTGCCCTTCCCTATCTTCATGACTTTGCATTTGGCAGGATTAAATTCGAGAAGCCATTTGCTGGACCAGGTGTCCAGTCTGTCCAGGTTTCTTTGAAGTCCTGCCTGGTCCTCATCAGATTTAATTCTCCTCATTAACTTCACATCGTCTGCAAACAGGGACACTTCTGAGTCTAACCCTTCCATCATGTCGTTCACATATACCAAAAATAGCACTGGTCCTAGGAACGACCCCTGTGGGACCCCGCTCGTCACAGGTGCCCACTGTGATACATTATTACGTACCATGACTCGTTGTTGCCTCCCTGTCAAGTATTTTCTGATCCACTGCAGTGCCCTTCCTGTTATATGCGCCTGATGCTCTAGCTTCTGCACTAATCTCTTGTGAGGAACTGTGTCAAAGGCCTTCTTGTAGTCCAAGAAGATGCAATCAACCCACCCTTCTCTCTCGTGTCTTACTTCTGTTATTTTATCATAAAACTCCAGAAGGTTTGTGACACAGGATTTGCCTTCCATGAATCCGTGCTTGTTGGCATTTATACTCTCCTGATAATCTTCTCCATAACTTTGCATACTATACACGTCAATGACACAGGTCTATAGTTTAGTGCCTCTTTCTGTCTCCTTTTTTAAAAATGGGAACTACATTTGCCGTCTTCCATACCACAGGTAGCTGCCCAGTTTCCAGGGACGTGTTGAAGATTGTGGTAAGTGGCACGCACAACATATCTTCTCCCTCTCTAAGGACCCACGGGGAGATGTTGTCCGGTCCCATTGCCTTTGAGGTATCGATGTCCCTTAGCAGTTTCTTCACCTTCTCCTCATCTGTATGTATGTCGTCCAACACTTGTTGGTGTATTCCTTGCTGGTGTCCCCATCTGGTCTGTTCCCCCAGAGTCCTTCCTGTCTCTACTGTAAATACTTCCTTAAATCTCGTGTTGAGCTCCTTGCATACCTCTTGATCGTTTCTTGTGAGTTTTCCACCTTCTTTCCTCAGCCTTATCACCTGGTCCTTGACTGTTGTCTTCCTCCTAATGTGGCTATACAGCAGTTTCGGGTCAGATTTGACTTTCGATGCTATGTCGTTTTCATACTGTCGCTGAGTCTCCCTCCTTATCTGTGCATACTCGTTTCTGGCTCTTCTACTAATCTCCTTGTTTTCCTGGGTCCTATGCCTCCTGTACCTTTTCCATTCTCTGTTGCACTTAGTTTTTGCCTC
>NC_091301.1:48094828-48122328 GCF_038502225.1 Cherax quadricarinatus
AGATGGACAAAAGGGCTTCAGCCACCTCTGTAGTGGTTATGGTCTTTAAGGGTATGGCTTCAGGGAAACTCGAAGCATAATCAACTAATGTTAATATATATCTATGTCCCCCAGATGAAAGTGGAGATAAAGATCCAACGATGTCAATAGCTACTCTTTCGAAAGGTACCGTAAAGACTGGCATTTTGACCATAGGTACTCGCCTGGTACCTCGGGAGGATGACAGTTGGCAAACTTTACACGATCTACAATAGGTAGTGATATCTGAGGACGTTTTTGGCCAAAAATAGGTTTCCCTAATTTTATTTAAGGTTTTACGATGCGAGAAATGTCCGGCCACTGGCAGGTCATGAGCCATTTGAAGAACAGTCTCTCTGCATTGACTTGGAACAACTAAGATGGAATAGTCTGTCATCACCTGAATTTAATTTGAATACTGACTTGTACAAGATACCTTTTATATATTCAAATTTATATGAAAAGTTTTTCCTTTGGATAACTTGATTTTGTTTAGCGGCATTATGGCAATTCTGAAGAGAAGGGCAATTACGTTGTAAATTGACAAAGGAGTCCTTCGATATGTCTAAAGGCTTAAAGTCAGGGAAAATCAAAGGATGGATAGTAGGAGAAGCCTGGGCTTTGGTCTGAGCCCTAGTCAAGACATTTATAGTATCGGAGGTGATATCTTCACTTTCATCTAATAAGTGAACCGGTGATCCTACTACCTCGCTGTCGAGAGTAGCATAACTGGTTTTTAATCCCACATGAATCTCACGAGACATTGTCTCATCTGAACTTTCGAGGGGCTTCTCTGACTCTACAGAAAGAGGATCTGAAACACCTATGTCCTTCTTTGGTGATGAAAGGTCAACCTCAGAAGGAAGAATGGCACCTTTTACATTACCTATTAGTATGGAGCAAGAAGTGATGGGAGCTAGTATGGCTTCAGACCAACCTGTGAACCATTTAGACCTAATGTAACAACGGATGGCAGGAAAAGTGTCCGTACGGCCCAAGTAGTCTGAAAGTATAGCAGAGGAATGAGTTTCTTTAAGGTTAGGGAACAGCTTATCAGAAATGACTATACATGTGCATCCAGTGTCTCGTAAAATAGTAGATACATTAAGTCCATTAACTGTTCCTGAACAGAAGGGTGCTTGGTCATTACAGTCTTTAAAACATCTTCCAACTTTTTGGACCTTCTTAGAAGGACAATCTGGACGTTTATTTCCCTTAACACCACACAAATGACAAACAGGAATAAAAGAAGTCATTTTACTTTCCACTAGAGGCTTTGATTTCTTAAGGTCTGATGAACCCTTGCCCTTAGGGTTCGATCCCTTTAGGTCTTTATAGGAATTGTGAGCCTCAGCAACTTCCTCAGCTTTAATCAGGTTACGTTCTCTAATGAATGTTTGCATCTGATGGGGAAGAGCTGTCAGGAACTGGTCAGCAACCATGAAGTCTCTAAGAGATTCATAACTGTGATCAATTCCTGAACTCTCTATCCATAAGTCGAACAAACGAAAGAGTGTTACCTGTAACTGCTGAAAGTTCTGGCCAGGCTGTAAGGTGGCATACCTGAAATCTTTCCTGTAAGAATTAGTGGTTTTCTGATATGCTTTAAGGATTGCCTTCTTCAGTAGGTTATAATTACATTTGATATCCTGCGACAAAGTTGCATAGATATTCAAGGCTGTACCAGAAAATAACATTCCTAACCTGGTAGCCCAGGTGTCAGCAGGCCATTCACAGAGGGTAGCGGTATTTTCAAACCTGATAATGTATGAAGTTATGTCTTCCCCCTCTGTGAAGGGAGGTAAATTAGGTGTTGGAATATGTGCACCGACTGCACGTTGTTCCATTACTCCTTCCTCTAATTGTTGTTGTGTAAAAGTTAACTTTTTATTCTCTAATTCAAGGCGAGATTTTTCGAGCTCGCGATCCTTTTCTCTCTCTATTAACTCAAGTTCTCTAGGTTTTTCCTCAACTTCTCTATCCTTTGCTCTTTCCTCAAGGTCTCATATTTTAGCCTGTTCCTCACGTATTTTAGCCTGTTCCTCACGTATTTTAGCCTGTTCCTCACGTATTTTAGCCTGTTCCTCACGTTCTCTAGCTCTTTCTTCACGATCAAGTCTATCACGCTCCTTTTTGTCTTCTCTTTCTCTTTCTAACTGTCTTTCTTGGGTTTCTCTCTCAATTCTCTCTCTCTCTCCTTTTTCTCCTGTCATTCAAGGTTCTCTTTCTCCTTTTTCTCTTCTCTTTCGATTCTCTCTCTCTCCTTTTTCTCTTCTCTTTCGATTCTCTCTCTCTCCTTTTCTTCTTCTCTTTCCCTTTCTGTCTCTCTTCTCTCTCAATTCTCTCTCTTTCAAGTCTTTCCTGGATCTTAGCACTAATGAAAGATTCTAAATTTTTCCCTGTTATTCCTAACTTACTTCCAGCATTCATCCAAAACTGGTATTCCTCCATGCTTGCAAGAATAACTTAAACTATCAGGGGAAATGAAACTGGTATTAAAGAAAATGGAGGGTTCAATTCCTGCTTCGCTCAAACTGTAAATAAACCAGAGGGCTCGATCCCTGCTTCAATTAAACAATATGTATTAATTAAAACAAAGGGCTCTATGCCGGCTCCGAGCAAACAGTAGGTAGAATGGGGTCACTTGACCATCCAATCTTCTCACCAACAAATCAAGAGAGTCCAACGACAGTTCCCTTGACAAAATAGAGAGCTCAATGAAACAAATTGTCAGTGGAAAATCCCGGGTCCCTAGAGTCTAATCCTCCAAAGTGTTTCAAGCTCACACAAAAAGGTGGCAGAATTAATATCCTGCCTGACTTGACTTGCAATAAATTGAGACTATAACAATCACCAAATCTTTTAAATACCTGTACTGTAATCCTACCATAGAGAATGATTACTCATGGCTGGTGGTAACCGTCTGTGGTATGCGGCGTTGAAGTTCCAATGGTAGATTCGAGATGGAGTTGAATCTTGATTCCGTCGAGTTGATCCTGGCAAGGTCGCCACTTGCGAAGGCTTACTCAGTCTTGTAACAACTTCAGACAGTATTACCCAGGCTGGCTCCTCCCCAGGAAAATTAATGAATAGAAAAAGAATAAAAACTGACAAACATAAACACTTTATTATTTAGAAAATATAAAATATAAAACACTTAAATATGAAATATTGATCCTACATTAAAGAAAATGAAAAATGAAAAATGTAAATGATAACTGAATTCAACGCTAATGTAAAACTTGGGTGTCTGGTATTGGGGACACTGTGTGTTGTTGAAATCGTAGCCGTTTCTCATGATGGGGGGAGGGGGGTGGCAGGTGTTGGTTACAACTCACCGGTTCGTTCTTCACAGTATAGCCGTGAGTATTATATCCCGATGACAGGAAAGCAGGTTCTTTACCGCTGCAATGATGAGGGGTTACGTCCTGCAATTTCATACAGGTGCACAGGTAATTAAATCCAAAAAGGGGAAGTCTCAGGACGTTAGTCCATCTCCATCAGTTCTACTCGTTGATTGGCAGGTGACCCTCTCTGTCATCCAAGCTGGAAAGATAGACAGGTTACCCACTGCTTAAGAAATCACTCTCCATGATAAGTACAATACCTAAAAGATGTGGTGATTATTACAACAGTCAACTTAGAGCAAGACTGAAAGGACTAAGTTTATTATTGGTCAAAAGTGAAGCTTTCAACCAATAAATCCACTAGAATACAAGGCAGGCATGTACTTACAGTAGTGCTGGGAGCTGTGAGTCTAGTGATTACTGTTTGGACCGGAGCCCCACACGTCACCTTTCGGGGGGGGGGGGGGGGGAAGGGGGGGAAGGGATAGCATGAGCTTGACTTATCCTACCTTAACAAGAAGCCGGCAATGAAACTATCACTTTCGGGGAGGGGGAAAAAAAGCAGAAATAGCGGGAGCTTGACTTACCCTACCTTATCAAGTAGCCGGCAATGAAACTATTGTTACTATACACTCCCTCGCTACTCCTATCTATTGAACTTTTTCCTCACAGTAATGAAGTGAAGTTAAATAGTAACAAAGTTTGATTGGGACAATGTTATGGTTGAACTGAGGTGTTGGTTGATTAGTGGTGGAGTTTTTTTTTTTTTTTTTTTTTTTTTTTTTATTTAAAACATTACAATACAAGGTGGAAATTATATTAAAAGGTACACAAAATGAGTTAAATCACAAATTCCCAATTTACCCTTACAAAAATGATTACAACAGACAAAAGTGTTCTGACGCCCTAATTTCACACACCATATACACCCAGTTATACCAGAGTTATATACCTGTGAAGGCTGAAACTTTGGCACAATTTCACCCCCCTCTCCCGCCAAATATAACCATCACCAACCTGATTGCATCTTAACTTAACATTAAAGGATACATAGGAATTACACTATCATGAGTGATGCAGTAACATCTTGGACACAAAAATATTAATAACAATTAAATGGGATACATGTCTTTACTTAACACAATGACACCTCCACCTGGTGAAAGGAACCCCAAAAGTTTAATTTTTCTAAGAAGGTTGCAACAATGAATGTCAACTCCCAAAGGCAACTTATGTGCATTTATCTTAGCATGTAAACCCTATTCATGCAACATAGTATATAGATAAAACTTTATATTATGAAAAACATCACAGAATACAAAGGTATAAAGTATAAACCCCAGCCATGTAGCGGCTACACTCAAAAAATTTCACATACTTCCCTAACACACATAAAACAAAATTTTTGTGACAACTGCACCTAAACACAACTCACATCATATGACTTAAGACTGCTATGTACATAGATAACAACATAATAATATGACTTAAGACTGCTATGTACATAGATAACAACATAATAATATGACTTAAGACTGCTATGTACATAGATAACAACATAATAATATGACTTAAGACTGCTATGTACATAGATAACAACATAATAATATGACTTAAGACTGCTATGTACATAGATAACAACATAATAATATGACTTAAGACTGCTATGTACATAGATAACAACATAATAATGACTTAAGACTGCTATGTACATAGATAACAACATAATAATGACTTAAAGACTTCTATGTACATAGATAACATAATAATATGACTTAAGACTGCAAGTACATAGATAACATAATAATATGACTTAAGACTGCTATGTACATAGATAACAACATAATAATGACTTAAGACTGCTATGTACATAGATAACATAATAATATGACTTAAGACTGCAAGTACATAGATAACATAATAATATGACTTAAGACTGCTATGTACATAGATAACAACATAATAATGACTTAAGACTGCTATGTACATAGATAACATAATAATATGACTTAAGACTGCTATGTACATAGATAACAACATAAAATATGACTTAAGACTGCTTTGTACATAGATAACGACATAATAATGACTTAAGACTGCTATGTACATAGATAACAACATAATAATGACTTAAGACTGCTGTGTACATAGATAACATAATAATATGACTTAAGACTGCTATGAACATAGATAACATAATAATATGACTTAAGACTGCTATGTACATAGATAACAACATAATAGTGACTTAAGACTGCTATGTACATAGATAACATAATAATATGACTTAAGACTGCTATGTACATAGATAACATAATAATATGACTTAAGACTGCAAGTACATAGATAACAACATAATAATATGACTTAAGACTGCTATGTACATAGATAACAACATAATAATATGACTTAAGACTGCTATGAACATAGATAACATAATAATATGACTTAAGACTGCTATGTACATAGATAACAACATAATAAATCTAATTTGAATGGATCACAGTTGATCAATCAGCCTTCACATATCAGGCGTTAGAGAGTAATTCTCATAGTACAAGTACAAGTCCAAGTCCAACTTGCGTGTAGTCCCCTCTTTTTACATACAATAATATGCGTATTATCTACACATAATACTACAACACACTGGACAAGCAACTGTCCATCACTTCCAATCAATATACTGCCCTACCCTCACTCTGCACAGTGATGTAGGCAACCCCCCCCCCCTTTAATACCTTATCCATCATTCAG
This sequence comes from Cherax quadricarinatus, assembly GCF_038502225.1. Lineage (NCBI taxonomy): Eukaryota > Metazoa > Arthropoda > Malacostraca > Decapoda > Parastacidae > Cherax > Cherax quadricarinatus. The sequence goes on from NC_091301.1 coordinate 48,100,948, forward strand.
TACTACCTTGAAGGAACATGAGTACTATATGAATAGTGTATAGTCCATGACACACAAAAAATTGGCCAGCTCCACAGGTGCTAGCACCCTTGGTCCATACATTAATCACTCACGCATCACTCATCCAACACACACGCAAACATTTGTTGTCATCCATTACCAGGGAGGCGACCTTGTTTTCACCCATGACTTCCCTGCCCCAGCAACACTTTCCAATCGTACCCTCCCCCTCCCTCGTATATTACAAGTCTAATAAAACCTGTAACGTAAGTTGCCTATATCCCTCTGAAAAATCCCTCACCCACCTCCTCCCATAAATTTCCTTATTTCTACATACCGTTTTATAGAACGTTACCGCTAACACCCTCCTCTTCACCTCACTAACCCGTTTCCCCCGCAATCCCCACACTATGTATATATAATCTGCCATAATGTACCCCACAGCTCTGATTACACTTTCCTCCCAACCCCCCACGTCGAGACTTAATGCTCTCAATACAGAAATTCCTTGACCTCCTGTCCTATTTATCACCCTATTTAACCACCCCTTGACACTCCTCAGTCCATCACAAAAATATACTACATGAAAAGCCGACTCCTCCCCACCACACGTCCCACACTCCTCCCCGCCAACGACTCGTCTATCCCGTAGAACCACACCCGACGGTAAAATGCCGTGCAGAAAACGATACATTACATCCCGAACACGAGGTTGCAACCTCATCCTACTCAACCTATTCCACATACTTCCCCATGCATACATGGGGAAAATTTCCCTCTACAGGCGCTACAACCCTCCCGGCTAACAATCTACACAACCTACCTATTTTGACCTTTGCTGGCTCTCGATCCCACGCCAGAGCCCTCAACACAGTTTCAGACTCATGCAACTCAACTCCTGTATACATCCGTTGCAATCTGTTATGGATCCTGGCCAACCCCCCCCCCCCCCCACCCACACTTTCCCTCATCACCTCCCTTTTAATGAAGACACATTTGACCCTCCGCCTTAAGTCCAGCAATCCCAGCCCCCCCTGACTTACAGGTAACATTACCACTTCCCTTTTAATCCAATCACAGCTCGAACCCCACAAGAATTTAAAAACCTTCCTAAGTATGTTCGTTATTGCCGGCCCAGTTAATGGGAACACGGCTGCCACGTGCCATACTTTGCTATACAGTAAGATATTAATAACAATGGCACGCTGCACGTGGGTCAAATGATAAGGTCGCAATGCTCCCAAGCGTCCCTGAATCCTTTCTACCATCCTAATCGAGTTTTCCATGCGTGCCACAGTTAGATCGTCTGCATAAATAAGACCGCAAATTTTTAACAAATTCACCTGCTTCCTCACGACTGCACTACCCCAATCAACCCTTCCTGCCCAAGCTCCTAACCCCATGACCATGACCAGTTGCCCCTGCGAACATTCGTACTACCCCATCTAATGTGTCCATTGACATCCCCTCCCTGATCAGAACAGTTGTATCATCCACATACCCAATTAAAACTGGCCAAACCCTCGCAACCTCACACCCTGGTCCCTCTACGTGACACATACGCTGCTCCAAAAATCTATAAAAGGGGTCCTGTACACACACAAACAACAATTGTGACATAGGACACCCCTGCCTAAGTCCCCTACCCATTACAATCTTCCCACCCAATCGACCATTAATCTGTACCCTCGCCATTGCACCTCCATACAACGCCTCAACCCAACCCACTATTTCTTCCCCAAACCCCTGACCCCTGAGGATGGCTTTCAATGCATTCCGATCCACTCTATCGTATGCCCCTTGCCAATTGAGCGCCACCAAACCTCCCCCCCTTCCCCCCCTTTTCCCTCCACGAAATCCCTAAGTAACCCATGCCCCTCCACCATAGACCTCCCTGGCAAACCAAACTGAGTTTTTGATACTACCCGCCCCACCACACACTTGACCCGATTTCCCAAAATCTTAGCAAACAATTTGTAATCTGCGCATAACAACGAGATCGCCCAGTAATCCCGAAGCGTATGCTGCCCCTTACCCTTCGGTACCAATACAACGACAGCCGTTGCCTGCTTCTCACCAAGCTCACCTCTCTCCTTCATGCAATTTAATAACCTAACCAAAAAATGCCTCATTAATTCCCAATGCTGCTGATAAAACTCTGCCGGGAGTCCATCAATTCCTGGTGCTTTGCCCTTTTGCATTCCACTTAAAGCCCTCCATATTTTCCCCTCAGTTATTTCCCCACCCAGTGCTTCCCTATCACTGTTACGCAACTGACATACCACACTCCCACACACCTGTTTTAAACCCCATCCTCTACCCCTTATTGTTGCCAGTACTTCTCATACCACTTATCAGCAAATGCCCCCATTCCTTCTGTAGCTTGTATGACCTGCCCCTCCCTGTACCCTCCTATCGACTCATGAACCTCCAACCATGGTATAGTCATTGCCTGTTGTCTTTGTTTCTGCCTACGCAATACGCACGATGAAGGTCTATCGCCCCATAAGACCTCTTCCACCCCCACCTGTACCCGCACCGCTTGGAACCTCTCATCCTGTACCTCACGCAGCCTCCCTTTAATTGCCATAATATCATCCATTGGATAAGTGCCCGCCACCGTCCCCCTCGCATAACAACCCCGTAACCTATCCTCCAAATAGTTAGCAAGCCCATATTTTAAAGAATTGATACGTTTCCCTTCTTTTACGTAATATTGCTTAATCCGTTCTTTAGCCACACCATCCCACCACATAACCACATCCTCTACCCCATTTACCTCTGCTCATAACCCCTCCCACAGCATTGCAAATCCCTCTATCCCCTCCTCATCGCCTAACACACTTGTATTTAACTTCCAATAACCCCTAGATATACCTGCTAGTGACTCCCACCCCACCTCTGCTACTACCGCCCGATGATCCGAATAAGCTACTTCTATTGTACGGAAAAATGTCAACCAAACCCCTTGAGATATATACAGCCTATCCAACCTAGCCGCGTAACCCCGTCTTACAAAAGTGTGCTCTACTTCCCACGCCCCTCCTCCAACCGCATCCCGCAACTGAATATCCCTCAAAAGATCTCGCAAGGCCGCCGACACGTGCCCCGCCCCTTTTGGTTCCACGTCAGCCCTCCTAATAACGCAGTTCCAGTCCCCACCAACGATGGCCACCGCAGGTAATCCACGTAAGAAAACTAGTTCTTCACATACAAAATCCCTTTTTACCCTTACATCATTTTCTGCTGGTGCATACACACTTACAAAGGATACCCTCTGCCCCATCCACCACCCATCCCCCCTCACTTCTTAGCAACACAAACGGGCTCGCCTCCCTGATCAAAATACCCACACCACCTTTCAGACGTACAGATGGCAGAGTCATGACCCGAAACCCCTCCACCTCGAGCACTCTTCCCTCCTTGAAATTGTGTTCTTGCAGGAACACTACATCCACCCTATATTTATACAGAAACATTCGAAACCATTCCCTCTTCACACTATTACACAGTCCATTTACGTTCACAGTCATACACCTAAGGCCTCTTTATAGTTTCCAACCCTTCCTCCTCTCTTCATTCATCCCAGGGCCTCCTGCCCCAGAGCCAGCACAAGGCTTCACACCATCAACCCCCCTCCCCTTTTTTGCGATGCCTCTTATCGTGACTACCTCGACAGTGCTCTTCCTTCCTCCCAGACCTCTGCGCCGGCGTCAGGACATCATCTGAGTCTGACGCCGCCGCTCTCTTCCTCGTGATGCCCTCGACATCCATGTTATCTAATGAGGTTCCCTCACGATGTACTTCAACCTCCACCACGCCTCATTCCACAGCACACGGCGACAACTCACGCTTACTAGTTGGCCCGTCAACCCTGCTATGGTTTTTATCATTACATATCATTTACAGGCGACGGAAAAGAATAACAGAGCGGCTAAAAGAGGTCAATATATCTGAAATGCGTAGGGAGACACTGGTCAGAGAAATAGCAAGCATCAAACTTAAGCTAAAAGAATCCTTTAGGAGTTAGGAATCGCGGGAAGAACTAAAAGCCATAAATGAAATCGAAAGAAACCCAAAGTATTTCTTCTCCTATGCCAAATCAAAATCGAGAACAACGTCCAGTATTGGGCCCCTACTTAAACAAGATGGGTCCTACACAGATGACAGCAAGGAAATGAGTGAGCTACTCAAGTCCCAATATGACTCAGTTTTTAGCAAGCCGCTAACCAGACTGAGAGTCGAAGATCAAAATGAATTTTTTATGAGAGAGCCACAAAATTTGATTAACACAAGCCTATCCGATGTTATCCTGACGCCAAATGACTTCGAACAGGCGATAAATGACATGCCCATGCACTCTGCCCCAGGGCCAGACTCATGGAACTCTGTGTTCATCAAGAACTGCAAGAAGCCCCTATCACGAGCCTTTTCCATCCTATGGAGAGGGAGCATGGACACGGGGGTCATCCCACAGTTACTAAAAACAACAGACATAGCCCCACTCCACAAAGGGGGCAGTAAAGCAACAGCAAAGAACTACAGACCAATAGCACTAACATCCCATATCATAAAAATCTTTGAAAGGGTCCTAAGAAGCAAGATCACCACCCATCTAGAAACCCATCAGTTACACAACCCAGGGCAACATGGGTTTAGAACAGGTCGCTCCTGTCTGTCTCAACTATTGGATCACTACGACAAGGTCCTAGATGCACTAGAAGACAAAAAGAATGCAGATGTAATATATACAGACTTTGCAAAAGCCTTCGACAAGTGTGACCATGGCGTAATAGCGCACAAAATGCGTGCTAAAGGAATAACAGGAAAAGTCGGTCGATGGATCTATAATTTCCTCACTAACAGAACACAGAGAGTAGTCGTCAACAGAGTAAAGTCCGAGGCAGCTACGGTGAAAAGCTCTGTTCCACAAGGCACAGTACTCGCTCCCATCTTGTTCCTCATCCTCATATCCGACATAGACAAGGATGTCAGCCACAGCACCGTGTCTTCCTTTGCAGATGACACCCGAATCTGCATGACAGTGTCTTCCATTGCAGACACTGCAAGGCTCCAGGCGGACATCAACCAAATCTTTCAGTGGGCTGCAGAAAACAATGTGAAGTTCAACGATGAGAAATTTCAATTACTCAGATATGGTAAACATGAGGAAATTAAATCTTCATCAGAGTACAAAACAAATTCTGGCCACAAAATAAAGCGAAACACCAACATCAAAGACCTGGGAGTGATCATGTCGGAGGATCTCACCTTCAAGGACCATAACATTGTATCAATCGCATCTGCTAGAAAAATGACAGGATGGATAATGAGAACCTTCAAAACTAGGGAGGCCAAGCCCATGATGACACTCTTCAGGTCACTTGTTCTATCTAGGCTGGAATATTGCTGCACACTAACAGCACCTTTCAAGGCAGGTGAAATTGCCGACCTAGAAAATGTACAGAGAACTTTCACGGCACGCATAACGGAGATAAAAACACCTCAATTACTGGGAGCGCTTGAGGTTCCTAAACCTGTATTCCCTGGAACGCAGGAGGGAGAGATACATGATTATATACACCTGGAAAATCCTAGAGGGACTAGTATCGAACTTGCACACGAAAATCACTCACTACGAAAGCAAAAGACTTGGCAGACGATGCACCATCACCCCAATGAAAAGCAGGGGTGTCACTAGCACGTTAAGAGACCATACAATAAGTGTCAGGGGCCCGAGACTGTTCAACTGCCTCCCAGCACACATAAGGGGGATTACCAACAGACCCCTGGCAGTCTTCAAGCTGGCACTGGACAAGCACCTAAAGTCAGTTCCTGATCAGCCGGGCTGTGGCTCGTACGTTGGTTTGCGTGCAGCCAGCAGCAACAGCCTGGTTGATCAGGCTCTGATCCACCAGGAGGCCTGGTCACAGACCGGGCCGCGGGGGCGTTGACCCCCGAAACTCTCTCCAGGTAAACTCCAGGTAATTCCTCTACAGGCAACGCCGTGCCTCTCACCAGCTCAGGAACAACATCCTCTGCAGGCGGCGTCAATGTCCTTAACACTTCCTGAAGCTCTTCCTCTAGAGCCTGCACCTCCTCCTGCACTTGCACTTCTGTACTTTTCCCTTGCCTAGTAACAGATCCTTTCACGTCACAGCTTACCTCACACACGCCATTCTCCTCTTTGGAATCCTCCACCTCTTCATTCCACAAGCGCCCAAGCCCTTGCTTTCGCGTGGGGCTCTCAACAACAGCTATCACGCTGGTAACTGGTGCTTCACCAGTTTGTGCAGGCGCCCTCCTCAGCTTCACACACGCTGCCGCCATATGGTCGTACGCCCCACATATTCTGCACGTACGTCTCTGTCCGGCATACGATATCATAACTTGCATCCTGAAGTCCTCCAACACGACGTAAGACGGTATGGGATGTCTCAGAGTCATCTTCAGGGAAAAGGTTCCCTCCAGACGGCCCATGTAAGCACCTGCCGTCCACTTGCCTTGTTGTGCCAGATGTACGGTCCCATATGCCTCAAAAACATTCCTGATGTCAGCCTCATCTGCCTCAAATGGGACATTAGGAATCTTAACCCACGTAAAGTGGCGAGATACGTCGATCAAACGCACCTTCACAGCTGGAGTAGCGTCAAGACTCACGTCTTGGAATCTCGTCACCAAAGACTAGTACACGGACGTGGAATTCAGTTTGACGAAGATTCTGTAAGCCCCATTCAGGGCTACACCATACACCTCATCGTCCTGGATTCCATAGGTCTCCCTAATGATTGTTGGGAGTAATACCTGCGCTGAAGAGGGTGAAATCGCCCCACGAAGCAGCTCAATACCAATGGTATTTACGCGCCTCCTCACACTCAGCGCCATGTTGGTACAAGGTAGCTCGCCTGAAAAGAGCAGAGGGGTGCAGAGCACAACCGCACTCTACCGTGGTCAGGCAGCGAATGTGGTGGAGGTAATGTGGTAGAGAGAGCACGTTATAGCCTCAGGCGATGCTTTGAGGTGACCTGAAATCTTTATATGTTGTCGGAGGGGGGGGGTCATACCTCAGGTTCACATTCGAGCTTTACCAGGCGTATAAATAAGGTCATTTTGAGCAGAAGCCGCCTAAAGTTGAGGGAGAGTTGGATGGTGTGGTGAGTGAAAGTTGTAGAGTTTTGTGATGTGAAATCTTAATTCGTGAAATGAAAAAAAATTGAAGAGTGAAACTGGGGATGAATAATGTGTGAAAGTTATATTGGAAGTTAGTGATATTGTGACTTGTGAAAGTGATATCTTCTGCACTACGACAACGGGAAAAATTATATCTTGTTGAGGGTTGAGTGAATTTTTTTAGATTTTTGTAACATATTGTAATCTATTGTTTGTGTTAAAACATCTGGAAATTTAATGTAATTATCGATGTATTGCTGAATACTGAAAAGAGGAAATATTCATGATATGCAAAATTGAGACAAGTGAAAGTTGTAAGTGATGTGGGTTATTGTGGTTGAACTAGAGAAAAATGTAATATTGTAATATTTTCCCTTTGTTTTATATGAAATATAGTGAATTACCGAAAATGAGTATTACTGAGAATTCTTGTAATTAAGAAAATCTATTACTTAAAATTGGAAAATAAATTAAAAAAATTGTGTATTAGTGTTATCTTGTTTTAACTTGTTGTCCTGTGTTTACTTTATTCAACCTGTTGTACCCACCCAGAGGGAGACCTTACCATGCCCCATACGGGGGTTACCCATAGGGTGGGTGTACAAACATGTTCCAGTACTCAGGGTAGTGAGGTCACAAGTGGTTATCGCGTGACATTATACCCCACCTGTGTTTACCCCACCTGGCATGAACGAACTAGCATTTATAGTTCATTTAAGAGAACAAGAGAAAGTACCATAGCGGAGACCTACTGACCCACGCGATGCAGGTCCAAGTTGAATATTGGGCTTAGAAAGTATGGGTGATGGAAATGGATGAGGGGGAGGTGAGGGGTGAGAGATGGGGAGGGTGATCTTGATCCGAGGAGGCGAAGCAGGGATTTTGGGGAGATGGAAGTGGATGGTGTGAGGTGTGAGATGGAGAGGGAGGTCTTGATCCGAGGAGTTGGAGGGTGAAGTCAGATCTTTTTCTTTGTATTATTGAAAAAAAGATTAAAAAATAGAAAATTTGAGGGTAAAAATGTTGGGGTTCATGAAGAGGGGTTAAAAATTGATCCAAGGAGATTGAGAGTGAAGTCAAAATTCAAAAAAATTTGCAGGATTCTAGAAACTTCAACATTGTTAAATTTTGGAAAATTTTTAAAATTGGACCTTAGAGGGTGTAGTCAAGGGGAGGAGTGGAAAAAATAAATTCGGAAAAATAAACGGAAAAATTTGATCCAAGGAGTGGGAGTGATCTGGGGTTGGGGCATGGGTGAGGTCAGGGATGGGGTTTGGGTGAGGTCAGGGATGGGGTTTGGGTGAGGTCAGGGGAAGGGGTGGCAGAGCAGCGTGGGTGGGTTGGCACGGGCAGGTTGGCACTGGTGGGTCGGTGTGGGCAGGCAGGCATACGGGCACTGATGGGCGGGCACGGGGCAGGGCGGGGTGGGGCTGGAAGGGTCTTTAACATGAAGGTGTGAATTTTCACACCTAGGAATGAAAAGGCAGCATCCTTTGAGAAGCCATACAGTAGCCAAGTCTACTACTGAGGACTTGTACTAATCAAAAAACCTAAGCAATTTTGAGGAGTTGGATAGGGGAGACAAAGGAGAAGCAAGAATGTTCCAAGGTGATGATTGCAGTGATCTATAACACACCACTGAGCAGTAGGAGACCAAGACAAGAATATGACAAGAGTAACAGAGACATGGTCGACACACTAGGCCAAAGTGGAAAGAAGGGCCCATGTGGGCAGCGCAAATCGGTTGGTTTTGGGTGACTTCAATCACACAGAAGTCCAGAAGCATGAAGAGCTGAGATAATGGAGATGGTACTGGGAAACCTCATGCGTCAACACGTTAGTGATGCTACCAGTGAGAGAGGACAGGACGATCCAGCAAGACTGGATATTGAATTCACGTTGAGTAGCTCAGACATTGATGACATCACAAATGAAAGGTCCCTCGGTGCTAGTGATCATGTGGTCCTGAGCTTCGAATACATAGTAGAGTTACACGTGGAGAGGGAAGCTGGAAGGGCAGGACAAACAAAGTGAAACTACAGAAGAGGTGACTACGCAGGCATGAAGAACTTCCTGCCCGAGGTTCAGTGGGAAAGAGAATTAGTAGGAAAATCAGTGTGTGATATGATGGAATGTGACAAAAATATGCAAAGAAGTGCAAGGGAGGTTCGTATCCAAGGGCAACAGGAATAATGAGAAGGCCAAGACAAGCCCTTGGTTCACTCAAATCTTTGAAAAGGCTAAAACTAGGTGCACTAAAGAATGTAAGACGTATAGAAGGCAAAGAAATGAATATGCACAGATAAGGAGGAGGACCAGCGGAAATACAAAAATAATGTAGTAACGAAAGCCAAGTCAGATCCGGAGCTGTTATACAGTCACATCAGGAGGAAAACAACAGTTAAAAACTCAGTAATTAGGCTGAGGAAGGATGGAGGGAAGATCACAAGAAACGACCAAGAAGTATGTGACATCCTCAACAAGAGATTTAAAGAAATATTTACAGTGGAGGCAGAAAGGACTCCAGAAAGCCAGAGTGGCGGGTTACACCATCAATGTGCTGGACTCAATACATATATCCTTGGAGGAGGTGAAGAGGCTGTTATGTGGACTATATACGTCAAAGGCGATGGTCCCGCCCAACATCTCTCCACGAGTAACGAGAGAGGGACCAGAGGCACTCTTTGTACCACTAACACCAATCTTTAACACATTATCGAAACAGGGCGAATACTGGAGATGTAGAAGACAGCAATTGTAGATACAATGTTTAAGAAATAAGACCAGTGTCACTGACATTAATAGTATGTAGAATCATGGAGAAGATTTATCAGGAGAAGAGTGTTCGAGCACCTAGAATGGAATGAGCTTATTAAAGACAATCAGCAGGGTTTCAGGAAAGAAGAATCCTGTGTCACAAACCTTCCTTAAGTTCTACAACAAAGTGATGGAAGTAAGGCAAGAGAGAGAGAATGGTGTTCGTAGACTGTGTTTTGTTACCTTGGAGTGTAAGAAGGCTTTTGCCACAGTTCCACACAAGAGATTAGTGTAAAAACTAGAGAGCCGGGCAGGTATGAAAGGGACGGCATCGCAATGGATCAGAGAATTCCTGACAAGAAATCAAGAGCGAATCATGGTACACGACAAGGTGTCAAAGTAGGTGCCTCTGACAGGCAGGGTTCCACAGGGGTCAGTCCTGGGACCTGTGCTGATTTCTGGTATATGTGAATGACATGACGGAAAGGATAGACTCAGAAATGTCTCTATTTGCAGATGATATGAGGCTAATAAACAGAATTCAGTCGGATGAAGACTAGGCAGGACTACAAAGGAATCTGGACAGGCTGCAAGCCTGGTCCAGCAACTGGCTATTAGAGTTTAATTACTCCACCAAGTGCAAAGTCATGAAGATCAGGGAAAGGCAAAGAAGACCGAAGACAGAGTACAGTTTAGGGGGCCACTCAAAGGAAAGGATCTGGAAGTGAGTATAATAAAAAGCACGTCTCCTGAGTCGCACATCCACCAAATAACTGCTGTACTATTTGGGCGATTATCAAACCTAAGAATAACATACCAGCACCTCAGTAAGGAATCATTCAGGAGTCTGTGCACAGTATACATCAGGCCCACAATGGAGAATGCAGCACAATTGGAAGATAAAGACTCAGATGAGTCAAAGGGATATTATGAAGTATTTCTTCAGTAACAGTTGTCAGGAAGTAGAATAGACTGGAGATTGGTGTAGCGGAGGCAAGATCCATACTAACATAAGAGTTACGACAAATCTCTGGAAGCAGTGAGAGAGTGGACCTAGTAGCGACCAGTGAAGATTTTAGGCCAGGAGCTGTAACTCTTCCCCTATAACCACAATTACCTGAGTAAACTCAAGCAGTATATATATATATATATATATATATATATATATATATATATATATATATATATATATATATATATATATATAATTATATATACATATATATATATATATATATATATATATATATATATATATATATATATATATATATATATATATATATATATATATATATATATATATATATATATATATATATATATATATATATATATATATATATATATATATATATATATATATATATATATATATATATATATATATATATATATATATATATATATATATACATATATATATATATATATATATATATATATATATATATATATATATATATATATATATATATATATATATATATATATATATATATATATATATATATATATATATGCAATAAGATCACAGTAAACAGGTGATTTCAGAATATGCAAAACAACCACTCTGAAAGAATAGAGAAATTCCAAGCGTTTTCGTGACTAATCACATTATCAAGGAACTATGTTCCTTGATAATGAGAGTAGTCACGAAAGCGCTTGGAATTTCTCTGTTCTTTCAGAGTGGTTGTTTTGCATATATATATATATATATATATATATATATATATATATATATATATATATATATATATATATATATATATGTATATATGTATATATATATATATATATATATATATATGTATATGTATATATATATGTATATGTATATATATATATATATATATATATATATATATATATATATATATATATATATATATATATATATATATATATATATATATATATATATATATATATGTATATATATATATATATATATATATATATATATATATATATATATATATATATATATATATATATATATATATATATATATATATATATATATATATATATATATATATATATATATATATATATACACAAATAACCCGCACATAAAAGACAGAAGCTTACGAGAACGTTTCGGTCCGACTTGGACCATTGACAAAGTCACACTAACAGAGGAGGAGCAGGACGGCTATATATAGGCAGGAAGAGGTGGAGGTAGTAGTAGTGGTAGTAGTAGTAGTAGTAGTAGTACAAGAATTGTATATAATACCGACAGGATGAAATGACACACGCACAACACCCGGGCATCCCCACCGGGTGTTGTGCGTGTGTCATTTCATCCTGTCGGTATTATATACAATTCTTGTACTACTACTACTACTACTACTACCACTACTACTACCTCCACCTCTTCCTGCCTATATATAGCCGTCCTGCTCCTCCTCTGTTAGTGTGACTTTGTCAATGGTCCAAGTCGGACCGAAACGTCGTCGTAAGCTTCTGTCTTTTATGTGCGGGTTATTTGTGTATCGTTCCAGTCACGGTATTGTGCCTTTTTGTTATTTATATATATGTATATATATATATATATATATGTATATATATATATATGTATATATATATATATATATATATATGTCGTGCCGAATATGTAAAACTGATCAATTAGCAAGAACTCATTTAAAATTAAATCCTTTCTGAAATTTTCTCTTATACGTTTAAAGATATATTTTTTTCATTAATGTTAATGTAAAAATTTACAATTTTGCACCAAAAGAATCTTAGAAAACTTACCTAACCTTATTGTAACAAGCGCAATTTATTTTAGCCTAATCCAACTAAGTATATTTTAAATACGTTTACAATAATTTAATACTAAACAAACGCAATGAAATATATTTTTTTGTTATATATATATTTATATATATATATATATATATATATGTATATATATATATATATATATATATATATATATATATATATATATATATATATATATATATATATATATATATATATATATATATATATATATATATATATATATATATATATATGTCGTGCCGAATAGGCAGAACTTGCGATCTTGGCTTAAATAGCAACGCTCATCTTGCCATATAGGACAAGTGAAAATTTGTGTATGCAATAATTTCGCCAAAATCATTCTGAACCTAACGAAAAAAAGTATATTTCATTGTGTTTGTTTAGTATTAAATTATTGTAAACAAATCTAAAATATATTTAGTTGGGTTAGGCTAAAATAAATTGCTCTTTTTATAATAAGGTTAGGTAAGTTTTCTAAGATTCTTTTGGTGCAAAATTATAATTTTTTACATTAACATTAATGAAAAAAAATATATCTTTAAACGTATAAGAGAAAATTTTAGAAAGGACTTAATTTTAAATGAGTTCTTGCTAACTGACCAGTTTTACATATTCGGCACGACATATATATACATATATATATATATATATATATATATATATACATATATATATATATATATATATATATATGTCTATATATATATATATATATATTTATATATATATATATATATATGTATATATATATATATATATATATGTATATATATATATGTATATATATATACATATATATATATATATATATACATATATATATATATATATATATATATTATATATGTATATATATATATATATATATATATATACATATATATATATATATATATATATGCAATAAGATCACAGTAAACAGGTGATTTCAAATTATGCAAAACAACCACTCTGAAAGAATAGAGAAATTCCAAGCGCTTTCGTGACTACTCACATTATCAATCTTGTTTCATAAAAAGCAGTTTTGACAATAATATGAATATTTCCTTTGGTTTATGTAAATTAGATCCATTTATAATTAATAGAATTTGGGAAGAATTTAATAATACACTGGACAAATAAATAGCTTGGGGGTGAGTTTTGCAAAGGACCTATCCAAGTTGGCTCGCCGCGCGTCACGTGTTTAACCGTTGTGGGATCTGATAGTGAGGTGCTGGCCTGACCCCTTATATAGCTTCCTTGGATGCTTCACTTTCATAGTTCCTTGATAATGTGAGTAGTCACGAAAGCGCTTGGAATTTCTCTATTCTTTCAGAGTGGTCGTTTTGCATATATATATATATATATATATATATATATATATATATATATATATATATATATATATATATATATATATATATATATATATATATATATATATATATATATATATATATATATATATATATATATATATATATATATATATATATATATATATATATATATATATATATATATATATATATATTTTATTATTTATTTTTTATTATCACACTGGCCGATTCCCACCAAGGCAGGGTGGCCCGAAAAAGAAAAACTTTCACCATCATTCGCTCCATCACTGTCTTGCCAGAAGGGTGCTTTACACTACAGTTTTTAAACTGCAACATTAACACCCCTCCTTCAGAGTGCAGGCACTGTACTTCCCATCTCCAGGACTCAAGTCCGGCCTGCCGGTTTCCCTGAATCCCTTCATAAATGTTACTTTGCTCACACTCCAACAGCACGTCAAGTATTAAAAACCATTTGTCTCCATTCACTCCTATCAAACACGCTCACGCATGCCTGCTGGAAGTCCAAGCCCCTCGCACACAAAACCTCCTTTACCCCCTCCCTCCAACCCTTCCTAGGCCGACCCCTACCCCGCCTTCCTTCCACTACAGACTGATACACTCTTGAAGTCATTCTGTTTCGCTCCATTCTCTCTACATGTCCGAACCACCTCAACAACCCTTCCTCAGCCCTCTGGACAACAGTTTTGGTAATCCCGCACCTCCTCCTAACTTCCAAACTACCAATTCTCTGCATTATATTCACACCACACATTGCCCTCAGACATGACATCTCCACTGCCTCCAGCCTTCTCCTCGCTGCAACATTCATCACCCACGCTTCACACCCATATAAGAGCGTTGGTAAAACTATACTCTCATACATTCCCCTCTTTGCCTCCAAGGACAAAGTTCTTTGTCTCCACAGACTCCTAAATGCACCACTCACTCTTTTTCCCTCATCAATTCTATGATTCACCTCATCTTTCATAGACCCATCCGCTGACACGTCCACTCCCAAATATCTGAATACGTTCACCTCCTCCATACTCTCTCCCTCCAATCTGATATTCAATCTTTCATCACCTAATCTTTTTGTTATCCTCATAACCTTACTCTTTCCTGTATTCACCTTTAATTTTCTTCTTTTGCACACCCTACCAAATTCATCCACCAATCTCTGCAGCTTCTCTTCAGAATCTCCCAAGAGCACAGTGTCATCAGCAAAGAGCAGCTGTGACAACTCCCACTTTGTGTGTGATTCTTTATCTTTTAACTCCACGCCTCTTGCCAAGACCCTCGCATTTACTTCTCTTACAACCCCATCTATAAATATATTAAACAACCACGGTGACATCACACATCCTTGTCTAAGGCCTACTTTTACTGGGAAAAAATTTCCCTCTTTCCTACATACTCTAACTTGAGCCTCACTATCCTCATAAAAACTCTTCACTGCTTTCAGTAACCTACCTCCTACACCATACACTTGCAACATCTGCCACATTGCCCCCCTATCCACCCTGTCATACGCCTTTTCCAAATCCATAAATGCCACAAAGACCTCTTTAGCCTTATCTAAATGCTGTTCACTTATATGTTTCACTGTAAACACCTGGTCCACACACCCCCTACCTTTCCTGAAGCCTCCTTGTTCATCTGCTATCCTATTCTCCGTCTTACTCTTAATTCTTTCAATTATAACTCTACCATACACTTTACCAGGTACACTCAACAGACTTATCCCCCTATAATTTTTGCACTCTCTTTTATCCCCTTTGCCTTTATACAAAGGGACTATGCATGCTCTCTGCCAATCCCTAGGTACCTTACCCTCTTCCATACATTTATTAAATAATTGCACCAACCACTCCAAAACTATATCCCCACCTGCTTTTAACATTTCTATCTTTATCCCATCAATCCCAGCTGCCTTACCCCCTTTCATTTTACCTACTGCCTCACGAACTTCCCCCACACTCACAACTGGCTCTTCCTCACTCCTACAAGATGTTATTCCTCCTTGCCCTATACACGAAATCACAGCTTCCCTATCTTCATCAACATTTAACAATTCCTCAAAATATTCCCTCCATCTTCCCAATACCTCTAACTCTCCATTTAATAACTCTCCTCTCCTATTTTTAACTGACAAATCCATTTGTTCTCTAGGTTTTCTTAACTTGTTAATCTCACTCCAAAACTTTTTCTTATTTTCAACAAAATTTGTTGATAACATCTCACCCACTCTCTCATTTGCTCTCTTTTTACATTGCTTCACCACTCTCTTAACCTCTCTCTTTTTCTCCATATACTCTTCCCTCCTTGCATCACTTCTACTTTGTAAAAACTTCTCATATGCTAACTTTTTCTCCCTTACTACTCTCTTTACATCATCATTCCACCAATCACTCCTCTTCCCTCCTGCACCCACTTTCCTGTAACCACAAACTTCTGCTGAACACTCTAACACTACATTTTTAAACCTACCCCATACCTCTTCGACCCCATTGCCTATGCTCTCATTAGCCCATCTATCCTCCAATAGCTGTTTATATCTTACCCTAACTGCCTCCTCTTTTAGTTTATAAACCTTCACCTCTCTCTTCCCTGATGCTTCTATTCTCCTTGTATCCCATCTACCTTTTACTCTCAGTGTAGCTACAACTAGAAAGTGATCTGATATATCTGTGGCCCCTCTATAAACATGTACATCCTGAAGTCTACTCAACAGTCTTTTATCTACCAATACATAATCCAACAAACTACTGTCATTTCGCCCTACATCATATCGTGTATACTTATTTATCCTCTTTTTCTTAAAATATGTATTACCTATAACTAAACCCCTTTCTATACAAAGTTCAATCAAAGGGCTTCCATTATCATTTACACCTGGCACCCCAAACTTACCTACCACACCCTCTCTAAAAGTTTCTCCTACTTTAGCATTCAGGTCCCCTACCACAATTACTCTCTCACTTGGTTCAAAGGCTCCTATACATTCACTTAACATCTCCCAAAATCTCTCTCTCTCCTCTGCATTCCTCTCTTCTCCAGGTGCATACACGCTTATTATGACCCACTTCTCGCATCCAACCTTTACTTTAATCCACATAATTCTTGAATTTACACATTCATATTCTCTTTTCTCCTTCCATAACTGATCATTTAACATTACTGCTACCCCTTCCTTTGCTCTAACTCTCTCAGATACTCCAGATTTAATCCCATTTATTTCCCCCCACTGAAATTCTCCTACCCCCTTCAGCTTTGTTTCGCTTAGAGCCAGGACATCCAACTTCTTTTCATTCATAACATCAGCAATCATCTGTTTCTTGTCATCCGCACTACATCCACGCATATTTAAGCATCCCAATTTTATAAAGTTTTTCTTCTTCTCTTTTTTAGTAAATGTATACAGGAGAAGGGGTTACTACCCCATTGCTCCCGGCATTTTAGTCGCCTCATACGACACGCATGGCTTACGGAGGAAAGATTCTTTTCCACTTCCCCATGGACAATAGAAGAAATAAAAAAGAACAAGAGCTATTTAGAAAAAGGAGAAAAACCTAGATGTATGTATATATATATATGCATGTGCGTGTCTGTGAAGTGTGACCAAAGTGTAAGTAGGAGTAGCAAGATATCCCTGTTATCTAGCGTGTTTATGAGACAGAAAAAGAAACCAGCAATCCTACCATCATGCAAAACAGTTACAGGTTTTTGTTTCACAGTCATCTGGCAGGACGGTAGTACTTCCCTGGGTGGTTTCTGTCTACCAACCTACTACCTATAATATATATATATATATATATATATATATATATATATATATATATATATATATACATGTATAATGTATATATATATATATATATATATATATATATATATATATATATATATATATATATATATATATATATATATATATATATATATATATATATATATAAACATATATGTGTGTGTGTGTGTGTGTGTGTGTGTATGTGTGTAGTCACCTAGCTGGGGTTGCAGGGATCGAGTTACAGCTCCTGGTCCCGCCTCTTCAACTGGCCTCTACCTAGTCACTCTTCCCGCTCCGTGAGCTTTATCATACCTCATCTTAAAGCTATGTATGGATCCTGCCTCCACTACATCACTACGCAGGCTATTCCACTTCCTGACAACTCTGTGACTGAAGAAATACTTCCTAACATCCCTGTGGGTAATCTGAGTCTTCAGCTTCCAACTGTGTACCCTTGTTGCTGTGTCCCATCTCTGGAACATACTGTCTATGTTCACCTTGTCTATACGTCTCAGTATTTTATATGTCGGTATCATACCCCCCCCCCCCGTAACTCTCCTGTCTTCTAGTGTTGTCAGGTCAGTTTTCCTTAACTTCTCCTCGTAGGACATACCTTTTAGCTCCGAATCTAGTCTTGTTGCAAACCTTTGCACTTTCTCGAGTTTCCTTACATGCTTGGCTAGGTGAGGGTTCCAAACTGGCGCTGCATATTTCAATATAAACCTAACGTACACAGTGTACAGGGTCCTGATTGACTCCTTATTTAGATGTCGGAATGCTGTTCTGAGGTTTTCCAGGCGCCCATATGCTGCAGTAGTTATTTGGTTACTGTACGCCTCAGGAGAAGTTCCCGGTGTTATACTCACATCAAGATCCTTTTCCTTGAGTGAGGTTTGTAGGCTCGAGCCCCCTAGACTATAATCCGTCTGTGGACTTTTTTGCCCTTCCCCAATATTCATGACTTTTCACTGGGTGGGGTTGAACTTCAGGAGCCAGTTTCTGGACCAGGCCTGCAGTCTGTCCAGATTCCTCTGTAGTTCTGCCTGGTCTTCGTCTGATTGAATTCTTCTCATCAACTTCACATCATCTGCAAACAGGGACACTTCTGAGTGTATTCGTTCCGTAATGTCGTTCACAAATACCAGACCTCTGTGGCACTCCGCTCTTTACCGGCACCCACTCTGACACCTCGTCATGTACCATGACTCGCTGTTGTCTCCCTGACAGTTATTCCCTAATCCACTGTAATGCCATCCCTGTTATGCCTGCCTGGTCCTCCAGCTTCCGCACTAATATCTTATGTGGAACTGTGTCAAACGCCTTCTTACAGTCCAAGAAAATGCAATCTACCCACCCTTCTCTCTCTCTTGTCTTACTGCCGTCATCCTGGTTTGTGACACAGGATTTCTCGTTCCTGAAACCGTGCTGGTTGTCTTTGATAAGCTCATTCCTTTCTTGGTGTTCCACCATTCTTCTGATAATTTTCTACATGACTTTGCATACTATACATGTCAGTGACACTGGTCTGTAGCTTTTAGCTTCATATCTGCGTCCCTTTTTTTAAAATTGTGACTACATTTGCTGTCTTCCATACTTTGGCTTCATTAGTCCAGCCCTTCTTGCTTCTCCCTCCTCTTGTAACTATGCAATGCATTTGAATCTTAAAACCACATGATCACTGGCTCTCAGGGGTCTCTCATATGTGATGCCCTCAATATCTTCATTAATCAAGGTGTATACTAGGTAAAGTCTCGCTGGTTCTTCCTCTCCTTTCTCTCTGGTAGCGTCTCTTACATGTTGGTACATGTGGTTTTCCAGTACCACCTCCATCATCTTAGCCCTCCACGTTTCTTGGTTCCCATGTGGATCCAAGTTCTCCCAATCGATTTCCTGTGGTTGAAGTTACCCATGATCAGAAGCTTTGCCCTGTTCGCATGAGCCATTCTGGGCACTTCAGCCAGTGTATCAATCATCGCTCTATTACTCTCATACTCTTGCCTTGGCCTCCTGCTGTTCTGTGGTCGGTTATACTTCAAAGCAATTACCACCTTGGGACCTCCAGACTGAAGCATTAGTACTATATAATCTCTTGCTTCTCCTGTGTCTACTCTCTCCAGCTCATCAAAATCCCATTGGTTTTTGATCAGCAGTGCCACTCCTCCACCACCTCTATTCCCTCTGTCTTTCCTCAGGATCTGATATCCCATTAGAAAGATGGCTTGGTTTCTGTGAGGCCTATGATGTCCGGTGATGCCTCATTGTCTCTTTCGTGCCATTCATCCCACTTATTTGTTATTCCACATGCGTTGGTGTATCACACCTTCCGTTTCCTCTCCAGCAGTGTGTTTTGGGGGGTATGTGAGGGTGGGGGACCTGGCATTGTACTGCAGGATTCAACAGCTTAGTGTGGGGTGGGAGCTGTGAGTGTGGATTGTGGTCTGTGTTGGGATAGTGTGACTGGTTGTGGGGTCCTGGGGTGGTTCTGTGTGTGCTTGCTCTTGATGCTCTGCCCTCCTCTGGTTGTCCTTTGCGATTCTGTCCTTGTCTCTCCTAGCTCCTTTCGCTTTTGTGTCCTCTCCCTCACTTGCTGCTGTTCTGTTTTTGTTCTGTCTCGTATGCAGCCAAATTCTTCAACCGTGGTTTCTCTTGGAGGATCCTGTTCCTCATTGTTTCTGTCCTGAAAATCAGCTTGATCGGTCATTTTCTCCCCTTTAGGTACCCCCCTATTCTCTGAAAATTTACATTCACAGACATTTTTTCTTCACCTATTTCTTTGATGATGTTCTCAAACTCCTGTCCTTCTGTCTGCTGTTTTTCAGTGTGTCATTCCCTCACTCTCCTAAAGCCCATGAATAAACAATGACTTCGCCTTCTCCTCCCATTGCATTTCCCTCTGTGTCTCTGGTTCCTGTCTGTACATGGCCATTTTCTCCCATATTTTTTCCTCTAGCTCTTGGTGGCATAGTCGTGTCTCTGCATATGACCTGTCCCCCTCACCACCTGCACCCAGCTGCTCTCCCCTTTCATTCCTTGGCCGTGTTTGGTGGGCTGATAGGGCTGATAGGACCTTAGCATAAGTTATGTCTCCTTCCCTCCCGTTCGGGCCCTCGTTCACTGGGGGTGTACAAGAGCTGTGCCTTCTCTCGTCAATACACCTGTAGCTCGCTTCATCCTATTTACCTCATATTCTAGGACCCTTATCCTGACTACTGCAGCTTCGACCTGGGACACCCAATGATTCTTCTTCTACTCCAATCTCTTTTCCAGTTTCACAGAAAGCTCTGTCTCCATTTTTGCAGCAAGCTCTCCTAGTTTTCTCTCCCACTCTTGTTCCATCCTTTTGCATTTCTCTTCCATCCATTCTTCTCTACCAGAACCAATCCCCTCTGATCCCTGGTGTCTTTGAGTCCTCCTCTGAGCTACCATTTTTTTTTAGAGGGAGGAAGGAAAGGGGAAAGGGAGCGGGGGAGAGAGGGCGAGACAAGGGAAAGAGAGAGAGAGACAGAGAGAGAGAGAAAGGGAGAGAGATAGAAAGGGAGAGAGGGGAGA
>NC_091301.1:48127328-48139828 GCF_038502225.1 Cherax quadricarinatus
TAGGGGTACACATAGCGCCTCTGCTCCCTCTCTCAGGACCCATGGAGATATGTTATCTGGCCCCATTGCCTTTGAGGTATCTAGCTCACTAAGAAGCCTCTTCACTTCTTCCTCGGTTGTGTGTACTGTGTCCAGCACATGGTGGTGTACCCCACCTCTCCGTCTTTCTGGAGCCCCTTCTGTCTCCTCTGTGAACACTTCTTTGAATCTCTTGTTGAGTTCCTCACATACTTCACGGTCATTTCTTGTTGTCTCTCCTCCTTCCTTCCTTAGCCTGATTACCTGGTCCTTGACTGTTGTTTTCTTCCTGATGTGGCTGTATAACAGCTTTGGGTCAGATTTGGCTTTTGCTGCTATGTCGTTTTCATATTGACGCTGGGCCTCCCTTCTTATCTGTGCATATTCGTTTCTGGCTCTTCGACTGCTCTCCTTATTCTCCTGGGTCCTTTGCCTTCTATATTTTTTCCATTCCCTAGCACACTTGGTTTTTGCCTCCTTGCATCTTTGGGTGAACCATGGGCTCATCCTGGCTTTTTCATTATTCCTGTTACCCTTGGGTATAAACCTCTCCTCAGCCTCCTTGCACATTGTTGCTACATATTCCATCATCTCATTAACTGGCTTCCCTGCCAGTTCTCTGTCCCACTGAACCTCATTCAGGAAGTTCCTCATTCCTGTGTAGTCCCCTTTCCTGTAGTTTGGTTTCATTTTTCCTGGCCTTCCTGCTTCCCCCTCCACTTGTAGCTCTACTGTGTATTCGAAGCTCAAAACCACATGATCGCTGGCCCCAAGGGGTGTTTCATATGTGATGTCCTCAATATCTGCACTACTCAAGGTGAATACTAAGTCCAGTCTTGCTGGTTCATCCTCTCCTCTCTCTCTTGTAGTGTCCCTTTCGTGTTGGTACATGAAGTTTTCCAATACCACCTCCATCATCTTAGCCCTCCATGTATCTTGGCCCCCATGTGGCTCCAAGTTCTCCCAGTCGATCTCCTTGTGGTTAAAGTCACCCATGATCAGTAGCTTTGCCCTGCATGCATGAGCTCTTCTGGCCACTGCAGCCAGTGTGTCAACCATCGCTCTATTGCTCTCGTCATACTCTTGCCTTGGCCTCCTGCTGTTCTGTGGTGGGTTATACATCACAGCAATTATCACCTTGGGACCACCAGAGTGAAGCGTTCCCGCTATGTAATCACTTTCTTCTCCGCTGTCTCCTCTCTCCAGCTCATCAAAATTCCATCGGTGTTTGATCAGCAATGCCACTCCTCCACCCCCCCTGTTCCTTCTGTCTTTTCTCAGGATCTGGTATCCCGCTGGAAAGATGGCATCTGTTATCATACCTGTAAGCTTGGTTTCTGTGATCGCTATGATGTCTGGTGATGCCTCTTTGACTCTTTCGTGCCACTCCTCCCACTTGTTTGTTATTCCATCAGCGTTTGTGTACCATACCTTCAGTTTCCTTTCCAACACTGTGGTTTGGGGGGCCTGTGGGGGTGTGAGACCTGGTAGCATACTGTGGGATTCTATGGTTGGGAGTTGGGTGGAAGCTGCGGGTATGGATTGTATTGTGTGTTGGGATGCTGTGATAGGTTGTGGGGTTCTGAGGATAGTTGTGTGCGTGCTTGCCCTTGCTGCTCTGTTCTGCTCTGACTGACCTCTGCTGGTTCCATCCTTGTCTCCTTTCCTAGCTCCTTTCGCTTTTTATTCCTCTCCCTCAGCTGCTGTCTCTCTGTTCGTGTTCTGTCTCTGTCTAGGAACACCTTCTTGTACTCTTCCAAGCTTTTCAACCGTGGTTTCTCTTGGAGGATCCTGTTCCGCACTGCTTCTGTCCTGAGAATCAGCTTGATCGGTCGGTTTCTCCCCTTCAAGTACCCCCCTATTCTCTGAAAATTTACAATCTCGTCCATGTCTTCTCCCCCTATTTCCGTGATGATTTTCTCAATCTCCTTTCTTTCTTCCTGCCGTCTTTCAGTGTGTGTGTGTGTGTGTGTGTGTGTGTGTGTGTGTGTGTGTGTGTGTGTGTGTGTGTGTGTGTGCGTGTGTGCGTGCGTGTGTGTGTGTGTGTGTGTGTGCGTGTGTGCGTGCGTGTGTGTGTGTGTGTGTGTGTGTGTGTGTGTGTGTGTGTGTGTGTGTGTGTGTGTGTGTGTGTGTGTGTCACACCAAATAGGTAAAACTGGTCACTTAGCAAGAACTCATTTAAAATATATCCTTTCTAAAATTTTCTCTTATACCTTAGAAAACTTACCTAACCTTATTATAACAAGCGCAATTTAAATTAGCTTTCTCCAACTAAAATATTTGAGATAATTTTACAATGAAGTATTTTTTTTGGTTCAGAATGATTTTTGCGAAGTTACTGCAAACACAAATTTTCATTTGCCTTGTCGGCAAGAAGAGCATTGCTATTTAGGCCAAAATCGGAAGTTTCACCTATTCTGCATGAACAGGTAAGTATAGCCACGATTACCACGCACTATGTGGTATTGATGCCCCTCAGCACCATATGGTAGCCCTGATCACCATGCACTATGTGGTAGCGATGCCTCTCAGCACTATGTGGTAGCTCTGATCACCATACACTATGTGGTAGCAATGCCCCTCATCACAATGTGGTAGCCCTGATCACCATACACTATGTCGTAGCAATGCCCCTCAGCACCATGTGGTAGCCCTGATCACCATACACTATGTGGTAGCGATGCCTCTCATCACCATGTGGTAGCCCTGATCACCATACGCTATGTGGTAGTGATGCCTCTCATCACCATGTGGTAGCCCTGATCACCATACACTATGTGGTAGCGATGCCTCTCATCACCATGTGGTAGCCCTGATCACCATACGCTATGTGGTAGTGATGTCTCTCATCACCATGTGGTAGCCCTGATCACCATACACTATGTGATAGTAATGCCCCTCAGCACCATGTGGTAGCCCTGATCACCATACACTATGTGGTAGCAATGCCCCTCAGCACCATGTGGTAGCCCTGATCACCATACACAATGTGGTAGCAATGCCCCTCAGCACCATGTGGTAACCCTGATCACCATGCACTATGTGGTATGGATGCCCCTCAGCACCATGTGGTAGCCCTGACCACCATACACTATGTGGTAGCGATGCCCCTCAGCACCATGTGGTAAACCTGATCACCATGCACTATGTTGTATGGATGCCCCTCAGCACCATGTGGTAGCCCTGACCACCATACACTATGTGGTAGCGATGCCTCTCATCACCATGTGGTAGCCCTGATCACCATACGCTATGTGGTAGTGATGCCTCTCATCACTATGTGGTAGCCCTGATCACCATACACTATGTGGTAGCGATGCCTCTCATCACCATGTGGTAGCCCTGATCATCATACGCTATGTGGTAGTGATATCTCTCATCACCATGTGGTAGCCCTGATCACCATACACTATGTGATAGCGCTGCCTCTCATCACCATGTGGTAGCCCTGATCACCATACACTATGTGGTAGCGATGCCTCTCATCACCATGTGGTAGCCCTGATCACCATACACTATGTGGTAGCGATGCCTCTCATCACCATGTGGTAGCCCTGATCACCATACACTATGTGGTAGTGATGTCTCTCATCACCATGTGGTAGCCCTGATCACCATACACTATGTGGTAGCAATGCCCCTCAGCACCATGTGGTACTTCTCTTACAACCCTGTCTATAAATATATTGAACAACTATGGTGACATCACGCAACCCTGTCTAAGGTCTACTTTTGCAGAGAAATAATCTCGCACTCTTCTACATACTCTAACCTGAGCCTCACTATCCTCGTAAAAACTTTTCACTGTTTTCAATATATGTTTATATAAATAACCAATTTGCATAAAGTAACTACGACTGATACATAACTTATATGATGGTAAATTTCTACCTTAAATATCCTAACTATTGATCATGTCATCTTAAAACAAACCTGTACGATAGAGACTTAATAATCGCAGATATGTGATTAATGTGTCAAAGTTTGCTTGAAATATCTCATTTATTTTGTGAATTTAAAGAAAAAACTATTTTTCTTAGCTGTAATTATTATTTAATAAAAGAAGACTACTATTACTACTACCTCTCCTACTACTACTACTACTACTACTACTACTACTACTAATACTACTACTAGTACTATTACTATTACAACTAGTACTCCTACTACTAGTACTATCATTAACAATAGTAATAATAATAATTATAGTAATGACGTTAATTATAATAATAATAATGAAAATAATAATAATAATAATAATAATAATAATAATAATAATAATAATAATAATAATAATAATAATAATTTTATTATTATTATTGTTATTATTATTATTGTTATTATTATTATTATTATTATTATTATTATTATTATTATTATTATTATTATTATTATTATTATTATTATGATTAGTATTATATTATTTTCTTTTATGTTTATAATAATAATTCCACAAATGATTTAACCCTAACTAACGTTTTACCTTGAGTTGTTTATACACGTGGATGGAACTCAGACGATAAGACAGAATGGACTTTTATTATGAAAGTAAAAACTGGGCTGTCCAAGCACTAAAAGGAACACAGCAAGATGGTGTTATTGAATTTTGATGAAGTGGAATGTATAAGTTCCTTAGTGTCTGAAGGTGGATTTATATGGCAGTGTTTGTGCCTTTAAATTAAAGCTAATAGGAACGTGATTTGAGAATTCTGAAGGTGATAAATTAATGTGTAGGGAATTTTGTTCCTCATGAAAGATGAATTGGTAAGAGCAGCATTAATAAAAATTGGGAGAAATTGTGGTAGAGCTCTCTGAAACAAGATTAATTCTCGTAGATTAAATGGTAATGGAAGCCACTAATTTAATTATGTTGAGAAAGAGAATTCGCAATAAGCATTTTAATTTGAAGAAAAAAGATTAAATAAGTTTTTCATAAATGCTGTTGTTCATAATGAAAACATTTACTTGACATGATTGGTATTGATGGATAAATACTCAAGACATAGTCTTACGAAAGTTAAGACTCACGAAATCGTAATGACACGATTGCAAACAAACCATACCCCGGCCGGGATTGAACCCGCGGTCAGAGAGTCTCAAAACTCCAGCACGTCGCGTTAGCCACTAGACCAGCTAGCCACAATAAGATTCGTCCAACTAGGTATATTTCTACACCATAGGAAGGTTAGCACAGGCACCACTGTGACCACAAATGCAAGTTTTTACAGACGAATCTCCAGCTAGCGTGGCCGTGACGAACTCTAGCTCAAGTCCTTTCACTGCCGTCAACATGACTCACGAAATCGTAATGACACGATTGCAAACAAACCATACCCCGGTTTGATAAAGCCACTGGATGGCGAAACGTTTACAATAAAGATAACCAGATGTTGCACAAGTGTCTTAACTTTCATCTTGTCGGTATTGTATACCTGTCTTGCAACACATAGTTTTATGGTTTTAAATGTTTTTACAAGGACAGTTTTGATGTCGGTTCATTGTTTAGTGGTAACTGTTGTAAGAGAAAAAAAGAAAACAAATCTCTATAGAATATTAACAGATGGTAAAAGATAAACGAAATTTAATGAACTAAAGAGATTGAGGGAGATTTAAGTAGGTATATGTAGAGAGGTGGGTAGAGAAACTAGAGGAAAAAGGGGAGAAGGTAGATGTAAAGAAAAGGTTAAAAATGTTGCACTAATGTGTACAGTAGAAGCTTGTTCAATATAAGTTACTTTTTCTTTACCGACCAAATGAGAGGTTTTTACAATGCCAGTATTTGAGGAAGGCAAAATGGGAGCCAAAAACAGATTTGAAGCGTCTTTATCAACAAACTGAACCGAGATCAAGAAACAAATTTTGAGGGGGAATAATTAGTTAATAATTCTTGGAAAGCAGATATAAGTATTGAAAAATGTATAAGGTGAGATGTGAGATGGAGGACGAACTGTAAAAATGGAAGGTTATGCACCAGGTGTGGACGTACAATAAATGGTTGTAGAAAAGATAAGTCGGAGATGAATAGAGGACGGATTATCAGACAATAGCTAGATTGAATGGTTGTAAAGCAACTGTGATAAATGGGATGAAGACCGAGATGTTAAAAGCAGGAGAGGATGGTTTTGGATTTATTGGTGTTTTACTTAATAAAATCATGAGAAAAGAGAAGGTTCCTAAGGATTAATAGAAAACTTTGATAATTCCTCAGTGTTTGGGAAAGGGGACAAGAGCGAG
Organism: Cherax quadricarinatus; assembly: GCF_038502225.1. Lineage (NCBI taxonomy): Eukaryota > Metazoa > Arthropoda > Malacostraca > Decapoda > Parastacidae > Cherax > Cherax quadricarinatus. The sequence goes on from NC_091301.1 coordinate 48,133,581, forward strand.
ATAATGAACCTGTTCAGTACGATGCAAACTGCAGATGTAACACTAAATGCAGTAAAGGCCTTTATTGGAACAAAGTTTATCGTATTTCAATGAGGTATTATACAGGCAAAGTTACAGCTGACCTAAATGAAACACTTATACCTTTTCTTCACAAACGCTTGAAAGAGTTAGTGAGAATGTAGGCAGCCAAATGATTATCCAACAGACTCCAATAGATTCACCGTTAAGCATGCAACAGTAAAATAAATTGTATTTTCTTGTAATAAACTAGAAGGATATTATAAAGATCTATACAAGAGCAGAAATTATGCCATCTACTACCCACCAACTCTTAGGAAGAACATTTACAGGCTAGACTTTATGCTCAGAAATCCAATATTTTTTATAAACACATCATCTCAGGTTCTGGTAGCAGCACACTCAAGATGTCGAGTGTATTGACCAAGAGTTTTTTTCATATATAGTGTGAACCATTAGCCACCTCTGTCTTCGTCCTTCTGATAACCTAATCTATAGATCTGAATGCATTTACTTCAAAAATTAAAATGATGCAAAATTTAACTTCACGTTTCTACTAACAAAGGTACACTTTATCAGGTGCTCGCTTTTCTGAGGATCCGTGACACCAGGAAGAACTCGAGATTCATAGAACTTACGCGGAATTTTGAAGACAGAGATTACAACTGAAGTTAAATCAAGTTTATATAATTGCTCACAGTGTCCAGAATATCTTTCTGCCAGTTTTGTCAAGGCTGGGAACCGAAGCAGCCACAGTACTAGTGGGGGAGAGCACAACTTTGTAGTACCTACAGTCGGTGGCCAGCCTTCAAACACCTTTTATTGTACAACAATAAAGTAATGGAACAGATTGTCTGCACATGTCAAAGCCAGTCATAGTATAAGCCAGTTCAAGAAGAGAGTCAAAAGTTGCCTAATGAATATAGCGACAGAAAGGGAGGAGAATGATTTTTTTATTTTTTTTTTAACTAACACTCTTGTAAATATAAATAACTCATTTTGCCTTATTTCTACTATATCTCTTTTATAGTATAATAATAAGATATTATTTCTTTTATTATATAATAAGGTATTAAAAGGACTCCAATTGAAATAAGTCACGTTGTTTGACTTCTTGGGTTATCCAAGGTTCTCTGCTCCTGTGTACGAGAATCTATGTAACTGTATTTGTCTATACTTGAATTAACTTACTTATTGACTTCTGTGTATAGGATAGGCTATTTAGAGAGAAGCCATTTTCCAAGTGATATTAACTCCAGCTGTGCTGAAAGGAAACCTATGAAGCTCCCGTGGATGATAAACATTGCCACACGGAAATCTCCTAGATCAAGTTGACAATTTCCAACAACTTGGATTCTGGAATACAACAGGGAAACTTACGTATATCCCACTGTGTAATAAGTCATAAGAAATAGGGGAGGAACACACTGTTCATGTGTCAGATTTTGCTAAAAAGATTTAATTTATTTTGAAATGTTGTGCAACACTTAAATTTCTTCGTTGATGAGAATGGTAATTTCGAGCAAAAATTCGGCCAAGCAAGTGGTTACCTTGGAGTGCTATGCTAGCCAATTTCTTCCATAAAAATTACATAAAATCGTCTTAGTAACATGATTTCACGCACTTCACTTGATTTAGACGTGATGATGTGATGGTCAATGTGCGCTGGAAATTAAATTCCTAGCACATTCAAGAACAGTTCAATGAAGCAGAATTATTCATGCAATTTATCTTAGAAAAGTAAGTTAAATACACTCTTTCCTTCTTGGCTGATAGACTCACCAGACGTCATGTTCTCAAGTGAAGGTTATACCGGAAGCTGAAGTACGAAAGTGAGTTAATTCACATTGTTGTGCAAGACAGGTATACAATACCGACATGATGAAAGTTAAGACACTTGTGCAACATCTGGTTATCTTTATTGTAAACGTTTCGCCATCCAGTGGCTTTATCAACACAAATTCTTGGACATAATTAGAAAACAGAAGAACTATATACAAAAGATGAGGTAATCAGTCCGACAAGATGAAAGTTGTAAACACCACCTCCAAGGCTGAGGGACTGATTACCTCATCTTTTGTATATAGTTCTTCTGTTTTCTAATTATGTCCAAGAATTTGTATTGATAAAGCCACTGGATGGCGAAACGTTTACAATAAAGATAACCAGATGTTGCACAAGTGTCTTAATTCACATTGTCTCTCACTTTGATCAGAAAAGTTAGAAAAGGATACTAATGTTTTTCCCAAGGGCACACAGAGGCTGCAGCGACAATATTCACAATTGATATTACTTACTAAAATTAATAATTACCATTTTTACTATCAATACAATTTACTCTTAACATTTTTGACATCATTTAATAACCATTACTTGTCTAATTACCTTAACCTGTTTTAATACCACATTTACTCTCTTAGAGTACTCTTAATTACCTTGTACTGCCATATAACCTCTAGTATAACTACCAGTGCAATATTGAATGAAATAAACATTACTTTTTCACTTTTTTTGTAATCATTATTACTTGCTAAAATTTTATTAAACACCATATTTACTACCAGTCAATTTTACTTTTGTACATTAAACATTATTTTATACTTCCCATAACATTTTGTTGCCAAATTTTCAAGTTTGTATATTCAACTCCAACCTTTATATTATCCTTTGTACCTGCGTACCTGTGTACCTGTGTACCTGTGTACCTGTGTACCTGTCTACCTCTCTACCATCTTACTATTATAACCAAGTCATTGCCATTGTTATTTTTTACTTATTAATCTTTTGGTACTTTAATTTGTGAATTTTATTTTGTCAATTTAAATCTAGTTATACTCCTGATCTTGTCAACAACCTATACCAGACTCTAGTGCAATTGCAAGTACCATTTTAATTTGTATTTTTATATTATAAGTTTATATTATAAGTCCTACTCTAAGATTGTTTTCATATCTTAGTGACTATATTGTGTGTGCAATTAGTGTATATTTCAATTATATTATTGTTCAAGGCCCTTAACTATCTTTTGCTAACTTGTACCAACTACCTCATATAATTTTTTTTTCTACTTTTTTTATTCCTTTGCTACCTTAACTTGTGTATTTTATCTTGTCAATTTAAATCTAGTTATACTCTAATTCTTGTAAACAACTTATATAAGACCTTAGTGCAATTACAATTGAGAGTCTTGTGCCTTTTTTATATCATTAGATTAAACTCAGTTGTACTATAGCTCATTCTAGCTCAATACATAGTCACTACCAAATTCATTATCTTAGAGCATAGTGTAATTACTAGTGAGAGTCTTGTGCTATTTTTAATTTGTATTTTTATATTATTAGATTAAACCTAGTTGTACTATAGCTCATTCTAGCTCAATACATAGACTATACCAAAGTCATTATGTTAGACCTTAGTGCAATTACAAGTGAGAGTCTTGTGCTATTTTTAATTTGTATTTTTATAGTATTAGTTTATACCTAGTTGTGCTTTAGCTCATTCCAGCACAACACATAGACAACACCAACTCCATTATGTGTATTAGTGACTATACTCTATATGACCAAAATGCGATAGCTATATACTTGTCCAAACTTCCCACCACTACAGATATCAGTACTAGAACTCAACACACAACTCAGGATATAAATAACCATAATTTAAACCTAGAAGATGATTGATCACGTTGACTCTGATCTAAACCTCCATAATCTGACACACAATCAAAACCTATTGGAAAGTAACTGCCTTTATTACACAGCATCACAAGCCAGCACTACCCTAAACAATGCTAAAAGTCTATCAGTACTTAACTACAACATCAGGTCCTTAAGCAAACACTATGATGACCTCCTGGCACTCCTTGAATCACTAAAGACACCCTTCTCCTGCATTATTCTTACTGAGACCTGGCTTAAGCAGGACACAATAGATATCTACCCTCTACCAGGATACACAACAATTCACAACTGCAGACCATAACAAGTTGGGGATGGTATTGCAATCTATTACTCTAACCAGTTATCTTGTATTAGCACCACTTGCTTTATTGATGAATATGGAGAATACAATTTTGCTAATTTTACTGTAAAAAACCTTAAGACCCCTATAACAATCGGTGCCATTTACCGGATACCTCACACAAACATCCCAAATTTCAGTGAGAAATTAAAGGCACTAATAACAAACAGACAAATGAATAAGCACCACCTTCTCTTAGCTGGAGACTTCAACATCAACCTTGGCCTACTAGATGATCAGCCTGTAACTGATTTCATCAACAATATGAACAACACACTTCTCATACCAACAACAACTAAACCAACCAGGCTCACTGAAACAAGTGCAACCATAATAGACCACATATAGACCAATATACTAGCCCCCTTAAATCAGGGATAATCACAGATAACACTACAGACCACTACCCTACCTTCCTCTTGACAAACATTAGTAAACCACCACTTGAATAAAACAAAGTTTCATTTAGGCTCCATGATGAGGCTTCAATAAGGAAGTTCACAGCTGACCTAGAGACTGTTGACTGGCCTACAGAATTCTCCAAGGCCAATGGTATTGATGACTGGACAGACATTTTTCTTAACAAACTACTTAGACTATATAACAAACATTGTCCTATAAGAACGAAACAGATCACAAACAAACGGCTTGGTTGCCCATGGCTAACCAGCACCATTCTGAAATCCATTGATAAGAAACACCAATATGAAAAGCAATATAGACAGGGCTTAATACACAAAGATATATTCTTAAACACTATTCATCAGTTCTCACCAAAGTAATAAAGAAAGCCAAACAACTATACTACTCCAGTAGATTCACTGACACAAGAGGAGATATAAAAAAGACCTGGAAAACACTCTCTCAGATTCTAGGGACCCACAAACTGAAAAAAAACAAGAATATTGTCCTAACTAAACCTAATGAAACACCACTACATCCCACTGACACAGCAAACAAGATAAACGACTTCTTCTCAACCATAGGATCTAATCTTGCCAATAAAATCCCACGTACCAGTGCCCATGCCGGGGACTACCTAGATGGGAATTTCCCAAATTCCTTCTATTTTGCACCAACTGAGCCCACGGAAGTCACCGAGATTATAAAGTCACTGAAAAAATAACTCAGGGAATCTGTCTCATGTCCCACCATTATTGTACAAGCGAGTGGCCCATGTCCTCTCGCATGCTATCTCATTACTTTTTAACAAGTCACTAGAAACTAGCACCTTCCCGAAACTACTCAAGACGGCAAGGGTTACACCAATACATAAAGGTGGTGACCCTACAGATTTAAACAACTATAGGCCAATATCAAACTTACCATTGCTATCCAAAATCTTTGAGAAACTCGTGCACGGGAGACTATATTCTTTTATAACGACACAAAACATACTCAACCCCTGCCAATTTGGATTCAGGAAAAATAAAAGCACTAACGATGCAATCATAAAAATGCTAGATCTGCTTTACACAGCATTGGAAAATAAGGAATATCCAATAGGAATTTTTATTGACCTAAGAAAAGCTTTTGACACAGTTGACCACGGCATCCTACTCCACAAACTTGACCATTATGGTATAAGAGGCCATGCGCTTGCATATTTCAAATCTTACCTTACTAATAGGTATCAGTATGTCACCATTAAAGACACAGCATCAAAAACACGGCCACTTGATACTGGAGTTCCACAGGGAAGTGTCCTTGGTCCCCTGCTCTTCCTAATATACATCAATGATCTTCCAAACGTATCTCAGCACCTGAACCCCATTCTCTTTGCTGACGACACGACTTATGCCATCTCTCACCCTCATCTTGCCACCCTCAACACCATTGTTAACGAAGAGCTGATCAAAATATCGACTTGGATGACAGCCAATAAACTTACGCTTAACACTGACAAAACCTACTACATTATGTTTGGTAGCAGAGCAGGAGATGCGCAAATTAACATTAAGATCGACAACACTCTAATTGCCAGACACAATGAGGGCAAATTCCTAGGCCTATACCTAGACAACAACCTGAATTTCAGCACCCATATCCAACACATAACCAAACAAGTATCCAAAACGGTTGGGATCCTCTCCAAGATATGATACTACGTGCCACAAACTGCCCTTCTCACACTATACCATTCACTTATATATCCATACCTCACCTATGTTATCTGTGCTTGGGGTTCAACTGCAGCAACACACCTAAAG